>NC_133507.1:19936551-20238189 GCF_049354715.1 Callithrix jacchus | reverse complement strand
CTCAGCCTCCTGAGTAGCTGGGATTACAGGCACATGCCACCATGCCCAGCTAAATTTTTTTGTATTTTTAGTAGAGACGGGGTTTCACCATGTTGACCAGGATGGTCTCGATCTCTTGACCTCGTGATCCACCCACCTCAGCCTCCCAAAGTGCTGGGACGTAATGTTTTAAAAAGTAAAAATGTAAAGAAAAAGTATGAGTCCCCTCTGTCCCATCCAATCCCAATCACGGAAACACCCACTTTTAACAGCATGCCCTCGAATGGTCATGCATGGCTCTCCACTGGCCAGCCTCATCCATATTAATATCAATATATCTATATGTGTGTAAACATACTCAACTATATCACTACCCCTATATAAATATAAAATGTTTTAATGGAGTCATGTTCAATCTTTTGATCGATAAATAGCTTTTTCATTTGTGGTATATCATTATGATAGGCAGAATTCTAAGACGGCCTTCAGTATTCCTTGAACTTAGTGTACATATTCTTCCTCCCACTTATTCAGTCAAACATGAATCTAGATGTCAATGGAAAGAAATTCTGCAGATATGGTTAAGGTCCCAAATAAGTTCCACTAAAAATAGGGAGACAATCACACAAACTCTTTAAATTTGGGTCTAGAGATCAGAGAGAGAGGAAGTCACAGATTCACACCCTAAGAAGGATTTGACACACTATTCTGACTTAAAGGTAGACATGAGACTAGGAATACAGGTGTCCTCCAGGAGCTAAAGGCAGTCCCTAGTTGACAACCCGCAAGGAAACAGGAACTTCATCCTCCAACCACAAGGAACTCAATTCTGCCAACAAGAAGAATGAGATTGGCTGGGCGCGCCTATAATCCCAGCACTTTGGGAGGCTGAGGCGGGTCACTAGGTCAAGAGGTCGAGACCATCCTGGTCAACAAGGTGAAACCTCGTCTCTACTAAAAATACAAAAATTAGCCAGACATGGTGGCGCACACCTGTAGTCCCAGCTACTCAGGAGGCTGAGGCAGGAGAATTGCTTGAACCCAGGAGGCAGAGGTTGCGGTGAGCCGAGATCGTGCCATTGCACTCCAGCCTGGGTAACAAGAGTGAAACTCCATCTCAAAAACAAAAAACAAAAAAAGAAGAAGAATGAGATTGGAAGCTGATTTTTCCTTCAGAGCTTCCGGATAAGAACTCAGTCCTACTGATACTTTGCTTTTAGCCTGGTGATGCCCAGAGCAAAGAACCCAGTCCACGCCATGCCAGACGTCTGAGCTACAGAAACATAGGCCAATGATTAGGTGTTATTTTAAGTTTCTAAATTTGTGGTAATATGTTACACAAGAATAAAAAGCTAATGCAATAATATATAGCTTTTCAAACCAATAAAAACAAGTCTTCCTACTTCTTTTGCATAACATTATATTATTTTTATATAGCAAAATATATTCAAATATATTCTTCTTCATAGAAATTCACCTGGCTCCTATTTCCTGATATTTTCAAACAACCCATCAACAAGCATCCTTACACATTTGTCTTACTGTATCTGTGTTACTATTTTCTGGAAGAAAGACTGCCAGAAGAGCGATTATTTTACTAAAGGCATACACATTTTTCTTTTTAATGGCTATTATTATCCAGTCAATCTCCAAAAAGGCTGAATTGATTTACACTCCCTTAAACAGACTGCTCATTTCCTCACGCCTTCACGGCATGTATTATCAAATGTTAGAAATTGTGCCCAGAAAGGTAATTCATTGCTTACGTTTTCATTTCTGTGGCTACCTAAGAACATGTCCCCATTCTACTCTTCATTTGTGTTGTCATCTGTGGATACCCCGGCTAATTTGAGACTACATTGTTTGCCTCCTGTAATTTTTCTGAGGTTTTGCATAATAGAAAGATTCACTCTTTGTCTTTTAGAAATGATGCAAATATTTTTGTGGGAGGTACACAGAGTACTGTGAAGTATATGCAGGGGACAAAGTAGACAGGGCACAGGTGGTGGAAGACATTGAATGCCAGACTAACACACTTGTTCCTTGTTCTATAGGCAGAGTGGAGAAAAGAGCATGGATCTTGATCTAGATTCTAGGTTCAAATCCTGGCTCTGCCACTTAGCTCTATGACCTGGTACATGTTCATTAACCTCCCTATGCCTCAGTTCCCCCCTTCCTCTCTATAACAGGGATGATAATGGCATCTGCATCACAGTGTTGTTTTGAGAAATAAATGACTTGGAATGTGCAAAGAGCTTAGAACAGTGCCTAACATATTGTAAGCAGCAAAAGCATTTATTATTTTTTATTGAGAGAGAATTACAAAGAAGGCTATGTTTTAAGACTGTTACTCTGGCCAAAATTACCCTACAGCCAGGAAAAAATGAGAAAAATGTTAACATTTCCTCTTGTGGGGGCTGGGCAGGTAGAGAAGAGAAGGAAAAAGAACAAAGCAGCTAGGTCTCCCATGGGGTTTTGAACCCATCCTTCTGTGATCTAGGACACCTCCTTTGATGTTGTGCCTTTTTCTTGGAGCATTGCAGAGGTTATCTAAGACAGAAACCATTCCTTCTCTGTGCATCCCAAGTGTCTTGACTCCCAATCACTCCATGACATGCTTCCCAGAAGAGTCTGCAGACTTTGACAGGGGTAGAAATGGGAAAAGGTAAAAATCCTTCCCAAATCCTACTCTGCATTTCCTAGCTCAGCTTCCCCCTCTTTAATCTGCTCCCACGGTTTCACTGTTTGATATGCACAGAGCCTTAACCATTCTCTTACTGACTTAGCCTACAGCTGGGAGTCAGATGCAGCTATAGAGAGCCCGGGGCAGCAAGCGATGAGCTTGTGCCTACACACCTGTTTATCTGAGGCTTTACTTTCTGAATCAAGCATCTGTCCCAATGCTTCATGTAAAAACAAAAATTGCAATTAGCAGCCCACATAAAGGAGGTAGGTTGTTCTCCAGGTGGTTCATAAGCCAGAGAAGTTTATGCCTGAGAACTATGGGTTGCAAAGATATTGCGCCCTGGAGGTTTTCTGGAAAGTGCTTGAGGCAGGTGACGTGGAGTTCCTCTGGGGATTTTGGTTTTCACTCTGAATTGATAGAAAATCCTTTGTCTGACTTTGTTTTCAACTACAGATTTCCAGAAAGGGATGAATGCTTGACCCTGTATGTTTAAGCCAGGCCAATGGCCATTAAGGCTGACAGCCTAGAGCTATGAGCACGGGTCTCTCCTGCACAGCTTCCCATCACTAACCTGCTCCCAGGCAGCTGGACTTTCTCCCATATCCTTAGCTTCAGGTCCTGATTCCCGCCTGCCGTTTTGCTTAAGGCTAGAGCTTGATTTTTCTGAGCTTTCACTCATCTGATGCTTAAAATGTTTTCCGTGAGCTGAGTCACACCCCTCTGACACTGGAATTCACCAAATCTCTTACTAGCCTTTCTGAGGTGCACATGTTCAGCAGGTGGCCCAAACAAGATAGCCCACCTCTAAGAAGTCCATAGAGTCACACTGGGCCTTTTGTCCCACTCTAGAGAAGGAAGGAAAGAAGGCTATCTATACCTTTTTTTTTACAATTTGGCAGAGAGAATGCAAGCTGACTGAGGTGTTTATTTTCCTAAGTGTCTACTCTCAAGTCCTTGGACCTTGAAGTCAAGTCTCTCTGAGACATTCCTCCCCAAGCCCCAGCCTGCAGTGACCTGGAAGCCCCTCTGACATGAACATAAAATACTTTTCCATTCCTTGTTTTCGGCTTGACCTTCTTGCTTCTCTCCAACCAAACCCCTCTGCCTGAAATTTATTTCTATAACAGCTCACCAGAATGTCAGTATCTGGGCTCAGGATTTCTTGGAAAGGGAGAATATGGTGTTAAGAGTTACAGTAAATGTGAATCTACAGAGTGGCCACATGGCTTTCAGGGAGTCTTACAATGCATGAGGTTCCAATGAGTCCAGATGACTATCTATCTTAATGGTCCGAAACAATGCCCACCCACAAAGATAAAAATCCTGAGACCTGATCCTTCCAGTTTTGTCAAATGGCCCAGATTATTTTAAGCTCCCTCTTTAGATAAAATGCAATTTGACTGACCAGGTTTTTTTTTTTTTTTTTTTTTTTTCTTCTTTTCATAAAGGCTATTGTGAGGGAGTAGAGCATTCTCCTGCAACAAGCAGCAGAGGGAGAGATCAGTCCCCAGCCCTGACCCTCGGGTCTCTGGTAAAACACTCAGTCGTGAGACATGAGACCTCTGGCCACATGCCCTGATACATGGACTAGGGCAGAAAGTCCTCTCCTGCATCCTGGGGTCCAGAGAAGGCCAGGGAGAAAATCTATACAAGGAATGCTGGTTTCTTGCCCTAGGATCTAGATAAACATTGAATAACTAATCTGCCCTTTAAGCAAGAAATGTTTCTAAAACCATAAGCTGGTGACCAGGCAGAGAAAATGGCTGAGCTGGGAAAGAACTGGTGTGTCAGTACCATGTCCATCTGCAGTTAGGACTCACCGGCATAGGATCCTGAGACACAAGGGGTCTGCTCTTGACTCTGCAAAGAAAGGATTCCATTCTTTACACCTTCTTCCTCCCCTGCAAGTTACCCCTCCTACTTTAACCCCACCCTTCCCTTTCCCCATTTTGCTCCCAGGCTCCTGCCTACTCTTCTCTATGGCTTCTCTAATATAGTGAAAGGTAGAGCTGGAGGGACAGTGGTCCATGACTAGGAAGAATCAGAGTCCCAGAGATGGGGCCAGAAGCGGTACTTTGGGATAATTCAGGCATTTGAGGAAAGGAACTCATCCATGACAAAAGATCAGCAACAGGTACAGAAAGGCAGAGACCTCACTCCACTTGTTTACCCTCATCCTGCTCACTGGCACTTCCCCAAGGACCCACACTCTCGGGTACAGCAAACCTGGGTGGCTGAAAACAACAGAAATATATTCTCCCACATTTCTGGAGCCCAGAAGCCAAAATCAAGCTGTCAGCAGGGCCATCTCCCTCCAAACAAACTATCTTACCTTGTCTCTTCCTAGCTTCTGCTGGCTGCAGACAGCCCATACCTTACAGCTTCACTGCTCCAATCTCTACTTCTGTCATCACGAGACCATCTTCCCTCTGTGTGTCTCTGTATTTAAATATTCCTTTTCTTATAAGAACACCAGTCATTGGAATAGGGCCCACTCTAATCCACCATGACCTCAAATTAACTTGATTACATCTGCAAAAAGCTGGTATCTAAATAAGGTCAGTCATCCCAAAGCAGGCATATGGACAGATGCTGAGACCAATTCCTGACACAACACAGCCAAGTGAGGTCTGGGCTTCTGCCCGTCCTCCGTCCCTCCCTGCTCCTTACACACTCTGCCTATCCAATACTCAATTTCTCTTACTTAATCTTGGTATCTCCTAGACCCCTGACCTTAAGCCTTCCTGGCCAACCATGTTTCTGTGCTACCATGTCTAGTGCCCGCCACTGTATCCAGCACATAGAAGGCCTACAAAAAGATGAATGCATGACACCCAAATAGTCTTCTGCCAGAGATGAGACCAGTGGCCCTAAACATAACTGTCTCTTGGGAGCTGAGGATTAGAGAAGCTGTGTCTCCCTTAATCAGGATGTCCCCCATACACAGGAGACTAGGGGAAATCTCAGACACACCTCAGCATAGACTTGTCTACATTTGCAGAGAAACTGTGTCTTGACTCTTGGTAGATGTTCCATTATTGCCCCTGTCCCTGGCCTGACATAGTTCTTTGACCTTTGTCTCCAGCCTGACTCTTACCATTTGCCACAATAGGAACTGACCCTCAGCAGTCAGCTTGACTTCCCCCTCCTGGCTCCTTTGTGACCCAGATGTGACCTCTAAAACCCACCCAGGCACAAGCCCTTGGCAGGTGCATGGCACAAGCTTATCTCAGCATCCTAGCTCAGAGCTGTGGAAAACTGTGTATGACAGACATGGTGCTAACAGGTTTCCATGAATCAGATCATTAAATCCTCAAAGCAATCATAAGAATTAATAACAATGACTATCCCCATGAAGGATAGGGAAACTGAGCCTTGGGGAGCTAAATGCCTGGCCCAATGACACACACCCAAACCGTGGTGACACCTGATTGCATCCTGAGCCGGTGACTGTGCAGCCAGAGCTCCCAAAGTGCAATGCTCATTTTCCAAGAGTGGACACACAGTCTTGTTGGCACCAGAGATGGTGTGGGGTGGTCCAATAGTGAATCCTGGTGCTATGGTTCAAATATACATATCCCGCCAAAAGTCAATGGTGGAATTTAACCCCTAGGTGATAGTATGAAGAGGTGGAGATGGAGCAATTAAGTCATGGGGGTTCCACCCTTGTGAATGGGATTAATGTCCTTCTAAAAGAGGCTTCAGAGAGCTGTCTGATCCTTCCAACTCTTCTGCCATGTGAGGACACAGCATTCATCCCTTTAGCCCTTCTGCATGTGAGGGCAGAGTTCACCATTTCCATCACATGAGAACCCAGCATCATCTTAGAAGGCACCAACTTGGAAGCAGAGATTCCCTCTCCAGACACGAATCTACTGGCACCATGATCATGGACTTCTCAGCCTTCGGAACCGTGAGAAACAGATTTCTATTGTTCGTAAATTACCCAGTCACAGGTATTTTGTTATGAAAGCACAAAATGGAGTAAGATACCTGGAACAGGTCAGACCTCTTTTAACTCCTTTATCTTTCCAATTCTATCATGGAGAAAGTCTTAGTTGGTGCTGTGGGGTGAAAGGAAGATCAGAAAGTTGTTTTCTTTCAGACATTTGCTAGTATCTTCCTCACCCCACATCCCCGTTTTTAAAGGCAAGAAAAGCCTCAATCTTACATAATTTGACAAGCAATAGATGATTTAAAAAAGTGATACCAGTCATCATTTGATTTCTTTTCTATGGTTACTTTGAATACATGTAAGCAATACTGTTTTTCCCATTATGGTAGTGATTAAAGGCTTTACTTTGCAATGCATCTATTTAAGCACTGCATCGATTTAAGCACATATAAATCCACTTCTTAAAAATTAAGAATAAAGAATCAAGAATGGGCTGCCCTTGGAGAAAGAGGATCTAGGATCCCATTGATGCAGCTTATGTCTTGTCCCTATGTGTACAGTTCTTAAATCATTCTTTTAATTTTTAAAAAGTTATTCTTTAAATAGATAATAGAGGCACATAGCTTGAAAGGAAAACTCAAAAGGCACAAAAGGATTTGCCTCATTTTAAATTAAAAAATACTGTATCAGCATCAAATACTTACATATTTTTTTGATTGAACATCCAAAAAAAATAAGTAAATAATAGTACATGTTTTCTCATATGGAGAAAGATCAGGAAAGTGAAGCCCAAGAGACTCAAAGGTGGGAACAGTGCCCTGAGTTACGCCACCTCTCAAGGCTGGGAAATTCCAGCTGCGGTATCAGCAAGGCTGGCAGCTCCCACCTAGCTCCCCCAAACACCATTAACCATGTGTGTTCATAGAGAATAGCTGCAAGTTCTCCCAAGTTTCAGAAAAATCTATTCACAAGTTCTGGGAAAAACAAAGAGCCCTGACTCATTCTCCCACAAAAAGCCTCAAAACTTTTTAAAAAGTAAAAATTAACTCAGATTGACAAAATAAAAATTTGTCCTGACATTCATCAGGCTAGGATAACAGACATAGATAAAGCTAGTTCCAAAGTATACCAGGAAATGATATTTCTGCCAAGGACACACTGCACATAATAACCTTCTTTGAGTAACTGCTGCTCTCTTGCATCCTGAAAAGGCTTGATCTCTAATCAGTGACTATCAGAAACTTCACTGCTGAAAATTGTATGAGTAAGAATGAACCATCTCACACTTGCCTGGAAGATCTAAGTCACTTTGACACAGAGAAGCAGCATTGATTTTCAGCCCAGATACAGAGCTTCAGATAAGGGGTTCCTGATGAAAATACTCACATTTATCTTAACTTTGTCATTTCCAAGGAAATGGGAGCCTGGGTTCAATTTACAGTCCAGACCCCTCTACACTGAGCACTGCTTTGCTTCTAAGCTTTATTTTCATTTTTCCTAAATTTGAGCATTCTTGAAAACTGTTGAATAATTATATCTTTCCCTGTGTTTGGTGAGATGCCCAACAGCTCTTTGGCATGCAGCCTCCACCACGAAAATGGATCAATAAATCCGAGTTTCTTGGGCTGTAGATTTGTCCTTAGTGACCTTAGGCTCATTAGGCTACAGTGGTTTATATTTAAAATTTATTATTCAGACTTTTAGAGTTACTGTTTATCTTTTAAAATAAACAAACAAATCACAACTTGCTCCCTAGGGGTATTATAGCCAAATCATCAAGGTGCAGTTTACCTTTTCTATGGAAACCACCTGGTAATTTGACTCACCTTTTCTGTGTAACCATTAATGACATGGTTTCTCTCTTTAGATGGTTGTGCTTTTGTTTTGTTTCAATTAGGAGTTTTGGCCCTGATCTGTTTTGTGAATAAACACACAGGCTGGAATGTGCACATGTGTGCTTAACTGTTAGTTTTCCATCTCAGCACCGGGCAGAGCTCCACCTTCACGGTGAGGAAGCTTCATGGCCGAAGCCCACGGGCTCACCCCTAAATCGTCTTGACTGAAGATCATCTGGATGGAAAGGAACCCATGTCCCCTCCCAGGCTACATGTGTAAGGGGGGTTTCTTTCATCATAATCATGGGAGTCTCTTCGGCAAGGGGAGAAAAGTCTAGCCCAGGAGTAGAGGGGTGGGGGTGCAGAATTCAAAACTCCTTCCCTACAGAGCCATCTGTTCTCTTGTCTCTGCTTCCCCACAAGCATCTGCCTGCTCTCTGCTCACTACAAGCTCCTCTGCCCCCATAGCTAAGGCTCAGACGTGATTTTGCAGCACGATTTGCCACAGTATGACTATTTCAATCTCTCAGATCCTCATAACTAAATTCCTAAGACAGAAAACACGATAGGATAGAACTGGTTTCCTTACAATTTGTGCCCCTCCCCGCTGCTGCCTGTGGAAGCCGACACTGAGGCAGAAACATGGACAGCTGGTCCTCCCTCCAGCAGAAGCTAGGGATCAGGAACAAGTCCAAAGAAGAAGAGGGGCATTCACAAACAACTCCATGTGTGTATTAATTTCAATAACTGAAGGACAAAAGAGAGCCAAGTTTTATTTGCAACTAATGTTTTTCCAACACATATATTATCAGCTCTCTGAAAGTTAATAATTCAGGAGGAAATATCAATACCTCAAGAGTATGGTTCAGCCCAGCGAGAGCTGACTTGATCAGCTCAAGAACGTGACACCGAACCCTACCAGCAGCTGTATACACCTGACCAAAGAGCAATATAAAGACAGAAAGACAGGGACAGAGAGAGAGGATGTCAGAGGGTCAGTGCTACATACTCCCATCAGAAGAACTTTATGCCACAGGCCTGGAAGTGAGTCAGCACAAGAAACTGCGTATAATTATAACATTATTAATTTCTGTGGCACATATGAAAGGTCATCTTCCTGGGAGGGAACCACCAAGTATCATGGAACAGGTATCAGTTTTATCATCAGGCTTCCCTGTGTTTTATGCTGATGTTTGCAGCTTGGTGACCTGGGCAAATCCTTCCCTGAGCCTGTTTTTTCACATGAGAACACCAAATAGCACCACTCTGGCCAAGAATGAATTTGAAAGCTACAGAAGACAATGGGATCTGCCCTCCCTTCAAGTGCCAAACCACGTCCAAGATGGAGAGACTAAAAGTGCGGCTCCCAGTGGTTCAGGCTGTAAGGTCAACAGTTCAATCACTTAAGCTTCTCCCCGCAAGATCCTCATTCTTTCAGGGTTTTCCCCACAGAAAATGTCCTAAGAGCACAATTTCTTTTCTGAGATCAAGTCCTACAGGTCAAAATATCTGAGACTTAGAATCAATCACCAGCTTTACATTTTAAAAAAATCAAAAAGCATTTACTGAACATCCAAGTGCTTTACTACACCCTGTGTGGTGGACTCTGTCAGCTGGGGCAACCGATACCATCAGTGCCCACTCATATTCCCTCATCTTACTACTAAACAACCACCTCTGGACTTCCGATGGCCAGAACCAGCACTGCTTTGCCTAAGGCATCCTCAGACCAAAGCCCATCTGCCAGTCATGAGCAGGACAGAGTATCAGGGATTTCAATCCCCAGCAGCCCTCAACCAATGATTGGTAAAAGTGAGATAGCACGATTCTATATATTTTACACTAGATCCTGAAGTCACTCCAACAAGATTACGAGCTGGCTGCCCATGGTGGTAGCCAAACTGACAAAGGCCCTCTGTCCTGGTCAATGTGATCGGGCCATAGGGTGCCCAGACATTGGTTAAATGTTATTCTGGATGTGTCTGTGATCATGTTTCTGGGTGAGATTAACATTTGAATTAGCAAACTGAGTAAAACAGAAGGCTCCCTCCCAACGTGAGTGGGATTTACCCAGTTCATTGAAGGCCTGAATACAACAAAGGCTAGGTAAGAAGGAATTCCTCCTGGCGCAGTGGCTCAGGCCTGTGATCCCAGCACTTTGGGAGGCCAAGGCAGGCAGATCGTGAGGTCAAGACCATCCTGACCAACAGGGTGAAACCCTATGTGTACTAAAATACAAAATTCGCTGGGCATGGTGGCAGGCACCTGTAGTCCCAGCTACTCAGGAGGCTGAGGCAGGAGAATCGCTTGAACCCAGGAGGTGGAGGTTGCCATGAGCCGAGATTGCACCCCTGCACTCCAGTCTGGCGCCTGGAGACAGAGCAAGACTCTGTCAAAAGAAAAGAAAAGAGAAGAGAAAAGAAAAGAAAGATTCCCTCTCTCAGCCCAACTGCCTTTGAGCTGGGATATCAGTCTTCTCCTGCCTTCAGATGTGGATTCGGACTGGAACTTACACCATCAGCCCTCCTGGGTTTCCAGCTTGCCAAATACAGATCTTGCATTTCTCTGCCTCCAAAATCATGTGAGTCAATTCATTATAGTAAATCCCTTTATACATGTTTGTATATGTGTATGTGTGTCAGATGTATGCATATGTACAATATGTATTATATGTGTGTATATTTCATATAAACATTCCCTATTGACTGTGTTTCTTCAGAGAACCCAGGCTAATATTCGTGGCTTCTCCTTTTCATCTCACTTTCTCACCACTTTACCAGGCTTTACTTCACACTCAAACACACCAATTGCTTTTGAAGCCCTGTTTAAAGATCTGCTTCTGTGGGGGCCCAGACTGACATGGACTAACCCAACAGCATGCCTCACCTCTTCTCACTTGCTGTCTCCCCACATTGAGGCTGGAAACCCAGTGTTTGCTTTTCCTGCTTCCTGTGCTATGTGACCCAATTTTGGTCAATGATACATTATAAAAAGTCTCAGAGAGGCAGAGGGGCTCTAAAATGAAATTTCATTTCTTATTGTAAGGGAACAGGCCAGATGCGGTGTCTCATGTCTGTACTCCAGCACTTTGGGAGGCCAAGGCAGGCAGATCACAAGGTCAGGAGTTCGAGAACAGCCTGGCCAACATGGTGAAACCCTGTCTCTACTAAAAATACAAAAATTAACCAGGTGTGGTGGTACATGCTTGTAATCCTAGCTACTTGGGAGGCTGAGGCAGGAGAATCGCTTGAACCCAGGAGGTACAGGTTGCAGTGAGCTGAGATCACACCACTGCACTCCAGCCTGAGTGACAGAGTGAGACTCCACCTCAAAAAAAGAAAGAAAGAAAGAGAGCGAGGGAGAGAAAGAAAGAAAGAAAGAGAGAGAGGGAGAGAAAGAAAGAAAGAGAGAGAGAAAGAAAGACAGAAAGAAAGAAAGAGAAAGCTGTTGTTTTTCCCATCCTTTTTCCTGTCTTAAATGCTGCGATGATACCTGGAGTTTCACCATCTCACAATCGTAAGGAATTAATATCCCCTAAAGTCCTATAACATTTGCCATCCCTGGTAAGACTAGTCCCCAATACCTAACTGTTTCCTCCTAGGCACTAGACCTATAGCATTTTAAGATATTAACTCTCCCTTCCCGGATTCAGGCAAGCAATGAGTCTTACATGTTTGATATCCAGGAGAGGTTTAGTCAGAGCAGAAAATAAATCAAAAAATAAACCTGAAACTGTTTCTGGCTTGTATATTCCTAAAGCCTACAGCCTTGAGGAAAGAGGGATTCTAGCGATGTACTGAGTGCCTCAAAGAGCAGAAAAGGGAAACTGATCTCACTCAGACTAAAAAGAGATTCCCCTGGGCTAGGAAAGAAGCACAGAAGCAGAGGATGGATAGAGGTCTCTGAAAGCAGGAAAAAAACCTGCTGCCCCTCATGCCTTGCTTGTCTGTAGCACTGGCACTGACATGACATGACCCAAGATGGGAGTGGCTGCATGGCACGTCTGGGCAAGCTGGACCACCAGCATCTCTGCAAAGATTTGCATCCACCCCGCATCTCAGAGGACTCCCGTGCAAGAAGGGATAGTGTAATTCTAGGCGGTAGGTTCTGTGGACTGGCAAGCCAACACTCTGCCAAGGGGGTTAAGAAAGTCTGGGTGATAGGTCCGAATTCCTTTAGGGACAGAGACAGGTGAAGAGTTTAGGGCTAAAGAGTTATCTACACCCCAGCAAGAGTCACTGCACAGTTGTAAAGATTGCTAATCAAATAAGACAAATTCATTTTTTGTTCTTTCAATAAATATGAGTTCCTATTGTTATTAGGCACTGGAGACATAAATAAATAAGACATCATCTCTACTCTCAAGGATACTGACTGTCTAATGGGATGAATGCTTACAGCCAACGCGTAGGCTCATGAATTGAGTTCTATGGCTCAGAAGCTTTGCAAACATTGCATGAGTCACTCTTGATCAAAGGAGGCATTCTGTGCACCATTTATGAATGAGCAAACAAGACTCTGAGAGGTTAAGTGACTTACCAAAAATCACACAGTCACTATAATGTGGTGTTCAGATTCAGATCGTGGTCTGACTGTCATTGGACAGGTCCCTTCAACTTTGTTCACAGTTTTCTAGTGCCCATAGAGAGCCCAGAGGGGGTCTGTAGATGGCTTTTTATACTGTAGTCGCTGGTAGAGTTTACCCAGTAGAATTAGCTGTGTCAAAGAATAAAATAAAATACGTAGGAATACAGCTAACTAGAGAGGTAAAAGATCTCTACAAGGAAAACTACTAACACTGCTCAAAGAAATCAGAGATGAGACAAACCTAAATGAAAAAACATTTCATCCTTCTGGATAGGAAGAATCAACATCATTTAAACGGCCATACTGCCCAAAGTAATTTTTAGATTCAATTCTATAATGACTCACAAACTCAGCATTCAATTCTATAATGGCCACAAACTCAGCAATGTCATTAAAATGGCCATACTGCTCAAAGCAATTTATAGATTAAATTCTATAATGGCCAAAAACTCAGCAAGTCCTCTAAGCTTTGTCAATGCTATTGCTATTAAACTACTGACATTCTTCACAAAACAAGAAAAAATTTAATTTATACAGAATCAAAAAAGAGCCCACATAGCCAAGTCAATCCTAAGCAAAAAGAACATAGCCAGAGGCATCATGCTACCTGACTTCAAACTATACTACAGGGCTACAGTAACAAAAACAGACACACTGACCAAAATAACAGAATAGAGCCCAGGAATAAGACCACACACTACAACTATCTGATCTTTGACAAACCTGACAAAAAACAAGTAATGGGGAATGGATTCAATAAATGGTTCTGGTATAACTGGCTAGACATATGCAGAAGATTTACACTGGATCCCTTCCTTACATCATACACAAAAATTAACTCAAGGTATATTAAAGATATAAATGTAAACCCCAAAATTATAAAAACCCTGGAAGACAACCTAGGCAATACCATTATGGACAAAAGAATGGGCTAAGATTCTATGATGAAGACACCAAAAGCAATGGCAACCAAAGCAAAAGTTGACAAATGGGACCCATTAAACTAAAGGGCTTCCGCACAGCAAAGAAAACTATCAACAGAGTGAACAGATGACTTACAGAATGGGGGAATATTTCTGCAAACTGTGCAGTTGACTAAGGTCTAACATTCAGCATTTATAAGGAACTTAAACAAATTTATAAGAAAATAAACCTCATTAAAAAGTGGACAAAGGACATGAACAGATACTTTTCAAAAGAAGAAATAAATGCAGCCAATAATCACATGAAGAGAAGCTTAGAAAAATGCAAATCAAAACCACAATGAGATATCATCTCACACCAGTCAGAATGGCTATTACTAAAAAGTCAAAAAATAACAAATGCTTATACATTGTTGGTGGAAATGTAAATTAGTTACGCCATTGTGAAAGACAGTGTGACAATTCCCCAAAGACCTGAAAACAGAAATACTGTTCAACCCAGCAATCTCATTACTGAGTATGCACCCAAAGAAATATAAATCATTCTATTATAAAAACATATGTACATGTATGTTCATTGCAGCAATGATTCACAGTAGCACAGACATGGAATCAACCTAAATGCCCATCAGTGGTAGACTGAATAAAGAAAACGAGGTACATATATACCAGGGAATACTATGCAGCCATGAAAACAGAATGAGATCATATCCTTTTCAGGAACATGGATAGAGCTGGAAGCCATTATTCTTAGCAAACTAATGCAGGAATAGAAAACCAAATATTGCATGTTCTCACTTATAAGTGAGAGCTAACTGATGAGAACACAGGGACACATGTTGAGGAACAGCACACACTGAAGCCTATTGGAGGGTGGAGGGTGGAGGGTGGGAGGAGGGAAAGGGTCAGGAACAGTAACTAATGGGTACCAGGCTCAATAACCTGGGTGATGAAATAATCTGTACAACAAACCCCCACGATACAAGTTTGCCTATATAACAAACCTGCACATGTACCCCTGAACTTAAAATAAAAATTAAATTTAAAAGGAAAAAGAATTTATTGGCCGAGTGCAGTGGCTCACACCTGTAATTCCAACACTTTGGGAGGCCAATGCGGTGGATCACGAGGTCAGGAATTCAAGACCAGCCTGGCCAGCATGGTGAAACCTCATCTCTACTAAAAATACAAAAAATTAGCCAGACATGGTGGCGCACACCTATAGTCCTCAGCTACTCAGGAGGCTGAGGCAGGTGAATTGCTTGAACCCAGCAGGCGGATGTTTCAATGAGCCAAGATCACACCACTGCCCTCCAGCCTGGGCAACAGAGTGACATGGATCTCAAAAAAATAATCAATCAATCAATAAATAAGGAATTTATTATGTCTTGCTATTCAATGTTAATGTTTCCCAAAGTGAACTGCTACATCTGCTAAAGCTCTAAGTGACTTATATTAAAAAAAAAAAAAAGTCCTATTCATCACACCTTAAGGGAAAACAGCAACCTTCTGTATGCACACATTAATTAACACAGTAGAAATAGGTTGAAGTCAATTATAGAACCCTCCTACTTAAAAATGAGAAATAGGCTGGCTGCCAAAGAAGGCTGAGTGGCATGGAATAAGGTAAGAGAAGCAGAGGAGACACGGCAGCCCTATCCTGTGTCCTCTTCTGAGAGGTGTCCTGCTGCTGGAAAGCAAATGGTTTGGTGGTCAATGCCTCTGAGCTGGCCACAAACTCAGCAAGTCTCTCAGCTTCATCCATCTGCTATCTCTCTTTAAGTAAAGGTCTTTCACCACCAGAAAAGATGCACACATCAGTTATTAAGAAAGCATTATAAGGCTGGGCACGGTGGCTCACACCTGTAATCCCAGCACTTTGGGAGGCCAAGGCGGGTGGATCACGAGGTCAAGAGATCAAGACCATCTGGTCAACATGGAAAAACCCCGTCTCTACTAAAAATACAAAAAATTAGCTGGGCATCCCAGCTACTCTGGAGGCTGAGGCAGGAGAATTGCCTGAACTCAGGAGGCGGAGGTTGCAGTGGGCTGAGATCGCGCCATTGCACTCCAGCCTGGGTAACAAGAGCGAAACTCCGTCTCAATAAATAAAAAAGAAAGCATTATAGCAGAAGGATGGAAAAATTGCATGTCCTTTTCCTGGCATTCAGTATTTTTTCATTATTTCTTACCAGTATCCATCTATTTGGGGAAGAATAAGCAAATTCTTTTTCTAAAAAAATCATGAATGTTTCAACTCAAGAGCTGGAGAGATATTGGCCAGCATGTTACTCAAGGCCCAGAAAACATACATTTGTCACTGAATCCCTTGAGTTTTCTTTTTCTGCTTCAAGCACACCAAGTATATTTTAGCGTGTTACATTCCTCAAACCATTCCAGTCCTGTTTACTCTTCCGTTTTTTGTAAGTACATATATCAGCAGGAATCCTATCTCGATTCCTCTTCCTATTCCTGCAGGTGTATAAACATTATCTGGCCTCTTCAAAGTAAAATATGTGTGGTCTGCTGGCATCACCAACAAGTACTACTAGAGTAAATAACATTTTCCATTATGAAGAGAATGTATAACCCAGATATTTTAAAGGCAGCTCGGTATTTACCCTCTCCAAGAATGAAATAGAAATCATGTTTGACCAGTTATCACTGCCTACATGGACAGAGCATTATGTCTTAAAGACTATAAGACTCTCCCTCCCATACTAGAAGACAGACTCTAAAGAACCAAGGGAACTTTACCCATTTAGGAAAAAATACTGCCACTGCTCAATTAATTTTGCATAAACATGCTCTTTGAAGCTGAAGCAAATCTGACCAATTTTCAATATGAAAATAAAATATAAAAACTGTTCCTGGAATTATTTCTAAAAAGAACAAACATCAGAATCGTCTGAATCATCATCTATTTCAGAAAAATCAGATTTATCAAATGAATCTTCAGCCAGCAATTGTTCAAGAATGATATTAACATTACACACAGGAATGCTGCATTTTCTGGATTTGACACTTTGAGCGATCGAGAATTACTATATTTTATAAATGGAAATACCACTACTAAAGACAGAATGCTATTAATAGAATGATGTCTTTTGTTTCCAAAGTCAAGACACTAGAGCCATGCAAAAATAATAATAAAAGCGAGATATTTTGTAGCAAAGTTGTCTCAGGGTACATGCTGCAGCTCCAAGAGCCACCAGCAAGTATTCTCGGGGCAAATGGAAAAAGAGTGAATGGCAACCTGTTTCGGTGG
This sequence comes from Callithrix jacchus, assembly GCF_049354715.1. Taxonomy (NCBI): domain Eukaryota; kingdom Metazoa; phylum Chordata; class Mammalia; order Primates; family Cebidae; genus Callithrix; species Callithrix jacchus. The sequence goes on along the minus strand of NC_133507.1, from coordinate 20,221,016 downwards.
TCCCAGGTGTGCATGATAATCAACTGGGGAACACATCTGAAAGGCCTCTGAGCCATTCTACACATACTGGATCGTCTCTAACAGAACCCAGGCATCTGTATTTTGAACATGCCTTCCCCAAGCGGTTCTTATGGACAGCCCTATGTGGGACCCTACCATCCAAATTCAGATTCCCACAGCAACACCCCAACCAAGCAGTCCTCCAGTCTTTGCTTAAATATTCATACCTCCCATGAGAGTGGGCCCACCCAGTCTACCCCTGGACAGCACTCACAGTTGGGAAACAGCCTCCCTGGAACTCCCAGCCACTGGTTGTGCTTTTGCAAGTAAGAGGAGCCGCCTTTACACTGAAGCAGCAGCAGATTCTGCTCCATGCGCCTGAGAAACACTGAAAGAAAGACGCATGCAATGATGCGAATTGCAAGCTATAAAAAATAAGAGCATATGCTAAACTTTATTTTTATATAAAAATGATTTTCTTGTTGAATTAAGTTCAAATCAGTGTTAAACTGAACGGAGTTTAGAGTGGACCCTACTGTCCTCTATGGTAGAAGTATAAGTGATTAAGAATACAATGCAAAGAATACAGGGTTTTAAATCACACCTTGGCTGGATCCTGGATCTTCCATTTACTGTCTGAGTGGCCTTGGGCATATTATTTGGCCCCTCCATTTCCATTGCTTCGAGAGTTGGGATAAAACTAATAGAATAGGATTGTTGTTAATTCAATAACCCTATTCAATAAATGTTGTGCATTCAATAAACGTTGGTTCCCTTCCTTCCCCTTCCTTCTGTTTTTCTTATATGATCAATTTGTCATGGGATCTTATAATCTCTTAAATATCTCCTGATCAGTCTTTCTCTCCATCACTAACACCACCACCTGCATAATCATCCTGTACTTGCTCTGCATCTCATTACTCAAATATTTAGGTTTGGAGGGAGACAGGAATTACTACTTAAGAGCAAGCATCATTATTTCTTTCAGGAAGTTGTTCTCTTGTTTCAAGAAAATATCTTGAAATGTCACTTGGGGCAGCAGACACCCAGACAGCATGAGTTAACAAGAGAAAAGGTGGCAAAAGCGGGAATTAAATTGTTCTTCGTTTGAAGTGAACTGGACGGACTAAGCATGGAAATGAGACAGGGGAGGGAAGGGAGCAGCGAGGCCATGAGGCCAGCAACAGCAACGGGGATCTTAGAGACAGGATGGGAGCAGTTGAGAATAAGCAGAAGTCAGGATCAAGGGGGACTTTTGAAGATGCCTGTGAAATGCAAGAAATCTTGGACTTTTCCAGAGTGTAGAGTGTGATCTCATCATATCCAGCTCTTAAGATTCAGGGCCTCCAGCTAACATCTAGGCTAAACTGAGATCCTGCAAAGCCATGTATCTTACCTCTCTGCCTCCCTGCTCTCTTTGTGCCATTTCTCTGCTTAGGAGTTCTGAGGATCCTCGCTCCTATGTTCTTTACTGCCATTTCCCGTATATGACGGGAAACATATATGCTTTCAGATACAGCATCTATCTCTCTGAATGTAACTTTCTGTAATATCCATTAGCAGAAAAAACTATTGCCAAAGTGTGACCTCTGTCCAAAAAAAAAAAAAGCTATTTGTCAACTCTATTGGCTTGAACCCTTAAAAAAAATAATAATACAAATGATTTATTAAGCACTTGCTGTGTGCCAGGCAGTAGGCTAAGCCTTTTACTAATATTCTCTCATTTAATCTTCACAAGAGCCCTCTTGAGTAGATATTACCCTTACCACTCTTTAGATCATCAAAGGGAGGCTTGCAGGAGTTCGGTAATTTGCTCAAAGTCTCACAGCTGGTCCTCAAAGGGGAACCTCTCTGCACCCTTGACAGGGACACCTCAATGAACTCACTTACCAGCTGTATTAGGAATAGGTTAGAATGCTAAACTACAAAGATGCTCCCGAAAACGTCAAGTCTTCCTGAAGAAGAGCAACACCCTGCTCTGCAAGGCACTGTAGATGATGCCAACAAAAATCTGGAAACACTCAGCCCTCACTAGAACAGCTCTAACTCAGCATTGGCAGGTCCCAACTCGAGCTGTACATCAGAAATTCCCTAAGCACCCTTCCAAAATTGGAGTTTCTCAGGCCTCAATGCAGACCTACTGAAGAAAATCCTAGTGGGAACTGGGTGGAAGAAAGGGCTATTTTTAAAAAATGGTGTCCAAACAATGTAGTCAGATCCAGAAGTGGAGTATCAGAAACAGTGCGATCCTGTGCCGCTCTTAGCAATCAGCCCTACCACCTGAGTGCTTGCAGCACTTCTGGCTTCCATTATGATAACAGTTCTATTTTAAGAGAAGTAGGAAGAAGTGTGGAGAGTCTTAGTGTTAACATATGTTCATCTGAGGCTATGTGATTTCTGTTAGGTGCCTGTGGCCATAAAAAAGCAGAGAGTCTTCTATCTCTCTGCATGTGTGTTGGCGTGTGTGTGTGCACGTGTGTGCATGTGCGTGTTTATCAACCCTCAGAAAGGCCTAATCAACAAGAGCTCATTCTATTATGCTGAATACAGAGGCGATAAGTGCCACTGAGCCATGCCAGAAAGTTCTTCGAGACAAACAGAGGCATGCCTTTAACAGAAGGTGGTTTTTTAAGCCACAAAAGTATCTAGTATATGTCCCACCCACACCCAGTCCTGGTTAGTCCAGGAAGCCTAGTGTGGAAAGAAAAACTGACCCATCAGTCATGCTCTCCACTCTATTGGAGGAGATTAAAGAGAACAGCAACGGGCTACTCCTCAGACCCCAGGTTAAACGGAAGCAGATCTAATGAATGAGCTAGTCCTAACTAGGGACGAGTTTCATCCAGAAGTGTATGGAAATTTAATTTGGAGGAACTCCATGAACAGAAGACACAGAAGAGATATATATGTAATTAAAACTTCCTTTGAGAAGGTGATATTTTTGTTCTCCTCCTCTGGGAGAAGCACTAGACTTTTGAGATAGAAAATGGTAAAAGGCATTTTTATTATTTTTAAATCCTTCTTAATGGATAATTGATGAATGACTTTCACTAGACTTTATTTATAGAATTACCTGGTACCATTAAAATGTTAAGGACTGAGAAAATGTAACTTTCTTCCTAGCTGCTATTACCTTGAAGAAAACTTCGTGAGCATTGTGATACTCGTGGAATGTTTATTAATAGTTGGGCAGACACCAGCTCATAAATGTTCGCCTACATCAGTGGTTCTCAAACTTGGTGTATCAGAATCACCTACTGGGTCCATCCCCCGAGTTTCTGATTTATTAGGTCTGGGGAAGGACCCAAGAGCTTGCATTTCTAGCAAGCTCCCAGGTGATGCTGATGCTACTGGTCCAAGGACCACACTTTGAGAATCACTGACCCAGAGCATGCGTTCAACTTCCCAGTGATCTGGGCTGAGACGCAGGCTCTCACTGTCACCAAACTCTAAGAACAGAGTGGCTGGATCTTCTTTCCTTCCTTGGCTACCAGAGGGACCATGTGGCTTGGTTTCTCCAGGACAATCTTAATTTATGTCCTTTACAACCAGTTGACACCTGTTCATTATCTTAGTACCTCCTTGCATCCTCAAAAGTGTCTCAGTTTAGATGATAATTGTTACATTCATCCTAATGTTTGCTCCTATTTGTTTAACCCTGATCCATAGGAATCCCTCCCAAAGGAGGGTGCTCTCTTTCAGACAGAATTAGCTTTTGCCTTCTCTGAGACCCAGGGACACTGCGGACCTGGGATCACCTTAGCTGGGGTTCCAGCTTCACATGCCCTTGGCCCAAGGCGTACTCTCCTTACCACAGCACTGATAGTGGTGTTTGCCCTCACCCCGCTTTTGCGGGCACCATTTGTACACCTTTCCCTGCCTCCACTTTCAGCTCTGGTTTTAGCTCAAGGGTGGCATTTTTGCTCCTGTTGCTATTATGGCTGTTGTTATTTGGGGTTAAAGAGAGGTTCCTTGGAAGTTTTCCTTACTTCTTTTATTTTTTTTAACATTTTATTCTGAAAATTTCCAAGCACATTCAAAAGTAGAGAGAATAATTTAATGAACTACCATGTACCCACAAGCCAGCCTGAACAATTATCAACTCATTCCAATCTCGTATCATCTATACCAAACCCAGTTCTCCAACCTCCTTCCCGTTCACACAACCATTGCATGATTTTGACACACATCCCAACATCATATGCTTTCTTTTGAGTTGGAATCTCGCTCTTCTCACCCAGGCTGGAGTGCAGTGGTGCAATCTCAGCTCACTGCAACCTCTGCCTCCCAGGTTCAAGTGATTCTACTGCCTCAGCCTTCCAAGTACCTGGGATTACAGGCACCTGCCACCAAGCCTGGCTAATTTTTTGTACTTTAGTAGAGACAAGGCTTCACCATGTTGGTCAGACTGGTCTTGAACTCCCGACCTTGGGTGATCCACCTGCCTCGGCCTCCCAAAGTGCTGGAATTACAGCATCATACGATTTTAGCCATACACACATCAGTAACAATTTTTAAAGAATAGAACTCTATTTTTAAATAATCAGTATGTCATTACCACACCTAAACAGTGATAATTTTATAACATCATTAAATATACAATCAGGGTTTGTATTTCCCTAATCTTCTCATAATTTCACTAGTTTAACTGTTTAAAACAGAATCTGTATTCATTCTATATCTTGTATTAATAATTCATTGATATCACTTATCTTTAATAATTCATATGTTTCCCAGGCTATCTCTTTTTTATTCATTGTGCTTCATTTATTGATAAAACCAGATCGTTTGTCCTCTACAGTCATCTCTCAGTAACCATGAAGGATTGGTTCAAGTACCCCGTGCAGATGCCAAAACCCATGAAGCTCAAGTCCCTCATACAAAATGATACAGTATCTGCATATCACCTATGCACATCTTCCTGTATACTTCAAATCATCTTTAGATTATTTATAATACCCAATATAATGTAAATGCTATATAAATCTTTGCTATACTATATTGTTTTGGGAATAAAAAGAAAAAAAAAGTCTGTACCCATTTAGTACAGACGCAACCATTCATTGTTTTTCAAATATTTTCAATCTGTAATTGGTTGAATTCATGAATGCAGACTGGCAACAACAGTTCCAATAGAATTGTTTTGCTGTTTGCATTCCTGTGATGTCATTCAACATGTTTTTCTGTCCCCTGTGTCTCCCATAAACTGACAGGTTGATTTAGAACTGTGCTGTCCAATACAGTAACCCACAGCTACATGTGGCTAAATTTAAATTAGTTATAATTCAATAAAATTTAAAACTTAGTTCCTCAGTCACACTAGTCTTATTTCAAGTGCTCAACATATGCATGTGGCCACTGGCTACTACGCTGGACTGTGCAGATAAGGAACATTCCCATCATCGCAGAAAGCTCCACTGGACATGCTCCACGCAGACTCAGGTTAGGGTGTTTTTTTTTTTTTGGTTGGTTTTCTGTTATTGTTGGGTTTTGTTTTTGCTTTGTTTTCTGGTCAAGACCACTTCATAGGTAGTGTTGTGACACTTCTATCAAGGGACACATAAAATCTGGTCTTTCTTCACCTGATGTTAAGTCGTTGGTGATTACTGCCTAGACCCTGTAATTCAGTTTACAGGATTCCAATTCTGTCACTCTTCCTTCATTTGTCAGCTGGAATACTTCTATAAAGAACAACTTCTCCTCATCTATCATTTGGTTGTCCTGAGACATAGTTTGTTTTGGAAAGGCAAAGTAAACACCAGATTCTCTCTTCTTATTTACCAGTTTTCAAAATAATAAATTGGCTTTCTAGCATCTTTCAAAAGTGACCTTTTTTTTTTTTATTCTGAGCACAATTATCAACCTATGAGTTTAAACATACTTGATGTGTTTTAATGAATTAATGCTTTTGGCTACAATTAATAACCTGTGCAAATGTGTGTGTGTATATATATATATGAAATACATATATTTCACATTTTCATATTTTTGTTCTGCAGTTTTGGAATAAAATCTTATGAGAGTTCTGAGTCTGAAAGTAAATGTGCATGTAATTTGTATTCCATCTCATGCCTGACACATAGCTACTCACTAGTGATTTGCTAACTCCTTCGTCCATTGTAAATCTAATTACAAGTTAAAAATAAATAATAGCTTTCTGGTAAATGTGTTAATGCCCACCCTCATCTTCCATCTCACATTTAGAATCACACAATTTTTAAAACAATGGAGGTGGCTAGACTTTAATATAAGGGTGGCTGAAACAACTCATTAACTGGGGTGATTAGCAGTTAGAGGCGGGAAGAGTGTCTCACTGACAGATTTTAGTTTTTAATAAAACCATTTTAAAAATTGATACAAACATGAAAAAATACATGGGACTTGGAGGGTATGTGACCTGACCCTCTCACCGCCCCCAGCTGAGGAAACTGAGGTTCAGTGACTGCCTGCTTTTTCCAAGTTACCACAACAACTGTTTACAAGCTGCATTACTCATACTCTTCCCTAGAAATCAAATACCAGTGCTCTTGCTTTGCCTGCAGGTTGTCTTCTGCGTGGATCAAGTTTTCATTTAAGAGCAAATAGTTTTTCCTTCATCTGCCAAGATCCTGGTCAAGGTAAGTTGCCTGTGACCAGGAGAGCAGAAATAAGCAGGCTACCCAGCCTTCATGCTTCTCTGGCCAAAGCTGCTGCTGTTTCATCACTGTCACCTACCACTGGACCACATGTGCCAGCCTACAGATGCCTCTGTCACAGCAGGAGAGCTGTCACCACCCCCTCCTCCCTGAAGGAAGGCCATGTGAAACTTGAAAAAACAATCACTGCAAACCCATCTTTTGTCTCTAAAATGAGGCACATACTCCCAACTTCACAGAGCAGGAATGTGAATTAAATAAGTAGGTAAAACACCAAACAGAGTTTCAGACACGTAGCAATGGCTCAGTAAATGCTGATTCCTTCCACTATTCCCTTTCCCTGGCCTTTATGAATGAGCAGGCAGTATGGCCTCATGGTTTCCATTTTCATGTCAGACAGACGGATGCTGTTTTACATTCAACCCCAAAGTTGTGGGTTACTTACCAAGGCTGAGTTTTCTCATCCGTGAAAGAAAATGTTCTTGCAGGATTGCTGTGATGATCAGAGATTATGTACCAGGAAGCATTTGCTCGGCAAAAAGTATTTCTTACTATTTTTGATGGTTTTTCTCCACCTCACCATGTAGGTAGGTTCCAACTGAGACATATGACACCCCCAATACAGAAAAATCTGAGATGAAGTGGGAAAAGTGAAAGATTCATGCTAAATGCCATGCATTCTCAAAGGGGTCGATATTGCCTCCAAGAGGACGAAAATTGGTTTTTGAAATGGGCGATAATCTACTCTTTGAGGGAGGAAGGAGGAAAACAATCTTTGATATCACAATGGTTTGTGGCCTCTCGAGGGTGACAGTACATAAAAATATATACAGTATATCTGCAGGATTAGAATTTCATGATGCTAGAGAGGGCTCCCAGCTACTTGGGAGGCTGAGGCGGGAGAATCACTGGAGCTGGGGTGGTCTGGGCTGCAGTGAGCACTGATCACACCACTGCGCTCCAGACTGGGTAACAGAGTGAGACCCTGTCTCAAAAAAAAAAAAAGGAGTGAGAAACACTGTTATACAGAGACCAGAAACATCTGAGCAGGAAAGGAAATGGTTGACTGGGAAAGCAATGGTCCCCCTCTGCATTAGAATGAATAGTTGGGAGAAAAGGCAGGGAGTGAAAATGGGTGGAACTCAATCCCACCTGCTGGAAGCCTAGAAATGATTTTTTGGTACAGGGCAGTTTTATTTTTTTTTTATTGCTGCTGTTTTTATTGGGATTTTTGTTTGTTTGCTTGTTTTTGAGACAGAGTCTCACTTTGTCACCCAGGCTGGAGTGCAGTGGCCGGATCTCAGCCTCCCGAGCAGCTGGGATTACAGACATGTGCCACCAAGCCCAGCTACTTTTTGTATTTTTTAGTAAAGACAGGGTTACACCATGTTGGCCGAGCTGGTCTCGAACTCCTGACCTTGTGATGTACCCACCTCAGCCTCCCAAAGTGGTGGGATTAGAGGCGTGAGCCACTGCGCCCAACCAGGGTTGTTTGCTTTTTAAAGAAAAGGAGCTAATAGATATTGAACACTTATGTGTTAGGAATTGTCCCCAGCACATTATATATGTTGCTCCAACAGGACCATGAAAAGTAGATGTCAGTTTAACTGATGAACAAACTGAGGTTCTTAAATGTTAAGCAAAACACTTCATTCCAGAGTCTGTGTTCTTCCCAGAGTGGCATCCTCTCAAGTTGCTCCAGACAGTGCCTGATCATGCCGGGCGTCCTGGGGTCATTAGTAAAAAAAATCCCTTCTACTCTCTTGAGTGTCCTGGTTTGGATCCTAAATTTAATAATCATCCTACTTGCAGCTACCTTGTGGCTCCATCTACCCCTCAAGGCATTTCCACAGGGAAGGCCTATAATCCCATCTATCTTGAATGGATTCTGAATTGTAGCAATATTCTTCTGAGAAGATGCAAAGAGGTCCCTGGTAGAGAAGAGGATGAGTGATGACAAGAAAATGGTGGAGAAGGACAGACGTGGTGGCTCATGCCTGTAATCCCAGCACTTTGGGAGGCCAAGACCGGTGGATCACCTGAGGTCAGGAGTTTGAAACCATCCTGGCCAACATGGCAAAACCCCATCTCTACTAAAAATACAAAAATCAGCCAACATGTGGTGAATGCCTGTAATCTCAGCTACTCAGGAGGCTGAGGCAGGAGAATCACTTGAACCCGGGAAGCAGAGGTTGCAGTGAGCCGAGATCACCCCACTGCACTCTGACCTGGGAGATAGAACAAGACTCCATCTCAAAAAAAAAAAAAAAAGTAAGAGACCTGGGAGGACCTATATTTTTAAGACGTCTCAACATGCCTCCCTTTTTCAACATCCTGAAGAAAGCCCTCATGTGCATGTGGACGTTTTTGAGCTCAGAGTATGCAAAACTGCAAATGTAATCACCAGGAAAGCGCACTGCAGAAGCCCCAGCTCCTCTTGAATTGCATATCCGTGCAAGGGAGGACAAGAGAAACCAGAAGCCCAAGTCCAGGACTTCGTTGCCATGGCACCAAGCTGTGTCCAATGACCCTGCTGCTTAGGGACAGAAGGCGTGGAGAGTTTGGAGTTGCAGACTCCAGATAGCCACCAGCGAGCACCTGCCTCCTAGGCAGTGGATGGAAGCCCTGCCACCTGCCCCCACCCTGGCCGGGCATTTTCTGCAGACCCTTACAGGGCTCAGTAAATTGACATCTGCAGGTTCAAGCAGGAAGTCGAGGCTGGAGAGGTGCTATTTGTGTCTACCTCTGAATAATTTAACACTCCCTCCAAAATAGACTATCATTAGAATTTGTCGATTCCTGTGCATTTGAGCAGACAGCCTCAAAAAAAAAAAAAAGGAAAAGGAAGAAAAAGTTCCCACACATATTGCCTCAGAGTGGTGAAACAGGAGAGGGTGTGGTTCCATTTTGTTCTTTTTTTTTTTTAGCATCAAAACCCTTTGCTCACTAGTGCATCAGCCCCAACAGAAAATGCTGTTTTTTTCACATCTAATTAGCCCTGAGACCAAGTCTGCACTGTGAACAGCAGATACAGGAGAAATGCTTAATTCCTACAAAATTAAGCGCTGGTGTACATTTCCACCTTCACTGTTTATTCTGTGCTGTGATCATATTGAAGTCTCCCAATCTCTATGATCCTCAGTTTCTCCATCTACAAAATGTGACTAGCTATATGGCCTGCCTCATGGGGATGTTACAGAATTAAATAAACTACCAGAGGATACATCTCTCAAGGTCTGTTATGCAACAGATGCTCAATAGCCTTTAGTCTTTTAGCCTTTATTATGCACTGGCCTTACCTGAAATGGCACCAATTCCCATAAGGAACCAGAGACATGCACAATTTTCAGCCCTACATTAATCCACATCTTTTTTAAGACACAGGATCTCACTCTGTTGCCCAGGCTGGAGTGCAGTGGTACGACTATAGCTCACTGCAGCCTCAAACTCCTGGGCTCTATGGATTCTCCCACTTCAGCCTTGCCAGCAGCTGGGCACAGGAGGCATGTGCTACTGAGCCAGGAGAATAGGGTCTGGAGGCAGGGAACCTAAAGCTGTTTCACACCGACTTCCTAGAACTAAATCCAAAGGAAACCCCTAACTTTCCATGCCTAAGTAACAAAAGGACCAGAGGCTACGCCCTTAGGCCTTTTTTGTAGAGCAGATGGAAAATTGGCTGTCTGCAACAAATCAGACTGATTGAGGGTCCTGTCTTCGTGTGCAACTTTGTAACTTCACTCCAGCCCCTGAATAGTTGCTGTCAACAACCAGTCAGACTGATGCCAGAGGAGTGTTCCTTTGACCATAAGTATAACTTTGTAACTTTATAACCCTGATTGGTTGCTTTTGCAACCAATGTTTGCACAGGAGTATGACCTTTATAACTTCATTTCAGCCTCTGGTTGGCTGTTTTCTACAACCAATCAGACTGATTGTGGGCTACCACCTCATTTATATGAGGTGAGCATGAAGGGGCCAGTGGAAATTTCTAGAGAGTATCTGGACCCAAGAAGATTCTGTATCTGGGCCTTGAGCCGCTGCTCGGTCTACTCCCATACCGTGGAGTGTTCTTTCGTTTTCAATAAATCCCTGCCTTCCTTCTTTTGTTGCTTCATTCTTTCTTTGCTGGGTGTTTTTGTCCAATTCTTTGTCCAAAACACTAAGAACCTCAACAACTTGCAGTCACGACCCTCTACTGGTGACACCACCACACTCAGCTAACTTTTTTTTTTTTTTTTTTTTGAGACAGAGCCTGGCTTTGTGGCCCAGGTTAAAGTGTAGAGGTGCAACCTTGCCTCGCTGCAACCTCTACCTCCCAGGTTCAAGCAATTCTGGGCTTGTGCCCAGCCTCCCGAGTAGCTGGGATTTCAGGTGACTGCCACCATGCCCAGCTAATTTTTGTATTTTTAGTAGAGATGGGGTTTCACCATGTTGGCCAGGCTGGTCTTGAACTCCTGACGTTAAGTGATTTGCCCACCTCTGCCTCCCAAAATGCTGGGATTACAAGCATGAGCCACCACACTAAGCCACTTTTTTGGGTTTTTTTCGAAGTTTTTGCAGAAATGGAGTCTCACCATATTGCCCAGGCTGATGTCAAATTCCTGGCCTCAAGCAATCCTTCTGCCTTGATTTCTCAAAGCGCTGAGATTACAGGCATGAGCCACTGCACCCAACCTGCAAACCCACTTTCTGTTGCCCGTTACTTAGACTGCCAAACACTCACAGTAAAATATATACATATGCACACACACACATGTATATGTGTATTATATGTATACATACATACAGGTGTGCTCATCTGCTCGACACCCCCAATACAGATGTTCAAATGGATTGACCCCCAGCCCTGCTCTCAATGCCCCTATTTGTGCTTAGTTTTATTCCCCATTAGGGCTGTTCCAAACCTTTTCCCTGGACTGGGTGCAGTGGCTCATGCCTCCCAACACTTTGGGAAGCCAAGGTAGAAGAACTGCATGAGCCCAGGAGTTCAACACTAGCCTGGGCAACAGAGTGTGACCTTATCTCTAGCTAAAAAAAAAAAAAACAAGAAACATCTTTTCCCTGAATCTCACCCCATTTCCAAAACCCTTCCTGACCTCACTCACTAGTTCATTGAAAGCCTTCTCTCAAGATGTCTCCCATCTTACCCACTCTCTTTTCCTCCTCTCCCTCCACAGCGTAGCTACCCCTTTCTAAGGCTAACCCTCACTGCTCTCAGCCCACACCCTCCCATTTGTTCCTGAACTTGGCTCCATCAACCATCTCCGCCTTTTGCATGTTCAATGTAGAAAGTAAAAAGTTCCTCTTCAAAGTTTCCCTTCTTGTTAAAGAATAATAATAATAAATGTTAGAAATAGTTTCTTTTAAAGACCAACTTTCTTCAAAGCCTTCTTGCTTTTTGCTAATAACCCTGTGTTAAGCCCTATTCTATGTAGCTGTTAGATATAAAGGAATAAGTACATTCTATGTCCTTGTATTTTAACCAAGATCTTTATGTTATTACCTTTCTAAGTCCTTTCACAAGCAACTTCCTCTCCCTTTCTTATTTGGACTTCCTCTTTTCCTTTGTTCTCCATTGCCTTTACCTCTTTAGAAAAGTTTTAAGTTATTGGCCAATCGGGTTCAGTTTAGATTGTGAGGTCTGGCTCCAACCAAAGGAAATCAGACACAGCAGTAAGGACCCAATGCATAAGGAATAAATATGCCTGCCTTTCCTTTGTTCATTGTACTCTCATGGCAAGTCTGCTGGCAAGTAATGCCCTTTCTGCAGAAAGTAAAATTGTCTTGCTAAAAAAACCTTTTGTCTAAATGCTAATTTTTCCTTGCAGTACCTAGGAACAAACAATCTGTCTCTAACATTCAAGTTCTTTCTAACACTCTCACTTTTTACTCTGTAAAAATGCTGAAATATCACACATCCTAAAAACATTCCCTTCAATCCTCTTTCCTACAAGCTCAGCCGACATTCTCCCCTCACTTTCACCTCCAAACATCTTGAGAATTCATTGACCCATGAGCTGCCACACACTCCCCTCTTTGCCTCTAGGACTGCAGTTCCTTCTCACCTCCACGCAGGCAGCCTGGCTGCAAGGCTCACAGGCCACGTCCTGACTGACACACAGGCACTTCCTCTTGGTTCCCCTCCTCTGTGAACACCTCCTTGGTCAGATTTCTCCTGCTTTGGAGTCTGTGACACCAGCTGTCTCCTGACTCTCCTCCTTCCTCCCCAAATGTGGCTGCTTCTCTCTCCCTTTCATTCCCTGTTCCTTACCCTCCACTTCCATTTTCAATGCAAATGTTCTCTATGTTTCTAGCACACTACTTTTCTCTTCTGCTTCTATTCTGTCTCCCTGAATGATTTCAGCCACTTCTGCCACATGATGTTTCAGCGCTAGCCAAGCATGTAACTCCAACCCTGACCTTGTTCCTGAGTTTGCAATTGGTCCCTGAGCCTGTTCACTCAAGAGAGCCCAACATGGAATTCAGTATTCCTCCAACACTCCTCCCATCCTCCCACCCTCCAATACTCCTCCCATCCTCCCATCCTCCCTCCCTCCAACACTCCTCCCATCCTCCCTCCCTCCAACACTCCTCCCATCTTCCCTCCCAGTTGCCATAACCTAGGAACCTCAGCTGTGTGACTCCTCCCGCTCTCCTCAGCCCCACTTCCTAGACGTGCCAAGTCCTAGCCCATTTCATCTCAGCATTACAAGTCATCTTGTCCATCTCTCCTTTCCTTTCTCCTACCACTGTTCAGGCCTTGGCACGCCTGACCTGTGTGCCAGCCACGCTGCCCACATGGCCCCAGGCCTGTTGTCCCTCTCTTCCCAATTCATCCACCCCCAGCACTGATGGCCATCTCCTTGGAATGGTTGTTAATATCAGCTCCCTTTGCTGAGCCCTTGCCAAGGACCTGGCATTGAGCTAAGCACGTTACATGCATTATCCCACTTAACCCTCCCGAGATCCCTGCATGAGTACTCTTCTTGTCTCTGTTTTACAAATGAAAAAACAGAGGCTAAGAAAAACCATACTCATGGTCACACAGTTAGTAAGGAGCAGGCCTGGGATTCTAATCCAGGCTCTCCGACTGGAGAGCACAGGGCACAGGCCAGAAGCCACGAAGAGGCCTCCACCCACAAACCGTATCACGTCAAACAGATCGCCTCCAAAGAAGCCTGCACTGGCTCCCTCATGCCTACCAATGTCCTCTGCATGGCCCCTAAAGCCATCTGGAGGCAGCCAGATGCAGTCCTAGTCTGTGTCCATGTGCTGTGCTGGGCACGTGTGACCTTCTGTTTTGGTTCTGTCCACCCTTGCAGCCTCATCCATGCACTCGGGCCATGCTCTGGGCTCTGGGCTTTTCCAAGACATACGGCACCTTTGCTGGTCCCCACCATCGCACTTGGCTCAGCTTCAGTGCTCCTTCCTCCCCAATTCCATTTCTGGACAATTGATTTCTCCCCCTTCATTACAACCCAGCACTACGTAGGTATTCCTTTGCCACAGTCTTCATTTCACTTTACCTAATGAAATGGTCATTTATACATGTATTCCACCCACTCGACTCTAAATTTCTTAAGGTCAGATATCTTTGACCTACTCATTTCTGGAATGTGTCACGTACCTACCCCAGGGCATGTTAAATATTTGTTTAAGTGACTTGATTGCAAGGATCTCACACATATGCTGTCACTGAGATTATTTCACTCCTGTTTGAAAGGCAGCAGGACATAAGACTTACATATGGCCATGTAGGGGCCAAGGGCTCCCTGGCCCTATAAAGTGTAACCAAAAAATCAACTCACAAAAGCAGATTAATTAGAAAGCAGGCCTACGATTTTATTTAATGTGTATGCATGGGAGCCTTCAGAATGAAGACCTAAAGGCACAAGGGAAATTATCTATTGTTATGCGTGGGCTCAATAAAGTATAGGCAGCCATGGAGAAATATTACTGGACAAACAGATAGGCTCTAGTGCTCACAAACTGAGCAAGGAAGCCCAGTAAGGCCTCCCTGTCTAGATTCCTCTGGGCATCTCTGTCAACTCTGAGTAGCATTCCTTCCTTCTGGTGAGGCAGGGCCCTCTATGGATGGAGAGTCTTATGATCTACAGTCAAAGGAAGTAGGTCAGAGAATTTCTTTGTGGCCAGGTTTTACACAGAAAGGCAGAGGGAGGTGAGAGTCGTATTTTCAGGTTTTATGGCTGGCTTTGGGGAAAAAGCATTTGGTTTCTATGATCTACCCTGGGAAAGAAGAATTCTAATTTCTTTTTTTGTTGTTGTTTTTGGAGACAGAGTTTCACTCTTTTTGCCCAAGATGGAGTGCAATGGTGTGATCTCGACTCACTGCAACCTCCGCCTTCCAGTTTCAAGCGATTCTCCTGCCTCAGCCTCCGGAGTAGCTGCCATTACAGATGCCTGCCACCATGCCTGGCTAATTTTTGTATTTTTAGTAGAGATGGGGTTTCACCATGTTGGCCAGACTGGTCTCGAACTCCTGACCTCGTGATTCACCTGCCGCAGCCTCCCAAAGGGCTGGGATTACAGGTATGAATCCACTGCACCTGGCCAGGATTCTAGTTTCTATGGCTAGCCTTGAGAGAGCATGGGACTGAGAGACAGAAGGGCAGGAGAAAAACACTTTCACTTCTGAGGCCTTCATTTTTGGATATTGTTTTCTGAGCACCAACAGCAATGTAGGGATCTCATACTCAACCAGGTGGGAGCTTGCAGAGTGGAATCTGACCCTGGGTGATTACCTGGTCCATTCACTTGTTCTGATTCTGCAGAAAAATCTTACTAACAAGCTGCAAAGATAATTGTCGAGGAAAGAACAGAACAGCTTTTACATTCTAACACCTCCTCCTGCTCTCCCATCCCACCTTCTTGGAGAACGGCCTCTGGAGATGACTCACTGGTGGGAGAGGGTGAAAACAGCTCCCAGGAGGGGCTGAAAATGTCTGCTAGACACAGAGTAGAGTTGGTGATGGGATTTGTCCCCAGAGGGTGGAAACACAGTTTCTGCACAATCCTAGATTTAATTTGAGCCCTTGGGATGAACCTGACAATGATAAAAGACTTCACAGGTGTATTCTCCTCTTCTTCTCCAGTGCAATAGGTTCGAATACCTGAGGGATATTTTTCTCAGGGGATAAGGCACCAAAGCCATTCTCCACTACCTTATCCCAAGTTTCCTCATAGTTCATAAAATGCATGTCACTTTAAAGCTTATGATGAGAAAAAGAAAAGAAAACCTCAAAGAACTACTCTTGAATCTGCATAGCTTTGCAAAGTTAGCATACAAATTCTGGTGAACCCCTGGGACTATGTCTGTGTCCCAATATAATATGCACAGGGTAAGACCTCAACTCCACTATCAAGGTAGCCTGCTAAAGCCCAGCAGAACACTGAGACCACAGGTCTCCCTCCTTCCCTCCACCCACCACACTTCCCCCTGCATCTCAGCTCCCTGCACGCACAAACACCTTCCGGGCTGTCCCTCGGCCCATTCTGTGACTGTCATGCCTCTCAAGTATTTCTTTTTTTTCTCATCCAAAAGGTTATTTGTTCTACAGAAAGAGCTTTTCTTTCCCAAATTCAGGACAGTGTGGACAATCCACTTTCTAAACCCCTACTGAGACTTCCTGCCGAGGGACAGAAGGGTGGCTGGACAGTGCTGTCAGTGCGGGGCCTTAGAGAACAGGATTCCTTCCGGGCAGTCCCAAGCAGAAGGCACGACATAACAAGCTTGTTCTGGAACAGCCGCACAAAGGGCACAGTTGATCTGTTTCCAGCCTGGCCTCTGCCCATTAATTAGACTATCTCAGAAATGCTTAAATTTGCCTTCCACTTTTCCCACCTTGTCTTGTCCACAGCCTTCTCTTTTCTCTAAGATGAAGCTAAGCATCGCAGGGGGAAGAAAGCAAAAAGCATATTTTGTGAATAACTGCTCCATGCCCAGCTCAGAGCTGGAAGCTTGACATTCCTTCAATCTTCAAAAGAAGAGCTGCAATGTAGGTATGATTATCACCCCATTGTATACAGTGAGAAACTAAAGCAAGCTCAGAGAGGTTAAGCAATTTGCCCAAAACCACACAGCTAGTGATTGACAGAGCTATCATTTGAGTCTAAGTCCTTTCATTCCAAAGTCCATGCCATGTGTCCTGTAATGTTGCACAGAAGTTGTGAGAGTGAACACCCTTGTCTTTTTCCTAATCTTACAGGGAAAGCATTCAGTCTTTCACCATTAACTATGATATTTTTCACTGCAGGGTTTTTATAAATGTCCTTTATCAGGTTGAGAAATTTCTCTTCTATTTCTAGTTTAAGTATTTTTATTATGAAAAGGTGCTGGGTTTTGTCAAATGTTTTTCTATCTGTTAAAATGACTGTGTGAACTTTTTCTTTTATTCCATTAATGTGGCATATTATGCTGATTGACTTTCTAACATTAAACCAGCCTTGCATTCTTGGGATAAATGCCATTTGGTCATGGTATATAATGATTTTCTTATGTTGCTAGATTCTGTTTGCTAGTATTTTTCTTGAGGATTTTTGTGTCTATATATCAGAGGTGTTGGTCTATAGTTTTCTTTTGGTACAGCAGCAATAGGAAACAAAAACAATATCCCAGTCCAGGGTCTGACTCTTACCCCAAATCAAGCCAAAGACTTGGTTCTTCAGCCCTACAACCATAAGTCTCTCTCCCTCTATTACCAAAGCACTCCAGATGAAGATATGATCCAGAATGTCACTTTACTTATTTGCAAGAAGAGATCGACCAGGAAGACAGAATCCTCATCTTGGCATGATCAGCACCTCCTGTCAGACCAACATAGGAAGTCAAACCCTATTTGGACAGAGGCTCAGGAGCACAGAATTGGAAAGAGGCAGAAGCAGATAAATCATGCTTTGGGTCTCCAGCTTGCAGCCTGCTGCCCTCAGTACCACAGTAGGCACAGCCCTGCCAAGGGAACCCTCATAACTGAATTTGTTAGACACAGAGCAGAGTTGTGATGCAATTTGTCCCCAGAGAGTGGAAACTCATTGCCAACATCACCTTCTGAGAAGCTCCTTTTTCTATGCATACTTAGCTGATCAATCCCTCTTAAGAGTGCTAGATGTATTCTTTCTTTAGAGTTTTGACTATTAAGTAATCCATTTAAAGCACTTAGAACACACCCCCAGCCACAAGTAGGCACTCAACAGATATCAGCTATTATCATCATCACCATTATTATTATCAATATATTCACTTCAGTTAGGTTTAAGCACAGTAGGGTTGGGGACCCTTTTCTCTCTTTAAGGTGACTTGATTTTCCCACTCTGCTCTTTATGCCCTAATTTTAGATGTCTGAGTCCTTTCTTTTCCCCCTTGAGGCAGGGTCTCACTTTGTCACCCAGACTAGAGGGCAGTGGCACGAACACAGTTCACTGCAGCCTCAAACTTCCCGAGCAGCTGGGACTACAGGCACATGCCACCAGACCTGGCTAATTTTTTTTTTGTATTTGTGTAGTGACAGGGTTTTGCTGTGTTGCCCAAGCTTGTCTAGAACTCCCAGGCTCAAGTGATCCTCCTGCCTCAGCCTCCCAAAGTGCTGGGATTACAGGCATGAGCCACTGCGCCTCGCCAAACGTCTAAGTTCTTAAGGGAAGCCTCACTCTTTGCACTGACTGCACAATATGATTATACAGAGGCCAGCTGGGATCACCGCTGGATGACTTATAAAGTCTTTTCAGTATATGAGAACACATGTGGAGTCGTGAGTACAGTACCCGGCACAGAATAGAAACTCCGCAAGTGTTTATATCCTCACACACTGCTTCCTAGGCACTGAATTATGTCCCCTCAAAATTCATGTGCTGAAGTCCAACCTTCAGAACTTCAGAATGAAGTGACTGTATTTGGATAAAACCTTTCAGTTTGAACGCACATGGAGACCCCAGGGTGCTTGCACCAAGGGAAGGCTGTGTGACCAGGCAGCAAGAAGGCAGCCACCCCAAGGAAAGGGGGCACAGTGGAAACCAGCCCTGACCACACCTGGGCCTTGAACTTCCGGCCTTCAACACTGTCAGACATAAATTTCTGGGCCGAATACAGTGGCCTATGCCTGTAATTCCAGCATTTTGGGAGGCCAAGGTGGGTGGATCACCTGAGGTCAGGGGTTCAAGACCAGCCTGACTAACATGGTGAAACCCTGTCTCTACTAAAAATAGAAAAGTTAGCTGGGAGTGGTAGCCTGTAATCCCAGCTACTTGGGAGGCTGAGGCAGGAGACTCGCTTGAACCTGGGAGGTGGAGGTTGCAGTGAGCCAAGATTGTGCCACTGCACTCCAACCTGGGTGACAGAGCAAGACTCCATCTCAAAAAAAAAATTCTTTGAAAGAAAGAAATTTCTGTTGTTTAGATCACCCACTCCATGGCGTTTTGTGACGGTGGCCCTAGCAAATGAATCATCTTTTTTTGAAAAGTATTTTTGGCATTTGGGGATGGTGGAAAGTTTTAGAATGACTTAAAGGAAGTCCATGATCCTGCTGAAGGCCTGAAATTCTGTCTTGTGAAGTTAGGAATGTACATTTCCCCAACAGTCTGCCTTCCTCGCTGGCTCTTGGCTGCTGCACCTTGCACTTGGCTGCAGGTGTCTTACTTCCTGAGGAAGGAGGTGCCATTAGCTTCACAATCCCCCCAAGAGTCCTGCCTGGGGAGTCGTGCCTTGCAGAAGGAAACACCACTGGCACTGTAGACACAAAAACTAAAATCGCAAATGACAGATTCGTGACTTCCCTGAGAGAATAAATAGCATGAACAGATGGGCCCTGAGGCTGGAACATTTCATTTAAATCCTCATAGAATTTTGATAATTTAATGAATGTGGTGAGAAAAGAATGGCAAAGCAGTACCAGCAAGCCAAAACACAATTTGCCCACCTTGATGTTTACCCAGGATGGTTTTCCCATAATGCGGAGTACAACAAGGTGACTTGGACGAAGTATTTCCTGAGGGATTTCAAACCTGTCTCTGAACTAGCACCTTGTAAGCTGAATATTTTCTCCAGGTACCTCTTCAAGGCACCTCTCTGGGCAATGATCCCAGGTGATTTCTAAGTAAGGGAGTAATTTATAGATATGTCTGGGACACCGACCAAGTAGGCTCAGAGCTCAGGGTCATCTCCCCTGGAGTTCACTTCTCTGGTTTTTCCAAACTATCAAATCCTGCCTGTTCCCTTAGTCTCTCCTTGCTCCTCTCTTGAGACCTTCAGTGAAGACGTGCCAAGAATAGAGAAAGGAGCACTGCAAGAGGAGCCGGAAGACCTGGATCACAACTCTACCACTCACCAACTCTACTCTGCAGGAAGTGCTACACAAATGACTGACCTTCTGCAAATGCAAATCCTCATACACACCTCCCCGTTTGTGGGTCACAAGTAGCACAGTGTGCACAGGCCCCACTTTTGGAGTTTTTACTGCATGGAAGGAACCATAGCTCATCTCTCTAGGGTCTCCCTGGGTACACAAGGGCAGGCTCTGTGGTTCTATGGCCCACCTACACTGTATCATCCTCAAGCTCTTATTTCTTTTTTTAATTGACAAATAAAAATGATGTATATTTGTTACGTATAAAATGTTGTTTTCAAATATGAATACATCGTGGAATGGCTAAACCAAGTTAAACCTCACAGACTTATCTTTTTGGTGTGTGTATGTGGGTGACAAGAACACAAAATCTACTCCCTTCGCAATTTTTTTCTTTTTTTGAGACAAAGTCTTGCTCTGTTGCCCAGGCTAGAGTGCAGTGGTATGAACATGGTTCACTGCAGCTTCAACAAAGTCCCAGGCTCAAGAGATTCTCCCATGTGGCTAAGACTACAGGTACACACCACCATGCCTAGAATTGTTGTACTTTTTTTTGCAGAGACGGGGTTTTGCCATGTTTCCCAGGCTGGTCTCAAACTCCTGAGCTCAAGCATTCCTCCCGCCTCAGCCTCCGAAAATGTTGGGATTATAGGCATGGGCCGCCACCCCTGACCAGCAATTTTTAAGTATACAATACATTGTTATTAACTATAGCTACCAGGTTGTAGAATTTATTAATTCTTGAATTTACTCTTGAATTCTTTTTTTTGGGGGGGGGAGGAAGGCAGGAAGGGAGGGAAAGAGGACGGTGGGGTGGAAGGAAGGGATGAAGGAAGAAAGGAAGGGAAGAAGGGGGGAGGGAGGGAGGGAAGGGAAGGAAGGAAATCAAGCAATGAGAGAGACATTACTGACCTGGATCTAGAGGTTTATAAGTTGATTTCTTTTTTTGAGAGAAGGAAAGAAAAAATAAATAAATAAATAAGTAAAGGAGAGGAAGAAAGAGGAAGAGAAAGAGGGAGAGTAAACAGAAATATTGCTTTATTCTGAAAAAAATGGGGTATTAATAATGGCCAATCAATGTTTCATTTAAACTTATGAGTAGGTGTGATGTGGTATTGACAAGAATGTATATTTTGTGTATTTGAAGTGGGGAGCTCTATAAATATTTATTAAGTTTACTTGTTCCGGATCTGAGTTCGAGTCCTTGATATCCTTATTAATTTTCTGTCTCATTGAGTCTAAGTCTTTATGTATCTGGGTGTTAGGATCGTTAGCTCTTGTTGTTGCACTGATCCTTTTACCACTGTATCTTTGTTGCTTTAAAATCTATTTTATCCAATACGAGATTTGCAACTCCTGCTTTTTATTTATTTATTATTTATTTTTGCTCTCCATTTGGTTGGTAAATCTTTCTCCACCCCTTTGTTTTGAGTCTTTGTGTATCCTTGCATGTGAAACAGGTCTGGATGTAACATGCCATTGGGTTTTGGCTGTGTCTTTTGATTGGGGGATTTAGTCAATTTAAATTTAGGGTTACTGCCATTTGATGTTAACTGGCTGTTTTATCCATTCGTTGGTGTAAATTCTTCTTTATGTTGGTGCTCTTTACTTTTTGGTATATTTTTAGAAAGGCTAATACTGGTTGTTTCTTTCCGTGTGTAATGCTTCTTTCAGAAGCTCTTGTAAAGCAGGCCTGGTGGTAATAAAATCTCTGAGTACTTGCTTGTTCATAAAAGATTTTATTTTTCCTTCAGTTGTGAAGCTTAGTTTGGCTGGATATGAAATTCTGGGCTGAAGGTTCTGTTCTTTGAGGATGTTGAATATTGGCCCCCACTCTCTTCTGGCTTGTAGAGTTTCTGCTGAGAGATCTGCTGTAAGTCTGATAGGCTTGCCTTTGTGGGTAACCTGACCTTTCTCTCTGGCTGCCCTTAGTATTTTCTCCTTCGTTTCAACCCTGGTGAATCTAACGATTATGTGCCTTGGGGTTGCTCTTCTTGAGGAATATCTTTGTGGTGTTCTCTGTATTACCTGGGGTTGAATGTTGACCTGCTTTGCTAGTTTAGGAAAATTTTCCTGAATTATATCCTGAAGGGTATTTTCCAGCTTGGATTCATTCTCTCCGTCGCATTCAGGTACACCTATCAAACGTACATTTGGTCTTTTCACATAGTCCCACATTTCTTGTAGACTTTGCTCATTCCTTTTTAGCCTTTTTTCTCTAATCTTTTCTTCACGTTTTATTTCATTAAGTTGGACTTTGACCTCTGATATCCCTTCTGCTTGAACAATTCGAGTGTTTAAACCTGTGCATACTTCTCGGAGTTCCTGTATTGTATTCTTCAGTTCCATTAATTCACTCATATTCCTCTCTAAGTTGTCTATTCTCAATAGGATTTCATCAAACCTTTTTTTAAAGTTCCTAGTTTCTTTACGTTGGGCTACAACATGTTCTTTTAACTCACCGAAGTTTGTTATCCATTCCTTGAAGAGGAGTACTTCTGTCATTGGGATGTGCTCGTTCTCCATCAAGCCTTGTTCCATTGTCGTTGTGGAACTGTGATCATCTTTAGAGGGAGAGGCGTTCTGATTTTGAGTATTCTCAGCTTTTTTACGCTGGTTTCTTCCCGTCATTGTAAATTTATCCTCCTGTCGTCTTTGAATTTACCAACTTTCAGATTAGGTCTCTTGAGTGGGCATCCAGGTTGTTAGTTCCCAGGGCCAGAGCAGCGGCGTTAAAACTGATGGTGCTTTTCTTCCCAGGATTCTCCTGTCGGGTTTCCTTCTTGTGTCCGTAGTAGGCGACTCTGCCTTCCCAGGGCTCCAAACCTCGGTCAGAAGGGGAACCGGTCCCGTTTACTCTGCGCCAAGCGCTGCCGCGCCGAGGTGCCGTCACAGCCGCTGCGCCGGGCTCTGGTGTTCTACTCTTGAATTCTTGAATTAACTCTTGAATTTATTGATCCTGTCTAACTGAAATTTTGTAAGCTTTGACCAACAAGAATCTCCCCAGCACACATTCCAGCCCTGGTTAATTACCATTCCACTCTCTACTTCGATGAGCTCAACTTTTTTAGATTCCATATATCAGTGAGATCAGCAGGTGTTTGTCTCTCTGTGCCCTGAATATTTCATTTAATGTAATGTCCTCCAGGCTCAAGCTCTTATTTCAATAGATGTCGTGAAAGTACAGGACTAGGAACAGACAAGTATTTGGAGAAGGTGGGCCCCAGGTGCAAAGTACCTTAACAGGATGTCCAGTTTTGTTAAATCACTCAGACAAAGCAAGCACTAGAAGCAGCAGAAAGGATGGAGAGGGAACAAGAACCGGGAGCCTGCTCTGCAGCATGCGTGCTGGCAGAGAAGGAGAAGCTGGGTGTAGTGTCCAAATGGCTTACGAGGCATAGGGATCAGAGAGTCAACCCAGCAGGAGGAAACTGAGCCATTAAAAATATTCAGACAGGGAAAGCGACCCCAGCCACTCCCGCTTTCTAGACTTGTGTCCCCAGGGAGGATGTCTGGCGATCCATTTGTATACAGCATGACTTAATTCTTGATGGAGAAGGGAGAGGGCATCGTTAATCAACTCCCTCTCTGAATCTGACTCTGTACTCATCGTACCTGCATCCACAACACTCCTGGCTTTAATGGAACAACATAACAATGAGATCAGACATTTATAGTAGCTGATAGAGTGAGAGTCCAAAGAGGAGATTTAGCACATACTGAAAGTTCAGTATTTGGGGTCAGACTCCTGGAATCAACAGGCAAGCATTACTTTTAAAACACTATTAATATATAAATAGGTGCTTTCTTGAGGTGAGTGCAAAGGGGAAAGGAGTGGTGCAAAGGAATTCATTCCCTGGGCAAGATAAACACCCATGTGGTTCAAGAGAGCTGGTGTTCAGATCTCACTTGCTTTCATCTCTAAGCCAACTCTGCTTTCTTCCCTTCCATCTAATGGGAGCCCTGCCCAGTTTGCCCAACTGTCAAGTTTCCCTTCAGAAGGAAAAGAAAAAATATACAAAGGTAAAAAATAATGACATAATAGACATGAAAGCAAAAGAAGCAAGATTCTACCCAAGAATTACAGAAAAATAAAACAATAGAAACAGTAATAATAATTGAAGGTTTACTCTGACACTGGGTCTTGGCTACACGTTAGGATCATTGGGCATCTTTTTTTTTTTTTTAATTCAATTTATACTCCCCATGGCTTAAGTATACTCAGAGGGTTGGGGGGGAAAATTAATAAATTCCTCCCCAGATTCTAAAGTACAGCCAGGATTGAAAACCACAGCACTAGATAAAAACTCGCCTGAGGTGAAGAAAACTTTAACTCACAATCAGTAGTGCTCACTAAATTTCAAGCCAAGTTAGCCTTACCTTAACACCTTTTTATTGTGAAGAAAAAAAAACAAAACAAGTTATTAACATAAGAACAAAAATTAATTTGTTAAAAAACTAGTTCTCTGCCACCTTAAACCATGGGAAACAATTTGCAGAAATCTTAAGCAAGGGGATAGACTGTAGAGACTGTGGAGGTTAACAGTTCAGGCTTCAGAATCAGAAAGTCTTGAGTGGGTGCAGCAGCTCTGTCATTTATGATCTGAATTATGTTGAAAAAACTGGAAGGATTAAATGAGATATTGAATTTAAGGAACTCAAAGCCTAGATTGTATTAAGTTCTCTATAAGTTAATTTTTTTTTGAGACAGGGTCTCTGTCACACAGACTAGAATGCAGTGTCACGATCATATCTCACTGGAATCTCAGCCTTCCAGGCTCAAGCAATCCTCCCACCTCAGCCTCCCAAGTAGCTGGGACTACAGGTGCATGCCACCACACCTGGCTAATTTTTGTATTTTTTTGTAGAGATGGAATTTCACCCTGTTGCCAAGGCTGATCTCCAAGTTTTGGGCTCCAGCAACCTGCCTGCCTCAGCCTCCCAAAGTGCTGAGATTACACGTATATGAGCTATCATGCCTGGCCTCTATTATTATTTTAGAATACAAAGTTTTTAAAGAGACAAAGTGATATGGTTTGGCTCCATGTCCCCACCCAAATCTCATGTTGAATTACAAATCCCAGTGTTGGGGGAGAGACCTGGTGGAAGGTGATCGAATTATGGGGGCAGATTTCCCCATGATGTTTTTATGAGTGAGTGAGTTCTCACAAGATCTGATGGTTTGAAAGCATGGGACACTTCCCCCCTCACTCTCTCTCTCTCAATCCTGCCACCACAGGAAGAAGGTGCTTGCTTCCCCTTCACCTTCTGCCATGATTTTAAGTTTCCTGAGGCTTCCCAGTTATGCTTCCTGTTAAGCCTCTGGAACTGTGAGTCAATTAAACGTCTTTTCTTCATAAATTTCCCAGCCTCAGGTACTTCTTTATAGCAGTATGAAAACAGACTAATAGGGCCGGGCACGGTGGCTCAAGCCTGTAATCCCAGCACTTTGGGAAGCCGAGGCAGGTGGGTCACGAGGTCAAGAGATCAAGACCATCCCAGTCAACATGGTGAAACCCCGTCTCTACTAAAAATACAAAAAATTAGCTGGGCATGGTGGCACATGCCTGTAATCCTGGCTACTCGGGAGGCTGAGGCAGGAGAACTGCCTGAACCCAGGAGGCGGAGGTTGCAGTGAACCGAAAAAAAAAAAAAAGAAAACAGACTAATACACAAAGTCTTGCTCTGGTACCCAGGCTAGAGGTCACAGAAGTACAAAATTAAAGACAAATAGATTTTGAAAATGTTAGCAATACTTACGAGAATATTTTTTCTAAGTATTTCTTATGAGAGTATCAAGGAGAGTATATCTTCATTATACGCAGAGCTCTTACAAATACGGAAGACATTAATGCTCAATTAAAAATGGACATACAG
The DNA here is from genome assembly GCF_049354715.1 of Callithrix jacchus. Taxonomy (NCBI): domain Eukaryota; kingdom Metazoa; phylum Chordata; class Mammalia; order Primates; family Cebidae; genus Callithrix; species Callithrix jacchus. The sequence goes on along the minus strand of NC_133507.1, from coordinate 20,195,149 downwards.
CATGGAGAAACAATGTTTAGAAGGGGACACACAGTCAGGCTGGAGTGCAGTGTCATGATCATAGCACTGCAGCCTTGAACTCCAGGGCTCTTTGTGCCTCAATCTCTTGAGTACCTGGGAATACAGGTGCATGCCATCACACCTAGCTAATTTCACTATGTTGCTCAGGCTGGTCTCAAACTCCTGGCCTCAAGCAATCCTCCCACCTTGGCCTCCCAAAGTGTTGGCATTACAGGCATGAGCCACTGTGCCCAACCTAAAATACAAACCCTTATAGAGAGATCAGAAACAAACATTGAACAAATAAATATACCATGTTGTGTAATGCTAGTTCTTGCCAAATTAATTTGTTATACAATTAAACTCTAAGGTAACTTCTATCTAAATTCCAACAAGATTTTAAGTTGTCAATATGATTCAATAATCCATTTCAAAGAATAAATGAGTGAAAATAGTGCAGTAACATTTTAAAAGTAAGAAAAGACCAGACACCGTGGCTCACACCTATAATCCCAGCACTTTGGGAGACTGAGGCAGGTGGATCACACGGTCAAGAGATCGAGCCCATCCTGGTCAACATGGTGAAACCCTGTCTCTACTAAAAAATACAAAAATTAGCTTGGCATGGTGGCACGTGCCTGTAGTCCCAAGTAGTCGGGAGGTTGAGGCAGGAGAGTTGCTTGAACCCAGAAGGCAGAAGTTGCAGTGAGCCGAGATCGTGCCATTGCACTCCAGCCTGGGTAATAAGAACGAAACTCTGTCTCAAAAAAAAAAAAAAGTAAGAAGAGGGACTTGTACTGCTAGAAATTACAATGTAACATAAAGTTTAAATTAGTTTTGACACAAGAGACAGAGAGAGCAAATAAAACAAAATTATACAGATGGCTTTTCAACACACTAGGGAAAGAAGGACTGACTATTCATTAAGTGGTACTGAAGGAACTGATTAATAATAGTTAAAATTGACTAAAATAAAGATAGATCTCTACCTCACACCATGTCATAACAAAGTCCAAATAGCTGAAGAGATCACATACAAAATTAAAATAATAATAAAAACAATCAAAACTTACTAGTAAATACTTTCCTTATTTTAGGGTAAGAAAGAACTTCATCAGCATGAAAAGGAAGAGCTTTTTAACAGAAAACACTGGTAAAGTAAATATTTTAAAAACTAGATGCCTACATGATAAAAAGTCCATAGAAGTACAAAATTAAAGGCAAATAGATTTGGAAAATGCTTGCAACACTTATGAGAATATTTCTTCTAAGTATTTCTTATGAGAGTATCAAGGAAGTAATATCTTCAACATACGCAGAGCTCTTACAAATATGAAAAACACTAATGCTCAATTTAAAATGGGCATACAGCATGGAAAAACAACATTTAGAAGGGAACACACAATCAGTCAATAAACAAAAGTGCTCAATCTCATAATGAATCAAATAAACGAAAAGTAAAATATTTTCTCACCTAACAAATTGACAATGTTTGATTTTCCTTTTAAGGATGTTACTAATTGCAAACAAAGATGCATTGAGAGGGACGTGCATAGTGCCAGCTGTCAGATTAACTAGAACAAGCTTTCTAGAAAGCAACTTGGCAGCATGAATGAAGAGTTTTACCATTTATAAGTTTTTCTATTTTCCAAACTGTATTCAATAGCAAATACCACTTTTCTAATCAGAAAGAAAAAGTTAATAGGTATAAGGAAACTTACTACCTGGATGGAAACTTCAATATTCACCAATAGCAATAGATTTGGGTAATTTCCAAATCCCTGTCGAACAGAAAGCTTGAAATGAGTCACACTCTGGGTATTGTATCAGTTTGTAACAAGCAGAGCCAGGAGTGGGATTTGTCACTTGCTAAATTCAGGCAGGTCACCAAATGGCCCAGATCTAAGCATGAGAACAAATGAATTGCTTGCCATAGCTCTCTACTTGCATCTCAAATGATGAAGTACCTTAGGAAATCTTAACCTCTTTCTTTATTAACTTGAGCCACTTAATATCTCCCTGAGAGCTGAAAGACTGTCAAATTAGAAAAGGATTTTTATCCTTAAAAAGATAGCCCTTACCATTGGGGAAAGCTTATTCCCTTAGAAATGCCAGCCCTCTGCTCCTTGCAAAGATATGCTCCCTGCTAGCATTTTATTTATGTATTTTGGACCCAGCCTTGTTTTAAAAAGTGGAGCAACTGACCGAGCATCCTGCAGAGGATTCCATCTGCTGCAGGCCAAACAGAAGCTGAGGATTAGGAGTAAAAGCTGGGAGCCCCAAGCGGATCAGCAAGCATGCCCACACCCCCAGGCCCTGACTCCAAGTAGAGACAGCTCATTAGCTGGCATATAAAGTATTTCAAGTCTCCACACAGAGCTGACGAGAGGAGGGAAGAAGCTATGAAGAGGAACCAGAAATGGAGGAAGGGGGCAGATTAATTTTGTTCATTCAAACAAGAATGAGTGAAGCATAATCACAGCAAGAGCTATTACGATGATGATGATGAGAGCCATCCCTCCCTGGCATGCTCTGGTTTGGACTGGGGTCTCTGATGTGGTGGCTTCTGTGTATACAGTTTTCCGGAGACAGTGTTCAGCCTCACCTTGGCCCTCTTGGGCACTAAGGAGCCTCTCAGAAAGGGACAGCTGGGTCCCACCTCAGACCCTCCAGCTGTCCATGCACCCAGCCTCTTCTTCAGGAAGATTTCCCCCTTTTGTGATTCAGCTTGGACAGTGCTGGAGCTCCTGCTCCTCCCCTAAACATCAGGCTTCTTCCTGTGGCGCCTTCTGCTCCTTCCCAAGCCCTCAGTGAATGCAAAGAAAAACGTTCTTTTCTTCCCTTAGCACTGTACTACCACCCATCTTTCTTGCTAGTATGGGCTACTCCATTAAATCACCTGCCTGCCAAAATTTCCAGGCTAGAATTGGCACCAGGTTGTATGTCTGCTATGTCCCAAACTCCAGGACACACATCAAACCCTCTAAAGCACTCTCTTGCATAGTAGACTCCATTCCACCAGTACCACGGATCAGCAAACACCCAGCTAGGTTGCAAGGTGCCCTGTCTCCCTTTTGCAAGCATCTTCAATCCCTATAAGGGAGTCTCTTGGAGGCCCTCTTCTTGGTTTCATGGGAAGCAAAAAGTATTTCACCTCAAGCTAGTATTCATTATAGGCCAAAATTTCAAAGATTCTACCCAATTTTATCCCAAGGGCTTAGAGTTATAGGCCCCAAAGCCAGTTTTGATACCTCCTGAAAGTCAAAACTGATTCCAATTATTTAAAAAATAGAATGTCTACGACTTTTTATTGTCAGATTTGCAATCTGAATGCCCATTCGGGGACAATAAAAAAGTCCCACTCAACATCTTGTTACATAGGGAACCTGCTTTGGTAGATCAAATTATTACTCCCAATTCTTTTCTCCCAGGTAATATGATTATAATCCACATTCTTGCCATGTCTTCTACTGTGAGAAGAGTATACTTTCGCACTTCACTGACATGGGTTTGGGTTTGGCCATGTCATTTGCCTTAGCCAATGAAATGTTAGCAAACATGATGAGTGCAGAGGCTTTAAATGAGCTACGACAGCTTAGCATTCCTCATGTTCTCCTGCCATTTGGCATGAGAAAAACATGTCCCTCTTAGCTTCTGGTAGCATCTAATGGCGAGATGAGAGACACATGAAGCAGACCTGAACTTGACCTATGGCATGAAGGAGAGCCCATCCCAGTTGACTGGCCACCTCCTAAGTAAGATAAATGAAGTTTGTTGCCTGACCCACCACAATAAGTGGGGTTCTTTGTTAGCAGCATTATTGCTACATAGTAGCAGCTAATTAATAACCTCATGATATGTCCAACATCGTGCTGAGCACGGTATTATCTCCTTTAATTCATTCTTCTTAACAAGTGTTTGAGATAGAACACCAGTTAATATTATTCTTGTTTTGCAGGTTAGGAAACTGAGGCACAGAACATTTCTGCACAATTAGTAAGTGAAAGAGATGAGCTTCAATCCCAGCAATCTAATTCCAGACCCATACTCTTGCCACTGTGGAACAAAAAGCGGAAGACAAAGATATGGCTCTGTCCTCTTCTAAGTCTATATTTCGGTACAAACCTCAGGCTCAAAGCCATGGTGGCCACTGATATTGTTTGGCTGTGTCCCCACCCAAATCTCATCTTGAACTGTAGCTCCTATAATCCCCACATGTTATGGGAGGGACCTGGTGGGAGGCAACTGAATCATGGGGCCAGGTTTTCCCGTGTTCTCATGATAGTGAGTAAGTCTCATGGAGTCTGAAGGTTTTATAAAGGGCAGTTCTCCTGCACATGCTTTCTTCCCTGCTGCCATGTACGACATGCCTTTGCTCTTCCTTCACCTTCCGCCATGATCCTGAGGCCTCCTCAGCCACGTGGAACTGTGAATCCATTAAACCTCTTTGCTTTATAAACTATCCAGTCTCAGGTATTTCTTCATAGCAGTATTAGAACAGACTAACACAGCCATTTATGAGTTCCCTATCAGTACAAGCCTGACCAGATCCCAAGGGCTGAGACAATTTTTCTAGCTCTGTCAGTGCATGCAAAGAGGATAAGACAGGCTTCCCTTCCAGAATGCATGACCCTTCTCTGAACTTTGAGGAGGGAAAGTCCCACAGGGAATTCTAACCAGGAACAATCCTGTCATTGTGAAGTGCAGTCACACAACGTTCTGCACAGGATGCAGAGCACACCTCACTCTCTGCCTATTTTTATTCTCTCCAAGCAAATATCTGGGGCTCCTGAAAGTTATTACACAGTTGCCAGCTGCTGGGATTATACAAATAACTTGATAATAGCAAAGCAATATGCTGATCGGTGTTCAAACACCACCACACAACAACAAAGCAGCCAGGGGTACCAGCCCTCATTCACAGCCTGCAAACAGAAGCAGCACGAATGAAGGCCACCCACTCCCTCCCAGTTGTAGGAGAACAGAGTAGCAGGCAGTTTGATCTCAAGATGAATTTTTCACTCTTCAGCTTCCAAGATGCTCTATGCACAGGGAAAATGAAAAGTCGTGTTCTTTAGCAAAATGTTCTTCATCAATGTGATTCCACAATGCACCCCTTTCCTTAATCCAGGTTAGGACTTCTGATGAGCAGCAGTCGGGCTTAAAGGTCTTCAAGTTATAAGCAAGCTAGCAATTCTAAAGTATATAATAAAATATTATATATTTATATGTGTATATGTGTGCACATGTACTCTATTAAGATATATATGAAACAAAGCTTCTTTACAAACTTCTACACTATATGCCCTGAGGGCAGAGATCACATCTTCCTTACCTACAGGTAACTCTAATCCCTAGCACAATGAGAAGTCAATAAACATTTGCTGAATAAATCAATTAATGTAAAAGGGATTTAAGGGAGAATTACATCTTTGAATTTTGCACAGTTTAATTCTTAAAATGCAAGACTAGGGCAAGCAAGGGGATGGTTATAAAAATTTGAACCCCTTAGAAAAAGACAAAAAGGCCAGGGGCAGTGGCTCACACCTGTAATTCCAGCACTTTGATAGGCCAAGGCTGGTGGATCACCTGGGTTCAGGAGTTCAAGACCAGACTGGGCAACATGGCAAGACCTTGTCTCTACTAAAAATACAAAAAAATAGCCCGGCATGGTGGTGGGCCCCTGTGGTCCCAGCTACTCAGGAGTCTGAAATGAGAGGATTGTCTGAGCCTGAGAGCCAAGATCACACTGCTGCACTCCAACCTGAGTGACAGAGCAAGATTCTGTTTCGAAAAGAAAAGAAAAGAAAGGGAAGAGAGAGAAATAACCCACTTTCAAAGTCGTCAACAGTCACCAACAAAGGTAACACCTTGCGATATTTGTTTCAGAAAGAGAAGCCAGCTCAGTGTGTGTGGTGGATGTCTGTGGGTTTTGCCTGCTCAGCACCCATGTACCCTTCTTTCAAGAAACACTCTCCAACTTTCCCTTAAGGAACTCCCCTTTCCTCTCTACATGCATCTTGGAGTCAGTTTTGGTGCCCTCTGGAATAGGCAGGTCACCCCAGCCGGGCTCAGCTTTTGACAGAGTGGGAACTTCCCCAGAACACAATATGGAATTTTTATCAGTATACGAGCACTCCCAGAGACCTGTTCTCCGGCCCTTTCAGCTAGGGCCCTTTTCCTGAAGCCTTCCCTGGAGCCTAGCACAGAGCACAGAAGAGAACTCTAAGCTGGAAAGAGAGGTTCCCATCGTAAAGCTGCTGCAAGAAATCAGTTACCTCCCGTTTTAGGCCTCAGTCTCTTCCTCCATAGGATTAAGAGGCTGGGATGAAATAACCACAGAGGAACCTTGTGTGTTGCATCAATAAAAACCAACCCCTTGGGTCCCTAGGCCCCAGCAACACAAAGCTCACATTGTCAGGGCCAGCGAAGCCTGGAGTTTAAAGCAGTTAATCCCTTGGCTGGATGACTCAGACAAAGAGGATTAACCTCAGATGAGAGAGTTATCATCCAAATATAGAGCGATCCCAAGCACACACGTTAGAGACAGGATGTTTCCCCATCTTCTCGTGTAAATTCTTGTTCTCTCACCCTTCTGGTGAACTCAGAGATTAACCCTCCCAGCACCTCAAGGTTAAGGTGTTCAGACCCTCTTCATGTTCCTCCAACACCTTTCTCAGTTCTCCAATCCAGGATACCTTGCTTCCCCTTTTTAATACACAGGTTTCTTTAAGGCACTCTAAGTTAGGGAAATAACTAACCATTGAGCACCTATGTGTGCCAGCAACTGTGTTAGACACTGGAGCTACAGCGGTAGACAAGGGGGCACAGTCCAGCTCTCATGGAGTCTGCAGTCCAGTGCAAAAGCACCTACGGTGCACAAGCACTAAAAAACATGATCTTCAGTGCCTCAACAACCCCAGAAAACAGACCTTACTGCGACTATTTTAAATATCAGGAGATTGAGGCTCTGCGAAGCTAAACTTGCCTGAGGCTATGTAACCTGTATCAGAAACAGACTCTTGGTTTAGAAATGATATGGGATTCTACAAGATATTCCCAGTATTTTGTAGGAGTCACAGGAAATAATCATCCCGAAATAATCATCACAGGAAAAAAACTGGATGTTTACCCCAGTAGTTTTGTATATTAAAGAGCACCCAGGCTACTGGCAACCCAAGAGCCCAGCCATAACTTCTTAATCTTTATGTTATCAAGTAACATGCCTCTGGATCCTCTGCAATGCCTTCCCCTAAGCTTATGAGAAATTGCTCATTGAAATTTCAGTTTCTGTGTGGGTGAAAGTCAGCTAAACTACTGCAACAAACAAACTCCAGGATGTCGGTAGCTTAAATAAACTCATAGGCAGAGTTTATTCCTCACACTTGAGATAACCTCACACAGGGGCAGCCAATAGATGAAAAAGAGCCTGGAAGAGCACATCTTTCTCACTGCATCCACGACACTGTTACGTGGCCACACCCACTTGCAAGGGAAACCTGGAAATGTCGCCTATGTGCCCAGGAGGAGGAGGAAATGGAGCCAGCTGGTGTTTGCCAAAGTCTCCCAAACTGCATACTTAATATGATTATATCTGGGCTGAGCATAGTGGTGCATACTGTAAGCTCAGTGCTTTGGGAGGCCAAGGTGAGAGGACCACATCAGGCCAGGAACTCAGGACTAGTCTGGGCAAAATAGTGAGACCCCATCTCTCCAAAAAAAATTTTTTTGGCCGGGCGAGGTGGTTCACACCTGCAATCCCAGCACTTAGGGAGGTCGAGGCGGGTGGATCACGAGGTCAAGAGATGGAGACAATCCTGGCCAACAGGGTAATACCCCGTCTCTACTAAAAATACAAAGAAATTAGCTGGGCATGGTGGCGTGCGCCTGTAGTCCCAGCGACTCCGGAGGCTGAGGCAGGAGAATTGCTTGAACCTGGGAGGCGGAGGTTGCAGTGAGCCAAGGTCACACCACTGCACTCCAGCCTGGCGCCTGGTGACGCGGTGAAACTCTGTCTCAAAAAAAAAATTTTTTTTAATTTAATAAAAATTAGCGAAGGCATGGCGGTGTTTGCCTTTTCATCCCAGCTACTCAGGAGACTGGGGTGGAAGGATCTTTTGAGCCCAGGAGTTGGAGGCTGCAGTGAGCCATGATAGTACCACTGCAATCCAGTCCAGGTGGCAGAGCAAGACCCTGTCTCTAAAAGAGAAAGAATAGAATTCAAAATGCCACATACATGGCAAGGATTACAAGTAGGTTTTCCTTTTCTCTGCCCCATTTTCTAGATGGTCTGTATTTTGGATGCATGCCTTTAATGCGTCCAAAATGATGAGGAAAAAGAGAAAGGGGAGAAATCCCTTAATTAGTGAGTCTTTGAGGAGTTGTGGGTAGAACCATGTCATCCAGGTAACTGACCAAGAAATACAGGCAAATCCTGCTTCCCTGATTCCCTTGTTTTTCTCTTGTCTTTTTCAAACAGAACTCTCCACTCCATTTGTTTTGAATAACGATGACCTAAAAGCTTTTTATCTCTTAAATGCTTTCCACGCTCTCTGGGATCTCTCTGTGCCTCGGAGCATCTCCAAGGCATCAATCACAGTTTCCAAGACCACTTCTCTATTTGGATGGATATCTGTGACCAAGACCAACTTAAACTTGTGATCTGCTTAATTCACATCTGGCCACACATCGTGGCTGAAGCACAGGATGGAGATGACCTCACCACCCGCAGGAGCATTTCGGGAGCCAAGATAACCAGCTCCTCTGTATCACTATGGCTCTCCAGCTTCTTTCTCCTTGGCACAACTGACAACATTTAAACCCATAAGAGATTCTATTGGGCATTGTGCTACTTCTCACAAACTTCTTCCCATCCCCCTTCTCCCTATCCCCACCTGACCCAACCCTCATCCCACCCAAACCTCTCCCCACCTCCTGCCAACACCCACCTCAGACCTTGTGTTTTGGCCACAGCAGATGACATAGTTTGGATGTGTGTACCCGCCCAAATCTCATGTTGAAATGTAATCCTCATTGTTGCAGGTGAGACCTGGTGGAAGGTGGTAGGATCATGGGGGTGGATTTCTCATGAATGGTTTGGCACCATCCCCTTGGTGCTGTCCTCGAAATAGTGAGTGAGTTTTCATTAGATATAATCACTTCAAAGTATGCGGCACCTCCCCCTCTCTCTTTTGCTCCTGCTTCTGCTGCTATCTCTTTGCCTTCTGCCATGATTGGGAGCTTTCTGAGGCCTCTCCACATACCACCATGCTTCCTATACAGCCTGCAGAACCATGAGCCAATTAAACCTCTTTTCTTATAACTTACCCAATCTTGGGTATTTCTTTAGAGCAATAAAAGAACAATGAACCAATACACCAAATACCCTGTTGTCCCAAAATCAACCATGCATTTTCAGGAGTATATGCTTCTCCTGAAACCATTCCCTATCCTCCCCACAACAGCCCATCCTTCAAGGCTCATCAGCCAATATCCCCCCCTCTCTGACGGCTTTGCCTGGCCCTTGGTCTTCTCTCCTTATGCAGCAATAGCCACTGCTTCCAGCCTCACGCCCCCGCATCCTCTCAGAGTGTACCTCCCCATCTTGTATTCTCATTATTCATTAACAAGCTCCCCTAGAGCAGAGCCCTAAGCAGATGGGCTCTGGTGCTCTTTGCCCTGCACCATCTCAAAGAACAACAAGAAGGTGAGAGTTTGCTCAAGAATCCAAGAACTGACTGGGAGGCCAAGCCAGACAGTAGCGGCCTTGCTTGTCTAAAGGAAATGGGCTGAAAGTAACAAGACATCAGCCTGGGAGTGACAGAGATGAAGCTGAGAAACCCTACAGGACTAGCCTGGCCTCCAGCAGCCTTCTGTAGTGTCCCAAGATGCTGCAGACTGGGCCACTGAGGAAGTAGGTGGCCACCGCTCCCGTGATAGGAGGCTGGGAGCCCAGCACAGCTTTTCTGCCACAGACACAGCCAGCACCACCAAAAATAAATAAATAAATACACAATTATCCATCACGGGAAGCAGGAGAAGTTGGCTCAGCTCCCCAGCCTGTTTTCATACACCCTTTCTCATTGACTTCTTCATCGTCCCATTTGAGTTTCTCTTCTTTGCTTTAAGTTCCAAGCTACTGCCCTGACGTTGCTACTGTATAGCTTTCCTTTCCTTAAAGCTTCATGTGTATGCTTTGCTTTAAAAAACAAAAATTAAAGTAGCTGCATTTAATTCACAGGCAGTTAAGCCAGCATGTGTGTGATGTGTTCATTATTCGACATAGTGCCAGGGGTGGAACTGAATTCCTTGAGCCTTCCAGGGTCAAGGGCAGAGGCTTCTGACATTGCCATGACCTCTCCAGCCGCATCTCCCAGGCCCAGCACTCTGCCTGGAGCAGGCCACCCCACAGGGCCTCTTCCTCTCCAGCAGAGACTCCCACGTGCCAGCTGGGCTCCATTCCTCAGCACCATCTGCCACACCCCAGAGCAGGCAAGAGGCCACGGTCAGATTCTGTGCCTGACAAAACAGGGATAGCAGGCAACACAGAAGCTGCCCTCACTGGGCCTGGGTCCGGGGAGCTGGGTGGGGAAAATCCCAGAGGACTGAGCATTCAGAGGAGGCTGCTGAGGGGCCTAAACAGGCTCTCACCTGCTTGGGAGGACAGCTGTGCAGTATCAGAGGGTTTCTAAGCACAACAATGTAAGGGACCCATGCCCTGTTTTCCTGTTCTCTCTTGGCCTCTTATATGAATGTAACATTGCTACAACCCTGACCTGAGTTTTTATCTTCTCTCCATTAAATAACTTAAATAAGTTATTTCCAAAGTGGATGCAGTGGTTCATGCCTGTGATCCCAGGACTTTGGGAGGCCAATGCTTGAGGACTGCTTGAGTCCAGGAGTTTTGAGTCCAGGCTCAAGCCTGTAATCCCAGCACTTTGGGAGGCCAAGGCTGGAGGATTGCTTGGGCAATCCAGCCTGAGCAATATAATGAGACTTCGTCTTTACAAAACGTTTTAAAAATTAGCCGGGCATGGTGTTACACACCTACAGTCCCAGCTACTCAGAAAGCTGAGGTGAGAGGATTGCTTGACCCCAGGAGGCAGAGGTTGCAGTGAGACAAGATTGCGCCACTATGCTCAGACTGTGCGACAGAGCAACAACATGTATCAATAAAAATTTAAAAATTATTTCCTTCTTTGAATAATAAAGAGTTTGGATTCCCGACTTTCTAAGGTCCCTTCAAGCTCTGAAACTGTAAGATCCTACCGTTCAATTAAGGCCTGCATTGCCTTGAGCATATTCTGGACCTGAAAAGGAACCTGCCCGTGAAATATTCATTAAAATAAATCATGCTCACACAGGAGTGATGATGGACAGCTCATTTATCCGTTAACGTGTTCTGTTCCTTCTCCTTAGCACTGTTCATTTGCAAGTTTCTCTCATGAAATGACCATGATTTCAGAATTGTAAATCACATCTATCACACCTAGGTGAGTGTGGGGAGCCTAGAGCTCCCGTTCACACACATAATAACTGGGGTTGACATAAGACGTACTTAATGGCACCAAGCTCCCAATTTGAATGGTCAACTTCCAAATACAGACATCCTTGATTCAACAATCAACTTTTGGATGCAGATATCTGCGATTCAAGGAGGTCCCAGAGGTCTGGCAAAGTTACCTTCTCTTGCATCTATGCAGAGTTGGCAAGAAAAAAATGAGATTGTGCATCCATTTTTTCCAAGGGTATTTTTGTCTGTAATTTCTTTTCTCTGAGCCTCAGATTTCTCATCTGTACAATGGGTACAGAAGGAAGGATGTGCCCTATCTGCCTCCTGAAGAAGTTCAGTTCTGAGGGGCTAGACAGTCATCCATTAGGAGAGAATTTTCAATTGCCTTTTGTGGAAAAAAAATTAATGCTATTCTCTCCCCTGCCAACTGATACAGAATCAAGCTCAAACAACTGAAGGGAACAGGAGGTGGGTGGAGCAGAAGCGTGTGTAGAAAACAGGAAGACTTGATAGGAACACAGGCTTCTGTGTGGGAGCTGAAGCAGAAAACCCATGGTGTGGGTCTTTGCTGCTAAGTCAGGACACACTGTTGCATTACCTGTAATCAAAGATCAGGACAGCAAGGGAGTTTGGCTTTGCTGATGATCTAACTTGGGCCTTGGAGGGAAAGCTGAGTATATGGCTCTTGATCTACAGGGTGTCAGAATGGCAGGCAAGGCATGAGGGTGGTGGAGAGAGGGTAACATTAGCTGCTGAGTATCTACCAAAGACTTAACTCATCACTGTCACTTACACGCTGATCTCTTGCTCAGGCCTGGAGGAACAACCAGGAGAGCCACAGCCAACAGGGAAACCACAACGGCATTTATTCACCAAGTATCTAATGAATACGTATTGCATGCCTGCTATGTGCCTGGAACAGGAAGAACAGCAGACTTTCCCAGAAGAAGACCATGCAGTGAACTTTGTGGGAGCCATGAAGACATCAGATAGGAAAGCTTCCGTATTTATATACTACACACGTCTCCACAATGTTCATCATGGAATTTCAACAAACTATGCAACATTGCAGAACTGAACTAAGGGGACTGGCTTATTGCAGAGAAAGGAAGGTTAGTCTTCCTTTGAGGCACTTGAAATGTCTAGCCTACAAGGTTTATTATTGTCCCTTTGTCTAATTTTGAACATTGTGAGCCCCATGCAAATAATCTTCTAAATGGCACTGTGAACGTCAAATGACAGGTTCTCAATTCTCCCTTCACATAAAATCTTCAAGTCCCTCAGCTGGTCTGGTAATCCTCTAATCAAGGATTAAATCCCTTAATGAAGGGAATGCAGAGCACTTGGGTATCATTACCATCATCACCATCATCACCACATTATCATCGTGACCTTACAACTGAGGAAACCAAGGCTCAGGGAAATTAAACAATGTGCTCAAGTTTACACGGTTAGAAAGTAAGGAAGTTTGGGCGGGGCATGGTGACTCATGCCTGTAATCCCAGCACTTTGGGGGGCCAAGGTGGAGGAATCGCTTGAGTTCAGGAGTTCAAGACCAGTTTGGGCAGCATAGTAAGATCCATCTCAAAAAAAAAAAAAAATTAAAAAGTAACCAGGCATAGTGGTGCATGCCTGTAGTCCCAGCTACTTTGGAGGCTGAGATGTGAGGATCTCTTGAGCCCAGGAGGTAAAGGCCACAGTGAGCTATGTTCACACCACTGCACTCCAGCCTGGCTGACAGTGAGACCCTGTCTCAAAAAAAAAAAACCAGAAAGTAATGAAGCTTGAGTGAAAACCATTCTGTCTGATGCTAAAACCCAGTGCTCCATCCTATGTCCCATATGGTCAGACCTAGCACCCACGTGTAAAAATGAAGGGCAGTCTGTGTCTCTTTCTCACACTGCCCTCTGGGATTTGGTTCTTTTTCTCCATCACTGGCATGCGTTTTCTTTCTCTCTCTCTCTCTCTCTCTCTCTCTGTCTCTCTCTCTCTCACACACACACACACACACACACACAAAACCACTTTCAATGGCAGTACTTGCTTTTTCTTGTTTCATTCCCTTCACCAACATAATTGCAAAAAAAAAAACAAAACACATGTAGAATCAGCCACACCACCGGGAGAAAATGGACAGCACCCACAGCCTGAGGCTGAAGTCATTCCAGCCCTCCCCACTTCCTATAAAGGCTATTGCCTATTTCTTCCTTTTATAAACAGGAACACACTGTGCAAGCTACTGTAGATGTGGGGTTTCTCAAGCAAGCTGGTGATGCTCGGCATAAATTGATTTAAATAAATTTCTCCCCTTTCAAGATTCTTCTTTGCTTCTGCCTCATCTTAAATTAAGAGCAGTACAATAATAACCCAGGAACATCACACCCCTGAATTGCAGCCACCTCCCTCTAAAGGATATTTTCTCATTTTTTGAAGATATGAGCTATTTTTTGGTTTCCACTTGTTCCTCTTACTTGTCTCCACACATTGCTTTCTGTATGATATAAGCAATTGGAGCCTTCACATTTAAAGTCTCTTTTTAGTCCATGAGATCCACAGTAAGGCTCCCATGAGACCTTGTAAAGAAGGGAAATAACTTCAAGGCGTTACACTTCAAGATCCCCCAAAGTAAAGATTTGCAGTCAACTCTAGTAATTAAGTGGTTCCATTCACTCACTCAGTACATATTCATTGAGCGTATACTATGTGCCAGACAATATTCTGGGCACTAGCAACACAGCAGTGACTTGGCACATGGAAAGGACAAATAAATAACATGGTAATGACACTCCAACCTACGTCTCCTTCCTGAACCTCTTCGCTGAACTCTAGACTCTCATATGCAACAAATTACTTAACATCTCCAATTGGATATCCAATTAAACCTCATCACTGTTTCCTCTCCATCTCACTAAAGTGCTAGTCCATCCAGCTGCTTAGGTCAAAATTCATTAAGTCATCTTTTTCTAATACCCTAAGTATCTAACTCATCCACACATCCTGCCTACCCTATGAATTGAACCACTTCTCACCATCTTTTTTTAGACAGGGTCTCAATCCATTGTCCCGGCCGGAATACAGCGGCATTATCATGACTCACTGCAGCCTCGACCTCCCCATGCTCAGGTGATTCTCCCACCTCCGACTCCCAAGTAGCTGGGACTACAGGTGTATGCCACCACACCTGGCTAATTTTTGTATTTTTTGTAGACTTGATGTTTTGCCATGTTGCCCAGGCTGGTCTCAAACACCTGAGCTCAAGTGATCCACCCACCTTGGCTTCCCGAAGTGCTGGGATTACAACTACTATCCAGCCTGGTCCAAATCACTACCGTTCTCTCACCTGGATCATGGCAGTACCATCCTGACTACTCTCTCTGTTTCTACCCTGGTCCTCCAAGAGTCTACCCTAAGCTCTAAAGCTCAAGGGATCACTGGAAAACATAAATCAGCTAATGGTATCCTATGCTCAAAATTCTCCAGTGGTATCCCATCTTTCTCAAAGTAAAGGCTAAAGTCCCCACAGGGCCCTACAGGACCTTGTGTCGTCTGGCTCCCTGCTACTTCTCTGATCTTCTCTTCTCCCATGCTCACCCTGTCTCAGTTCCTTCTCCATGAGTCGCCTTGCTGTTCCTGGAACATGCCAGTTACCTGTTGCCTCTGGGCTTTTGCACTTGTTCTCCCTACCTGGAAAAGTCTTTCCCCAGGTAACTGTCTGGCTCACTCCTTCACCTCCTCCATGTCACCCTGACCACCTTATATAAAATACCCACTCCTCACGACACCCTATCTTCCCACTCCAACACAACCAGGCACCCCCCATCTTCCTTTCCCTGTTCAACATTCCTTAATCACCTGATATAAAACATATATTTATTTACTTAAATATTATTTGTTTCCCTCAATTAGAATGAATACTTCATGAGATGGGTCTGCTACCTGTGACATGCCTGGCTCCTAGAGACCACTCGATAAATATTTATTTAGTGAATGAATAATCATCTAAAGATACATACATCTGTAGATGGTCAACCACAGAAACACACACATAAAAAAGACAGTCACAGGGGCAGGTACAGGCACTGCCCATTCAAGCAGAGTCCAGAAGCAAAGGAAACTTAGCCAAGAGCACCTGAAATGTTCAGGTCCCTATGGTAGATTGATTGATTGATTGATTGTAAAAATATCCCAATTCTTCCCCTCCCCATATCTATGCTTTTTGCAATGTGACTATATAGCTCCTCCTATCAAGAAGTGGAGTCACTTTTCCTAACTCTTCACTCTGGGCTATCTTGTGTCTTAATTTTGTCATTAGACAAGGATAAAGTGACAGAGTGCCAGTTATAAGCTCAGGCCTCAAGAGGCCATACAAGCTTCCACTTTCTCCTGGGCACCTGCAACTACCGTGTGAACATGCCGAGCTAGCCTGCTGGAGGATGAGTGACCTTGTGGAGCAGAGCCAAGTCATCCAGCTGAGGCCATCCCAAAGCAGCCAGCTCTCAGACACTCCATCAGCCAACCAAAAGCACATGAACAAGCACAGCTGAATTCAAGCAAGCACAACTCAGATCTGCAGAACTACCCAGCCAACCAAGGGACATGAGAAAGTAACAAACGACTGTTGTTTAAAGCCACTAAGGCTGTGGGTGGTTTGGTCTATAGTCCCATTGGCAAGATCGGCCCTAAAGCATGTAATCAGTCCCTGGGATAGGCATCTAAGCTGCTTTGCTGTGAATAATGCGCTTCAGGAAATCTCCTTGTGTTTTGGCTGTTGTGACAGGGGTCTGCAGGAAGAAGACATGCTAGCCACGCCACACGTTGTCTCGACCATTGCAAATCAATAAACTGGCATGCAGGTGAACAAGGTCACTGTGGGGTGGTCTGGAAAGGCAGATCAGGTTTCGGAGGCAGCAATACCAAAAGCCAGACCTTGGATGGGGGAAATTCACAGAAGTAAATGTGGCCTTCTGAGGTAGACTTGGGGGACACCCAGCCAGACTCCCTGACCTTGACCCAGCCTAACCACATTCTATTTCACAGAAACTTTGACTCAGTTCTCAGGCATCCAGCCCCATTTCTGCACATGGAACACACTGTAGTAGCCTTTCTGCACCAAGGATGGCTGGGTGATGAAGCTCTCAAATCCCAAAACCATGTTTTCTCTAGAGGAATAAAGTTTCAAAAGGGCAGAGCAGCAAACTGATCTTTGTGTTAAGCCTACAAGATGGAGGCCTTAAATAAGTCTGCCATATGATATTATGCAAATGCATTCCATGGTACACTGAAGGTCATTACACACCCAGATGATCCCAACACTTGTCCATGATCATAGAAACTCTTCTCGTTATCAACGAAAAAAGAATAACTAGCAAGGACTGCTGGCCTGTTTGCTAAAGATGACCCTTTCTTTTAATGTGGGGGAAAGGAAACAAAAAAATCCTAATAGTAAGATTCAAAAGAAGCACAAAAACAGTCCTCCATCTGGATGGGAGAAACCTGAATGCTGTGTTGCACAGTTTCCTTAATTCCTGTGCTTCCTGCTGCCTTGCAAAGACTTATGCTTTCTGCTGGCTACATTTGTGTATGCTTTGAATGACCACAGGTACTTATGTCTACAAACTAACCTTCTTCTAAACACAGAGTTTAGGATTTCAGCCAATTCCTTAAACAATAACTCAGCACATACATCATAGTGACAAATAGGAATCCTAAGAGGCAATATCTCAAAGAGTTGCTGTGTTGCCCCTGTGACCTCAACTCCTGCTGGCTGTCCCGGTGTCTGACTCAACCCAAGCTTCGGTGGCCTTCTTCCTGGGTCTCTTGCGAACATACCTCTCTCCTGCCTCAGGGTTTTGCAGGTGCTGCCTGCAATCCCTGGCTTCCTCCCTCACTTCCTCAAATGTCATTTACCAAAAAGCCTTCCCTGGCCAAGCTACATAAAAATAAATATCAAGCCCCACCCTACCCTCTGGCAGCACTCCCCAATCCTCTTAACCAGTTTATTTTTCTCCATTAGAATGTCTCATCAGCTGATACACTCTATACTTATTTATTTGTCTATTGTCTTACACACATGCACACACACACACACAAATTTAAGCTCCTTGAGAGAGAGGGCTTTATTGGTTGTTTAATTCCGTATTGTCCACACATAGGGCAGTGCCTGATATATAGTAGGAACTTAATGAATGAACTGCCATTTCTTGAGCACCTACTCTGTGCCAGGCAAGTTATATAGGATGGTCCGGTAACAATGAGTAAATTTTTTTTTTTTTTTTTTTTTTTGAGACGGAGTTTTACTCCTGTTATCCAGGCTGGAGTGCAATGGCACGATCTCGGCTCACCGCAACCTCCACCTCCTGGGTTCAGGCAATTCTCCTGCCTCAGCCTCCTGAGCAGCTGGGATTACAGGCACGCGCCACCATGCCCAGCTAATTTTTTGTACTTTTAGTAGAGATGGGGTTTCACCATGTTGACCAGGATGATCTTGATCTCTTGACCTCGTGATCCACCTGACTCGGCCTCCCAAAGTGCTGGGATTACAGGCTTGAGCCACTGCGCCCTGCCAAGTAATATTTTAAAGTATCTTTTCTGTAATTATCATAACAATCCTATTGTTGTCTCCATTTTACAGACCAGGAAACCAGCTCTCAAAGAGGAGCGAAGTAACTTGCTGAAGACACTGACCTCGGTCAGTTTGAGCATCAAAGCTCATGCTTCTTGCAGAGAAGGCTGCTTTTCCAATACCTTAATGATGAGGTCGGTGCATGTAGCACACAGCAAAGTGCGTGTAACACACATCTGGCAAATACATAACACAAGAGCTTTTCATTCTATCATTTTTCTTCACCCACCACAGCTTTGGTCCAGGAAGAAGCATCCTTGAGATTGGATTTTCATCTCCCAGAGAAGATTGTTAGTAACAGCTTTAGCTTTTCTTTATTCCACCCATTTAGGGATAATTAAGGTAGAGTTTTCCTTTTGAACTGGGCTGGGACAAGAACAGACAGATCGGGAACCAGGAAGAAGAAGGCAGAAGTTCATCTGCTCTGAAACTCCCTCAGAATTTTCCAGAGTCCCTGCCTTTGTGAGGTGCTATTTCAAAACCTTCATAGTCCTGGAATTCAGAAAAACCATTCATTAAAAAAGGAAAAAATGAAAAGTCTGACTTGTACTGGGTGTGCTCCTCTCTGGGTGTCAGCCTGTGTCTACTGGGGTCTCATCACGTGCTGCAAATACCAGCCCAGCTGAGACTTGTAAAGCTCTGCCCACCTAGTGGTAGTGATGTCAGCGGTGTGGGAGAGTCATGTGGGTCACTCCCAGACCGAAGGACCAAGAGAGCAATCCAGTCCCTGCTGAAATCCATGTCCTGCCTCGTCCATGAGGGCTTCATTTTTATACCAGTCACTGCCACTATCCATTTCCTCCTCCTCTCCGCTCCCACTGCTCTTTTCCAACACCATCATGAACTTATCACATCTCCTGATTACAAGCCCTTCTCCCTCTACCAGGTGCAAGCCTCAGGGATCCTGGACTTTGTTATCACCATATCTGCCTCCCCAAGTACTAATCCCATCTCTGACAAATACTAAGTGCTCAGTATTTGCTGACTCAAGAAAGATGCAGAATGAGCCTGTGCCTACTGGATCAACTGGAGCAAGCAGAACAAGTCACCTCTTCTGGAAAGGGCAGGAAGCAGAAAGACAGAGAAGACCAACATAGACCAGAATGACCACTGAGCCCATAAAAGACTATAGTGCCCACTTCTCCCCCATGCACCCGCTGAGCCCCAAAGCCACCCGCATTCACCTCCCCCAAGGACTAGAAAGCCAGCAAGCATCCCCCAGCCTGCCACCCCACCCCAGTGGGGCTGCTTTTATCAGAACCCAAGACACCAACGACAAGTTACCCTTAAACGGAGTAATTTGCATCTGTAATTTCCGGATAAAGGATCATATTTCATCAGCCCTGCTGAACCTTGGACAGCAGAGATTTCTCCCACTCATCTGCTGAAGACATAGCAGTGCCTTGCTCCTCCCCGGCTAAACGCATTTGCTAGCCCATCCCTGCAAAACAAGTCATGTTCTTTCCCTTGCGCTAAAGCCTGTTCATAAACAAATCCTCTGTGTCCCCAAGAAACGGCCCCCACGCCCACGGAGGGCGCTCAGCACATTCAGAAATACACACTCGCAAACCCCAAGAGCCACCAGGAATAAAAGCACGATTTAATTCTATCTTTTAAGAACAAACCAACAACAATCACAAAATCCACCTACTAGAATGCAACTGGAACTAAAGGCCGCGGCTAAGAAGCGTATGGAAACGGAGCCATAAACCCCAGCAGCCTGACATTTATAAGTTGCAAAACTACTTACGGCGCTAATAGTTCAAACAGGGTTTAAGAACAGCCCTTGGGGAGGCCACCTTCCAAAAAGCGCACAGCTCCGGGCAGCCAGCGAGTCCTTGCTTTGCTGCGCCTGCTTTCTCCAACTCTCCGGTCTTCTGTGCGGTTTACTCTTAACAGCCCTCCGCGGTGCCAGCAGCGTGTGCGTTTCAGCCCCCGCGCACGCGGGGTCCGCGACCGGCTGGGTGAGTGGTACCGCCGCGAGCCACGCCGTCCCCTACCAGGGTGGGAAATCCGCTGGCGGCCGCCTCTGGGTGCAGGCAGAGCAGCTCCGCGGGCAGCTCGGGCTAACGCGGCGCCAGGCGATCCGGGCGGAGGAGGCGCCGGCGGGAGTCACACCTGCATCACCGCGCCCACGCCGCCTCCGCCGCCGCAGCCGCAGCCACCCGCCCCGGCGCAGCGCACAGCGCACCCCCGCACCACCCAGCACTGGGCGGGAGGGAGGCTAACCGGCCCTCAGTTCCGCGGGATCAGAACCTAACCCGCTTTCTTCCCTGCCCGGGCATTGAAAGTATTCGCTGCGGCCAGCTCTGCTTCCAAATCCCCTTCTGATCGAAACTAGGTGTGGAGAGAGCTCAGAGGGTGGGAGAACCAGCGAGGCCGCAGGGGATCCGGAGGTGCAGAACCGTCGATGTGAAACAACTACTTCCTAGAGTTCTGTGACCGGCTGACCATGGGCGTCGTCTCGCTCTCTACACTCCGCCTAGGGCGAGGGGGCGCTTCGCACTCCACACACCAGTCCAGCCACTCAGCGCTGGGAGATGCGTCAGAGGACAAGGCGCGGGTTCCCGGGAAGGGGAATCCTCTGATCACGCCGCCCACAAAGCATCTTCCATCACCCGTGCCGTCCAATCACTTTGTTCTCTTTGCCACATCGGGAACTGGAAAGAGCCTACCTGGCCAGCGCGGAGAGGAGAGCCTGAAAGGGTTGATGCCTCCTATTGAGCCTCCACCTCTGTCCCTCTCCTTCCAGACCCGCACCCACGCGCTCCACTGCGAGAGTTCAGCAAACTAAACTGCCGGGCTCAGCACCTAAACACGCATTTCTTTTTTTTTTTTTTTTTTTGAGACAGAGACTTGCTCTGTCGCCTAGGCTGGAGTGCAGTGACACAATCTCGGCTCACTGCAACCTCTGCCTTCCGGGTTCAAGCAATTCTCCTGCCTCAGCCTCCCAAGTAGTTGGAATTACAGGTGTGCACCACCACGCCCGGCTAATTTTTAGTATTTTAGTAGATAAGGGGTTTCACGAGGTTGGCCAGGATGGTCTCGATCTCTTGACCTCGTGATCCACCCACCCCAGCCTTCCAAAGTGCTGGGATGAAAGGCGTGAGCCACCGCGCCCTGCCAGCACTGAAAGACTCTATAGGAGCCTAGGGTTCCTTCCAGGAGCAAAGAAAGGACACTGGAAATTCGGACGCGGAATCAAGCAGCAGAACTCGGCAGGTGCCTGGCCCCCCGCTGGGATCCAAAGCTACCTTCCTTTCCTAACAGGGCTGGAATGAAGGCGAGTTTGGAAGAGCCTTCCCTCTTCACCATCAGGAACGGCTCCTCACTCTCGCCGCCTTCGGTGCCCTCACCTCCAGCTCTCTTGCCTCTTTCTGACTCAGGCCTCTGCCAACTTGCACCTGAACCACCTGAAACGGCTTCAACTTCTCAGGCTCCTGGGTATTTCTCAACATGTAAATCTGATCTTGACTCTTTCCTACCAAAAACCATGCAATGGGCTTCCCTGTGTCCTTCAAAAAGCCCAAACTTTTTTTTTTTTTTTTTTTTGAGATGGAGTCTGGCTCTGTCACCCAGGCTGCAGTGCGATGGGGAGATCGCAACCTCAACCTTCCCAGCTCAAGCAGTCCTCCTGCCTCAGCCTCCGGAAAAGCCGGGACAATAGGCATGCGCCACCACACCAAGCCAATTGTTAAACTTTTTGCAGAGCAGAGGTCTCACTCTGTTGCCCAGGCTGGTATTGAACTCCTGGGCTCAAGTTATCCGCCTGCCTCAGCCTCCCAAGCTGGGATGCAGGCACATGCTAGAGTGCCAGCCTAACACATCACATTTAGTGGTAGAAGGCAGACCCTTGCTGACCCCCACAGCCTCACCCATCCACCCTCATCTTTTCCCAGGTACTCCGGCCATAGGGAACTTTTAATTCCTTGGATGTGCCTCACTCTCTCATCTCTAGGTCTTTGCACATACTTTTCCCTCTACTTGGAATATTCTTTTCCTCTTATTCCTCTTACCTCTGCCTAAAGCCTTATCATTCTCAGCTGAGCCATCTCTTCCTCAAAGAAGTCTTCCCTCGGCTGGGCATTGTGGCTCGCACCTGTAATAATCCCAGCACTTTGGGAGGCCGAGGCAGGAGGATCATGAGGTCATGAGATCTAGACCATCCTGGCTAATATGGTGAAACCCCATCTCCACTAAAAATACAAAAAGTAGCTGAGCATAGTGTCACACAGATGTAGTCTCAGCTACTCAGGAGGCTGAGGAAGGAGACTGGATTGAACCTGGGAGGCAGACAGCATTTGCTCCAAAACCATTGTGGAAAAGACCATTTTTTATGAATTGGCTTGCAATAGCATCTTTGTAATAAGTCAAGTGACCATCTATATGTCCATTTCTAGACTCCTCATTCGGTTTCACTGATCTGTATGCCTATCCTTACGCCAACACTACACTGTCTTAATTAGTTACCTTCAGTATAAGTCTAGAAACCTGATCTTGTTTGCCCACCTTTTTTCTTCTTCCAAACTGTCTTGGGTCTTTGAGGTTCTTAACTCTTCCACATTAATTTTAGAATCAACTTGTCAAATTACACATGCAATCCCCGATGGGATTTTGCCTTATATCTATAGATCAATCTGGTGAGAATCAACACCTTAACAATACTGTCCTCCAATAATTTCACATTGTATATCTATTTATTTTGGTCTTCTTTAATGTCACTCAGTAATACTTATAAACTTCAGTGAATAGATCTTTCCTATGTTTTGTTGTATTATGCTTAAATATTTGATATTTTTATTCTATTGTAAATAGTACTTTAACTTCATTTTTAATCATTTGTTGCTATATAAAAATAAATTTTAAATTGACCTTATATCAGTATTAAAATAAAACATTTCAATATATTGTCCTTATATTCCATATCCTTTTCATGGCTAAATTCACTTATTAATTTTATTAGCTTGTATATTGATTTTTTTTGGGGGGGGAGGAAGGCAGGAAGGGAGGGAAGAAGGACGGTAGGGAGGAAGGAAGGGATGAAGGAAGGAAGAAAGGAAGGGAGGAAGCATGGAGGGAGGGAGGGAGGGAGGGAAGGGAAGGAAGGAAATCAAGCAATGAGAGAGACATTGCCGACCTGGATCTAGAGGTTTACAAGTTGATTTCTTTTTTTTTTGAGAGAAGGAAAGAAAAAAAAAATAAGTAAAGGAGAGGAAGAAAGAGGAAGAAAAAGAGGGAGAGTAAATGGAAATATTGCTTTATTTTGAAAAAAATTGGGTATTAATAATGGCCAATCAATGTTTCATTTAAACTTACGGGTAGGTGTGATGTGGTATTGACAAGAATGTATATTTTGTGTATTTGAAGTGGAGAGCTCTATGAATATTTATTAAGTTTACTTGTTCCGGATCTGAGTTCGAGTCCTTGATATCCTTATTAATTTTCTGTCTCATTGAATCTAAGTCTCGTATCTGGGTGTTAGGATCGTTAGCTCTTGTTGTTGCATTGATCCTTTTACCACTGTATCTTTGTTGCTTTAAAATCTATTTTATCCAATACGAGAATTGCAACTCCTGCTTTTTATTTATTTATTATTTATTTTTGCTCTCCATTTGGTTGGTAAATCTTTCTCCATCCCTTTGTTTTGAGTCTTTGTGTATCCTTGCATGTGAAACAGGTCTGGATGTAACATGCCATTGGGTTTTGGCTGTGTCTTTTGATTGGGGGATTTAGTCAATTTATATTTAGGGTTACTGCCATTTGATGTTGACTGGCTGTTTTATCCATTCGTTGGTATAAATTCTTCTTTATGTTGGTGCTCTTTACTTTATGGTGTATTTTTAGAAAGGCTAATACTGTTTGTTTCTTTCTGTGTGTAATGCTTCTTTCAGAAGCTCTTGTAAAGCAGGCCTGGTGGTAATAAAATCTCTGAGTTCTTGCTTGTTCATAAAAGATTTTATTTTTCCTTCAGTTGTGAAGCTTAGTTTGGCTGGATATGAAATTCTGGGCTGAAGGTTCTGTTCTTTGAGGATGTTGAATATTGGCCCCCACTCTCTTCTGGCTTGTAGAGTTTCTGCTGAGAGATCTGCTGTAAGTCTGATAGGCTTGCCTTTGTGGGTAACATGACCTTTCTCTCTGGCTGCCCTTAGTATTTTTTCCTTCGTTTCAACCCTGGTGAATCTAACGATTATGTGCCTTGGGGTTGCTCTTCTTGAGGAATATCTTTGTGGTGTTCTCTGTATTACCTGGGGTTGAATGTTGACCTGCTTTGCTAGTTTAGGAAAATTTTCCTGAATTATATCCTGAAGGGTATTTTCCAGCTTGGATTCATTCTCTCCGTCGCATTCAGGTACACCTATCAAACGTACATTTGGTCTTTTCACATAGTCCCACATTTCTTGGAGACTTTGCTCATTCCTTTTTAGCCTTTTTTCTCTAATCTTTTCTTCACGTTTTATTTCATTAAGTTGGACTTTGACCTCTGATATCCCTTCTTCTGCTTGAACAATTCGAGTGTTTAAACCTGTGCATACTTCTCGGAGTTCCTGTATTGTATTCTTCAGTTCCATTAATTCACTCATACTCCTCTCTAAGTTGTCTATTCTCAATAGGATTTCATCAAACCTTTTTTCAAAGTTCCTAGTTTCTTTACGTTGGGCTACAACATGTTCTTTTAACTCACCGAAGTTTGTTATTATCCATTCCTTGAAGCGTGATTCTGTCATCAGGAGGTGCTCGTTCTCCATCAAGCCTTGTTCCATTGTTGATGTGGAACTGTGATCATCTTTAGAGGGAGAGGCGTTCTGATTTTGAGTATTCTCAGCTTTTTTACGCTGGTTTCTTCCCGTCATTGTAAATTTATCCTCCTGCCGTCTTTGAATTTACCAACTTTCAGATTAGGTCTCTTGAGTGGACGTCCAGGTTGTTAGTTCCCAGGGCCAGAGCAGCGGCGTTAAAACTGATGGTGCTTTTCTGCCCAGGATTCTCCTGTCTGGCTTCCTTCTTGTGTCCGTAGTAGGCGACTCTGCCTTCCCAGGACTCCAAACCTCGGTCAGAAGGGGAACCCGTCCCGTTTACTCTGCGCCGAGCGCTGCTGCACCGAGGTGCCGTCACTGCCGCTGCGCGTGGCTCTGGTATTGTGCTGGGGGCCCTGGCCGGTCCTCCAAACGTGTTTACTCTGCTCCGAGAGCTGCCGCGCCGAGGTGCGGGCGGAACCGCTGCACCGGCCACGAGAGTCACGCTGGCGACCCGTGTGTTTCCTCCACTGGGGGATCTTCTGCTCCGTGAGCAACCAGACTTTGTCTGAAAGTGTGGCGTCCTCTAGTTCTCCGCGCCTTCCCTGAGAGCTGCAATCTCGGGATGTTAGCGATCGGCCATCTTCGATGATTAATTTGTATATTGATATTTTTAAGGTACAGAATATATATTATTAAAGACAATTTTACTTTTTCTTTTCCAATGTTTACATCTTCTATATAAACTTTTTAATGACATTGGTCTAGCTAGGACTTTTTATAACAATATTGAATAAAAATGATGACAATGGACATGATTGTCTTACTCTCAAATTTGGGGGATGGGGTGTCATCATACTGTTATGTATGATGTTAATTGTAAATGTGGTAATAGTAAACAGCAAGTCTTAGTCATAACTTCAGAGGGAAAGCACTATTAGGTGTGATGCTAGCCATGGGTGTGTAACAGAAGAAAAATAAGTTCCCTTCTGCCCTTCTAAAATGTTTAGCTGGGACTTCCGAAACAAAATAAAGATTAACGAGAAAGCCAAACAAGTTTTTTAACATGTATAGCTTATATATGCCTGGAGGATACCCAGAAAATAAGTAATTCTCACAGAGATAGCTTCAAACTCCAGCT
The DNA here is from genome assembly GCF_049354715.1 of Callithrix jacchus. Lineage (NCBI taxonomy): Eukaryota > Metazoa > Chordata > Mammalia > Primates > Cebidae > Callithrix > Callithrix jacchus. The sequence goes on along the minus strand of NC_133507.1, from coordinate 20,169,140 downwards.
TATACAGCAACTTCAACAAAGAATAATAAATTTTTAGAGATGCAAGAAGACAAAGGAAAAGGACGTTGAGTCCCTAGTGGTGCTAAATTGTAGGAAAGTACATATATAGAAAACTAATGGTAGATAAATGCTAATTGCGTGTTATGTAGATTCCTCTGTTGCTGTCTCGAGGCTAAGGGTCTAATGTCATTTCTGTGTAATTTACTTTTGGTGTTCTTAGTAGAGAAGGGAGGGGAGACTTTCATGAATATTTATGCCCTGCTTCTAGGAAAATAGGAAAAGGACAGAAAGTTTTTCTTGCATCTGCTTTTCCCCAATTGTCTTTAGCTCAAAATAAGCCTTATGCCAAAGTGGCATATTTTGGAGAGATATTTCTAATCTTTATATTTAAAAGCTCCCCTCTTCTATTAGTTTGCTAAAAATATACACAATAAATGTAAGTTAAATTTTGTCATCGTTTTGCATCTACTGAGATGACCGTATTTTTTTTAATCTTTCACTTGATTAATATAGGGAATCACCTTGATTGCCTTTTGAATGTTAAACCAACCTTACATTTCTCAAATAAACCCCATTTGGTCATGATGTAATATTTTTATTATCATTGCATTTGACTTAATAATATTTTAATATTTTTGTATCTGTATTCATGAGAGAAATTAGCTTGAAATATTTCTTTCTTATAGTGTCTCTGTCCAGTTTTTGTAGCAGGGTCTACTGGCCTCATAAAATGGGCTGACAAGTTATTTTCTCACTTATCTTTTCTGCAACAGTTTGTGTAGACTAGCATTCTTTCTTTCTTTAAGATTTAAAAGTTAAATCAGAGTATCTTCTCTATTTGCTTTTTATATTTCCCTTTTTATATTTTTATAATATTTGGATACTTTGAAAGATTTTACACTGCAACTCTAACGACTTTAAATAAATCTTATATACTCTTAGTACTTACCAAACAGTGGGAAACCCTTACAAAAATTTAACTACATTTAACTCTTCCTGACTTCTGTGCTAGTGGTTTCACATATTTTACTTAGATGTGTTATAAACCCTTTAAAAGTCTATCTCCTTCTTTTTTTTTTTTTTTTTTTTTTTGAGACAGAGTTTCGCTCCTTACCCAGGCCAGAGTGCAATGGCGCGATCTCGGCTCACCGCAACCTCCACCTCCTGGGTTCAAGCAATTCTCCTGCCTCAGCCTCCTGAGTAGCTGGGATTACAGGCACATGCCCAGCTAATTTTTTGTATTTTTAGTAGAGACGGGGTTTCACCATGTTGACCAGAATGGTCTCGATCTCTTGACCTCGTGGATCCACCCGCCTTGGCCTCCCAAAGTGCTGGGATTACAGGCGTGAGCCACCGCGCCCAGCCCTCTCCTTCTATATAGAATTGCATATTTCCCATTTCTGGTGGTCTTCATTCCTTCCTGAAGTTCTGTGCTTCGGAGATCCTTTTACTTCAGCTAGTACAACTCCTTTTACTATTTCTTGTAGTGCAGGTCTACTAGGGACTAACATTCTCAGCTTTTGTTTGACTTAAAATGTCTTTATTTTACCATTATTTTTGAAGGATATTTTTCACCGTGTATGAATTCATAGACAGAAGTCTCTTCTTTTTTCATCATTCTGAAGATGTCATTCTATTGTCTTCTTGTGTCCCTAGTTTCAGTTGAAAAATCTGCAATTAATTTGTTATCAATTATTTGAAAATAATATCTTTTTTCTTTTGCTGCTTTTAATATTTTTCTCTTTACTTTTTCAATCAGTCCGGTAGTGTGATGCCTCCCACTGTGTTCTTTTTGCTTAGAATTGACTTGGCTATGCAGGCTCTCTTTTGGTTCCATATGAAGTTTAAGGTGGTTTTTTCCAGTTCTGTGAAGAAGGTCATTGGTAGTTTGATGGGGATAGCGTTGAATCTGTAAATTACTTTGGGCAGTATGGCCATTTTCACAATATTGATTCTTCCTAATCTGAAGTGTAATTATAATGTTCCCAAAGGAGTTTAGAAAATGAAACTATAAAATATGTTATTTGGCCATATTGAATATTTGACCTAAAAGAAATTGACAAACAGCCAATGCAGGAAAAGCTCATTACCTTCCTCTCAGCTGCTTAAGACAAAGTATAAATTTACCCTTTTGTAAGAGAAATTTGATTTATAAAGGTAATTTTTTTTTTTTTTGAGACGGAGTTGCTCTTGTTACCCAGGCTGGAGTGCAATGGCGTGATCTCGGTTCACCGCAACCTCCGCCTCCTGGGTTCAGGCAATTCTCCTGCCTCAGCCTCCTGAGTAGCTGGGATTACAGGCACACGCCACCATGCCCAGCTAATTTTTGTATTTTTAGTAGAGATGGGGTTTCAACATGTTGACCAGGATGGTCTCGATTTCTTGACCTTGTGATCCACCTGCCACGGCCTCCCAAAGTGCTGGGATTACAGGCATGAGCCACCGCATCTGGCCTCATGTCAATTTAATGTAAAGACCAGCCAAAGAACCTAGAAGGATAGAAGAAATCATTTTTTATCCCCTATATGCTTATGTATAGTTTTCTTTTTGTATTTATCCTGATTGTGGTTCTTTGATCATGTAGAATTCGTGGGCTAGTATCTTTTACATGAGTTTTAGAAAATTCTCAATCTTTATCTTTTAAGAGGTCGTTTGTGCCCTATTTTTTCTCCTATGCTTTTATATTGAAAGAGCACATATATTATGCATAATTAAATCCTTTGATATTGTCCCACATTTCTCTCATATTCTGTTCCTTCTATTCCTGTTTTACCCTCTTTGTGCTTTAGCTTGAATATTTTCTACTGAACTTTCTTTGAAGTTACTGAATTTGTTTTCTGCTATGACCAGTTTTCTGTTAAACTTATCTAATATGTGTTTAAGCCTAGATATTACATTGTTCATTTAATTATTTTACATGGGCTTTTTTCAAATTTTTTCTATTTGATTTATATTTTTATTCATCTGTTCATCCTTTCCTCTATCTTCTGTAACATATTTATAATAACACTTACTAACTTTAACATGTGGATAATTTTATCTATTTTATTCTTTTCTTTTCTCTTATTTGTAAAGAAAAAAATTTTTCTATCTCTTCAAATGTGTCTTGATTTTGTTATTGTATGCCAGACATTGTATGCAAAGGAACCACAGAAAACTGAAGTTCATATGATTTTCCTTCAAAGATGGTTCACCTTGTCCTCTGTTTGGCAGATAAGATGAGGGGTGGATTACCTCAATCCATTCAAGAAATAAGCTTCCAAGAAGCTTCATAATTGCTTTACATAGATTGTTTCACCTCTGCTTTTCATATGTCTTGAGAATCAAATCTGTCTTGTGTTTATTATAGGACGTCTCTCCAGGAAGGATTTTTCTCTTAAGCACTGTGAAATTATATAACATTTTATTCTGCCTTTTCAGCCTAATACCAGCTTCTCATACCCCTCAACTCAGCTTCAACAAATATTCTACCAGGCAAACTATCTGTATATTTGGGCCTTCTCTAGACTTTAAACCAGTATGTCAAGCTGTATGTTATTCTAAAGCACTACTGGTTCCTCTTCCCCTAGTACAGAACTTCTGTCTGTAATAATTCTGATCATCAACACATAGTCAGACTCAGCCTGTCTTCATAAGAAAGAAGAGAATAATCCCCAGCACTTTGGGAGGCCGAGGCGGGTGGATCACGAGGTCAAGAGATAGAGACCATCCTGGTCAACAAGGTGAAACCCCGTCTCTACTAAAAATACAAAAATTAGCTGGGCATGGTGGTGCACGCCTGTAGTCCCAACTATTCGGGAGGCTGAGGCAGGAGAATTGATTGAACCCAGGAGGCGGAGGTTGCAGTGAGCCGAGATAGTGCCATTGCACTCCAGTCTGGGTAACAACAGCGAAACTCCCTCTCAAAAAAAAAAAGAAATGCTGATTCTAATTTCTAGTTGAAAATCTGGAGGGAAGATCATTTTTAAAACATTCTTTTGAGATTTGCTTTAGTCAGATATGTAAATAAATTGTTCAAGGCACATTGCTCACAAAAATTATTCTGTAGAAATTAAATTACCTTCTCCTACTCCTCAAGAATCAAAGGACAAACCTGATTTACTCAAAAGACATTTTTGTTCTGATTTTCTTCAATAAACATGAGGGACAACTGTCAAATTTTCTTTGTCTTTAGAACATTACTGTTTATTAAAATAATGTGCTTCACCAATACAGATGAATCTAGGAAAACACCCTCATTTTATGTTTTCATTCTTGGAATGTAAGCGCAATAAACTTCTACACTCCTTACTTAGAACAGCAAAAGTTAAGACAATTAGAGGAGAAATGGCAAAATCCACAATCAATGCGTGTTTTCACAAGGACCAGAGAATATCAGGTGAGAGCCTACAGGCCTTCAGGCAGCTGTTGGTTTGCGACTGCCAAGATTAAGTCACATCTGAAGCTGATACATAAACCTGAAAAATCTCTGGTGTTCACTCTTTGTAGGCCTTTGGCTAATAATGATGTGATAATGTAATAATGATAAAGTCTCTCCTGCAGTTTTACCAGAAGGAAAAGTGAATATGTAAAGAATCAGCATCTCTTCCACTCCCTGTACCGGCAGAGAGGAATCTCAGATTTGACCATGGCAAGATCCAATTTATGAACTTACTAAGAAAGACTTCTGGTTGGTTTCTAGGAAGTAAAGAGTCATTCAATAGTGCAGATAAGCCAAACAATCCTATAAAGAAAGTGATGGTATCCCTGAAAGCAGAATTATGAAACGAAGTCTGAAAGAGGAAAAAAAGAATCTGCAAAGTCCCATCACTTGAAATATTTCCAGTATCTCCTGCTGCCTCCCATGTAGTGAAGGAGGCAGTGATTTCCATGCATTGGCAATGTCTGGCAGACTTGCTCGTTCAGTTCCTGGATTTTATCACTCTATAAATTTTGATGGTTCAATTATACAACCATCAAATGACGTTAAAACGCCACTCTATCGTATCAAAGAAAGGCTTTAACACTACCTGCCAGTATAATAATCAACTTAACAAATGCCTTTATCTCGTGCTTACCATTTGAAAGGTATTCTATGTGGATGTTTGCTGATCTTCATAAAAATCATTACAAATTATGCAAATATTTTTTGAGGCAGGGTCTCACCCTGTCACCCAGGCTGGAGTGCAGTGGCATAATCTCAGCTCACTGCAGCCTCAACCTGGACTCAAACGATTTTCCCATCTCAGCATCCCAAGTAGCTGGGACTACAGGCATGTGCCACCATGACTGGCTAATTTTTGCATTTTTTAAAGAAACAAAGTTTCACCATGTTGTCCAGGCTGGTCTTGAATTCCTGGGCTCAGCGACCTGCTTGCTTTGACCTCCCGAAGTGCTGGGATTACAGACATAAGCCACCTTGCCTGGCCTATTTTTATGTTATAGATAAAAAATAAGCTTAGAGTGGTCAAGTGATTTTTAAGGCCAGACAACCAATAAGTGATGGGGACAAGAGTCAAACCATGGTATAATTCTGAATCCTGAGCTCTTTCCACAAGATCATCCTTCTTCTGTTCACATAGGCTTGGTTCCTCCTCAGTTTGGTTCCCACCTAACTGTCCTGTCTTATTCCTCCTCATTGCCATTCCCACTCCTTCCATTCCAGCCACATTGCTCTGTTCTCTCAAGTTCTCAGTGGTTATTTTCTCTTCTGTGTCTTTACACACACCCTTCCTCATACTAGTACTGTTTTCGGTCCTCGACTGTAGAAAAGGCCAATCTACCTCCTCTAATAAATATGCTCAGACTACCCTCCTCCATCCCCCAGTTCTTCATAGCAATCTCTCCCTTCCAGGTATTTATGTATTCTCTGTACTGTTTGTTCATTCATTTATTCATTTAACAGATCTTTATTCACTTCAGGTATTGGAAATACAAAATGACTATAAGAGAAATTTAATAATAGACACACTGAGCACTTACTATGCACTAGGCATGTTCTGAACCACTTACATATTCTACATATTTCATCTTCACAGCAACACTCCAAAGTAAGTACTTTTTTCCCAATATAAAAACAAAAAAGAAAAAAATGAAGATAAAGTCAAAATACCTGTTTTACTTATGAAATCACCGATGTACAGAGAGGTCAAACCAGCTTCCCAATGTCACACAGCTAAGAAATTAGGCAAATGGGCTCCAGCGCCCATACTTTCAAAACCACTAATTCACATAGGTTCAGATGCAGCATAGAGGAGATAAGCCTGCCTCACAGAAGTCTTCAGAGAAGAGGTGATGTTTCAATAGTGTCTTGAAGAAAGATGAGCCGTTCATCAAGAAACCAGGAACAGAAGAGTGCATCCAGTCTCTCTCAGCAACTGTGAAGTTTAGAAAAGTCCGGAAAAGATATGAACCTTATGAATGGTTCGTGACTGACCTAACATTAACCATCTCAGTAACTGCAGTAATTCCAGTAAGCAACTTCAGTGGCTCTGCCCAAGATTAATACAGAAACCTAAGCCTAACAGCATTTCATTGCAAAAAAAATTGGTCCAAAAAGGTCCATGAGATCATACTAAAGGAAGAACTACTCTTGAAGGCACTCTTCCTCTTCTCCTGGACGTGAAAGAAGAAGCAAACAGCCCATGATATTGTGTGGCTGTGTCTCCACCCAAATCTCATCTTGAATTTTAGCTCCCATAACTCCCACCTGTCATGGGGGGAACCCAGTGGGGAGGTAATTTAATCTTGGGGGGTAGGTCTTTCCCATGCTGTTCTCATGACAGTGAATAAATCTCACAAAATCTGATGGTTTTATAAAGGGGTGTTCCCCTGTACAAGCTGTTAACTGCTGCCATGTAAAACGTGCCATTGCCTCTCCTTTGCCTTCTGCCATGATTGTGAGGCCTCCCCAGCCACGTGGAACTGTGAGCCCATTAAACCTCTTTCCTTTATATATTACCCAGTCTCGGGTATGTCTTTATTAGCAGTGTGAGAACAGACTAAGGTACTCAGCTTGCTACTCACAGCCATTTTATGAGCAGGAGGAGGACCAGCATTTACATGAAGGCTACCATCTTAGCCTAGGTTCCTGCACTTATACCAGCGTCTCACTGTCCATCTGCTCCTCATACCAATTCTCTATCATACAGACTCTTAGTAATTGTAGTAATACTGCATGCCAAGGGTTAGCAACACCCTACTTCCCACCAACAATGAGGTTCTTACTGCTATCTGGCCAGTGAGTAATCAAGTCACAGACTCCATCCTGAGGGACTGCTTTCAGGGAACTTTCTGGTTCCAACTGTCACACCCTAGATTTTCCCCTGAAAACAGAGCCTGGGGAAAGAACAGGCCTGTGAGTAGTTTATTTGAGAAAATTTTAGGGTACGAGAGCGGAAGACTCCAAATAGTGAGGGGAGAAAGGAAAGTAAATTCAATGGTGCATTATCAAATTAGTCACGACTTTTGGCAATAAATATTGATCCTACTAAGAAATTCTAAAACAACTATATAGAATACAACTCAGAAATGTCACCCAAGGGTTAAAAGCCTGAAACAATTATCAGCTCATTCTCATCTCCCATTGGTCAACAGTTGCCCATGGTGTGTTAACGTCTTCCTATTTGTAGATTTGCTAGTGCACAGGGATCCACCTAGTCCCTCAGTTGGCTCCTTTAAGACACATCTTCTAGGAGAAGAGCCCTGGAGCAGAAAGTAAAAACTATGCTGTGCAGCTGAGGCAAGGTGCTAATGCACCTGGGAGAGCTGATTCCTGCACCAATTGCTAGATCAAAAGTGGACTGGCCGGGTGCAGTGGCTCACACCTGTAATCCCAGAACTTTAGGAGGCCGAGACGGGCAGATCATCTGAAGTTGGGAGTTTCAGACCAGCCTGACCAACATGGATAAACCCTGTCTCTACTAAAAATACAAAAGTAGCCGGGTGTGGTGGCATAAGCCTATAATCCCAGCTACGAGGGAGGCTGAGGCACGAAAATCACCTGAACCTGGGAGGTAGAGGTTGAGGTGAACAGAGGTCATACCATTGCACTCCAGCCTGAGCTACAAGAGCGAAACTCTGACTCAAAAAAAAAAAAAAAAAAAGGAAAAAGAAATAAATAAAGGTGGACTGAGGAGGGGCTATGAGGCAGGACACAGAAGGTGTCCATATAGTAGTACCAGATGTCAAAGAAAGAAAAAGCACCTACAAGCTCAAGGTCACCATTCAGTTTCTAGAATCTGGCTACCTCTGTACTTCCAGTAATGTGAGCAGTAATTCCTTATTGTTTAAGCCACCTCTTTCTTTTTGATTCTCCCTTTAATAAAAGGAGACTGCAAAAAAGGATTTATGAATTATAGCATGGCAAGTAAAGGCAGAAAGGCAGTCAGGGATATAGCATTTGTTTTCCTTGTTCGTTTTGAAGCCTTAATAGTAATAACATACATGCTCAGAAATGGCTTTTTATTTATGTAAAATAAAGCATGCTTTTTTGTAACCTGAAGCCAAAAATCATGCCAATTCTTACAGCAGTCATTTCATACAGAAGAAATAACCTGTAAAATCAAACACGAAATTCATTAATCAACTCAGCCTTTCATTCAACAAATTTGAGGTGCCTCTCATGTACCAGGCAGTGTTGTTTTCACTGGAGTTACAGCAGGGAACCAGACAAAACTGCCTACCATCAGGAAGCTTCCAGTTTAGTGGGGAGAAACAGAGAGTAAGCAAATAAAAACCCAGGGCAGGGAGAAAGCTAACGCTGACTTTATATTTTGATGGATCATTTTGGCTTCTGTATCGGAATAGACTAAGCGGCAGGGGTGGATGTGAGGAAACTAATTGACAGACTAACGTAGCAGTTCAGGCTAGAAATGATGGTGGCCTGGACCAAGTGGCAAGAATGAAGGTGGGCCGGGCACAGTGGCTCACGCCTATAATCATGACATTTTGAGAACTTGAGGAGGGCGGATCACTTGAGGTCAGGAGTTCAAGACCAGCCTGGCCAAGGTGGTAAAACCTCATCTCTACTAAAAGTACAAAAATTAGCCAGGCATGGTGGTGGGCATCTGTAATCCCAGCTACTCAGGAGGCTGAGGTAGGAGAATCACTTGAACCTGGGAGGCAGAGGTTGCAGTGAGCTGAGATCGTGTCACTGTACTCTAGCCTGGGTGACCAAGCAAGACTTGGTATCAAAAAAAAATAGGGAAGGTGGTAAGAGATGTTCCTCCCTGTCTTCTTTATTATGCATATCAGTAAAATTTTGAGGAGGAAAATGTCTGAGAGAGAAAAGGGGAATCCAGAAGGAAACGGGGAAGAGAATGAAATAGAAATGGTCCTCAACCAGGTAGAAATTGAAAGAAATATGAGTTATGAATTGAATCCACTTTAACGTTAATCAATCATGAAGTAAAGATTGGGATTACTTTTAATTACCTTCAGTTGTGTTTCTGGGGCATGTTTCTTGAAATATACCACCATGCAAATATGGGACCATGTGCGACCCAATATATGTAAGTTACACGGGTTTACACTGCATAAAATTCATAATGTTTAACACATTTGAAAGTGATTTTAAAATATTTTTGTTCATTGATGTTTTTTAGTATTTCCCTCTGACATATATTAAGCACCAAATCCTGTAAAGAAAATGAAATAGATGGTAGTTTAGGTATGAATTGAATAAGGATCGTGATCAGAGTCTCAGCAGACAGAATGTAGTTTAGAAATTAACTAAGTTTGGACTTCTCACATTCATCATTTCCTAATTCATAGTTTTTAATTTGTACAGTCCATTGCACAAGCCCATTTTCTTTTCCTGAAAGAAGATGCTTGGTTTTTAAGAAGCCCTGTGGTTTAATAAGAAAAAGTGTGTGAAGTGAAGTGTAAACAACATGTGATTCTGAAGGCAAGTTTTGTGACTGGGTTTGCCTCCTTTCCAGGCTCAGTGGAATGATACAGAAGCAAAACTGGATGATCAGCTGGGCAGGGAGCACCAGATGACCTCCTTGTTCAAAAATACTGGAGACAACAAATTCTGCCTTTAAAATGCAGGTGCACTCAGAGTGTGAAGTCCATCACACCTCTGCATGAACATAGTAGTGCCTCAGTTATCAAAGACAGTGGGCTATGGGAGTACCAAGAAACAATAGTAGGGAAAGTCCTAAAGACCTAGAACCAGGGAACCTAGGTTCTGGCCATATCTATGCTATTAACTACATGGCTGTAAGAAAGTCACATTACTTCAACCAATGATATTGAGAAAACTGAATGTCTGCATGGAAAAGAATGAAATTTAACCCTTACCTTACTATATACAAAAAGGAACTCAAAATGGATCAAAGATCTAAACATAAGAGCTAAAACTATAAAACTCTTGAAGGAAAACATGGAATAAACTTCATGATATTAAATTTCACAATAACTCCTTGTATCTAACACCAAAAGCACAGGCAACAAAAGAAAATAAAGACAAACTGCTCTACGTCAAAATTAAAAGCTTCTGTGAATCAAAGTACACAATCAACAAAGTGAAAGGGCATCTCACTAAATAGAAGAAAATATTTTCACACTAATTTCAGGAAGGGTTAATATAATAACTATATAAAGAACACCTATAACAACAACAACAAAAAAAAAAACAGGCAAAAATTTAAATAGATGTTTTTCCAAAGAAGATATACAAATGCCAATAAGCACATGAAAAGATGCTCAACACCACTAAAGATTAGAGAAATGAAAATTAAAACCACAATGAGATAGCACCTCACATCCATTAGGATAGCTGTTTATTTAAAAAATAAAAAGCACAAATATGCACTAAAAATAACAAGTGCTGGCAAGGATTTGGAGAAATTGGAGCTTTTACAAACAGCTGGAAAAAAATTCTGTATACTGTTGTTTGGTAAAATGGTGCAGCCACTGTGGAAAATGGTGTGGTGAATCCTCAAAAAATTATAATTAGAATTATCATATGTTCCATTATCTATATGATACACTTATAAGTATGTAAAAAAATTGGAAGAAGAGACTTCAGATATTTTTAGATTCACGTTTATAGCAGCATTATTCCCAAGAGCAAATAGGTAGAAGTTTCCAAGTGTTCATCAACAGATAAAGGGATAAACAAAATGTGGTATACACATACGGTGGAATATTACTCAACTTTAGAGGAAAAGAAAATTCTCACACAGGCTACAACATGGAAGAAGACTGAAGACATTAGGCAAAGTGAAATGTCAGTCACAAAAGGGCAATGCTATATGATTCCACCGATACAAGGTACCTAGTGTAGTTGAATTCATAGAGACAGGAAGGAGAACGGGGGTAGCCAGGGGCTAGTGGGAGGGAGGTAATATGTTATTGTTTAATGAGTACAGAGTTTCAGTTTTGCAAGATCAAAAGAACTCTGGAAATAGATGGTGGTGATCGCACAACAATGTGAGTGTGCCACTGAACTGTGTACTTGAGGATAATTAGTACAGTAAATTTTATGTCATACGTAGTTTATAATTTTAAAAAAATTTTTTTTTTTTTTGAGACGGAGTTTCGCTCTTGTTACCCTGGCTGGAGTGCAATGGCGCGATCCCGGCTCACCGCAACCTCCGCCCCCTGGGTTCAGGCAATTCTCCTGCCTCAGCCTCCGGAGTAGCTGGGATTACAGGCACGCGCCACTGTGCCCAGCTAATTTTTTGTAATTTTTAGTAGAGACGGGGTTTCACCATGTTGACCAGGATGGTCTCGATCTGTTGACCTCGTGATCCACCTAGCTCGGCCTCCCAAAATGCTGGGATTACAGGCTTGAGCCACCGCGCCCGGCCAAAATTTTTTAATATAATCAATAGAAAATGCATCTCAGCTCTGAGTCTCTTTCTTCAAACTGTTATTTATTTTTTTTTTTTTTTGGTATGCTTGTACTTTTTGTTGAAAGCTGAACATTATGCACCGGTAGAAAGGAACTCGGTAAACAGACCTTTAGTGATGTGCTGGTAAGGTGTGGGGGAGGAGAAGCATTCTACAGTCCAATGATTAGGGCTTTTGGTGAGCCTGTGTCCCTTGACTATGCACTTTACAGGTGTCTTTCAGTCCTCCCACCCTACCCCACTTTAGGTAGGACAGGATGGCTAGATAGGGGACTGGAATTATCAGTTCATGAATTTAAAACAACTATAATTAATATGATAAGGGTCCTAATGCAAAAAAGTAAACATGCAAGAACAGATGGGCAAAATAAGTACAGAGATAAAAATTCTAAGGTCAAAAAGAAATGCAATATATATATTAAAAAAAAAAACAGTGTAAGAGAAATGAAGAATGCGTTTGGATGGGCTTATTAGTAGATTAGACATGGCTGGGGAAATTATCTCCAAGCTTGAGGATATGTCAATAGAAACATCCAAAACTAAAAAGCAAAGAGAAAAAATACTGGAAAATAGAACAGAATATCCAAGAACTGTAGGACAGATACAAGGGGTAACATAAATATTGTGAATATCAGGAAGAGAAGAAAGAGGGAACAAAAAACTGAAGAAATATTTAAAGCAATAATAACAGAATTTCCCCAAAAATAAATGTCAGACACCAAATCGCAGATCCACAAGGCTTAGAGAACCCCAGGCAGAATAAATACAAATAAAAATTACACTGAAGCATATTATTTTCAAACTACAGAAAATCAAAAATAAAGAAAAAATTCTGGAAAAAAAATAGAGGACAAAAATACCTTACCTGTAGAGGAGCAAAGATAAGAATTACATCTGACTTCTCAGAAACAATGTAAGCAAAAGGAGAATGGAGCAAAATATTTAAAGTGTTTAGAGAATAAAACACCCCAACTAGAATTCTTTATCCTGTGAAAGTATACTTCAAAAGTGGAGAAATAATGTCTCACACAAATAAACACTGAGGGAATTTACTGCCAGTAGACCTTTCTTTCAAGAAATGTTTAAAAAAATCTTCTTCAGAGAGAAGAAAATCGATAACGACCAGAAACTCAAATCCACATAAAGGAAGAACATTTGAAAAGGAAGAAGTGAAAGTAAATAAAAATTTTTATGTTTCTTATTCCTGACTGGTATAACAGAGAATGGTTTGTTCAAAATAACAATGGCAATAATATATTTGATTATGTATGTTCATGTGTATGTAAATGTATACAGATAGTCTCACTTCTGATGGTTCAACTTAGGACTTTTTGATTTTACAACGGCATAAAAGCAATGCACATTCAGTAGAAACTCTACCTCTAGTACCCATGTAATCATTGTTTTTCACTTTCAGTAGTTTTTAACAAATTATACGAGCTATTCAACACTTTATTATAAAATAGATTCTCTGTTAGATGATTTTGCCTATATGTAAGCTAATGTAAGTGTTCTGAGCACATAGGGCAGGCTAAGCTATGATGTTTGGTAGGCTAGGTGTATTAAATGCATGTTTGACTTGTGATACCTTCAATTTATTACACTGTAACCCCAGCGTAAGTTGAGGAGCATCCGTATGCACTTACATGTGCTTATGTATATGTGAAAAGAATAGCAGCAATGATACAAGGGATGAGAAGGAGGAATTAGGTTATTTTATTATTATAGGGTACTTGTACTACTTGTGAGTGGTATGCTATTATTTGAAGAGGGATTGAATTAGTTGTAAATGTATATTGCAAATTCTATCTAGGACAACCACTAAAAAAGTTTTTAAGTTATAACTGATATGCTAAAAAAGGAAGACAAAATTGAGAAGATTTATATAATGGTCAATTAAAACCACAAATGGCATAGAAAGAGTGGAAGGCAAAAATGAAGTAAAGAAAAAGGCAACAATAGAAAACAGTAACATGTATGACAGATATCAACACAACTATATTGAGAATCACTTTAGACCTTAATGGCCTAAACACACAACTTAGAAGACAAATTGTCGGAGTGGACCAAAAAACAAGTCCCAACTGTATACTGCCCAAAAGAAACTCACTTTAAACATAAACATATATATTAAAAGTAAAGGGATGAGGCCAGGCATGGTGACTAATGTCTGTAATCCCAGCAGTTTGGGAGGCCACGGTGGGCGGATCACCTGAGGTAAGGAGTTCAAGACCATCCTGGCCAACATGGTGAAACCCCATCTCTCCTAAAGATACAAAAATTAGCTGGGCACAGTGGCACATGCCTGTAATCCCAGCTATTTGAGAGGCTGAGGCAGGAGCATCGCTTGAACCCAGGAGGCAGAGGTTGCAGTGAGCCAAGATTGTGCCATTGCACTCCAGGCTGGAAGCCAAGAGTGAGATTCTGTCTCAAAAAGGGATGAATAGGCAAAACAGAGAGTTTTAGGGTAACAAAACTATTCTGTGTGATATTATAGTGGTAGACACATGTCATTATCCATTTTCAAAACCCTTAGAAAAAACAACAGCAAAAGTGAACACTAATGTAAAACATGGAGTTGGTGGATAATGATGTATCAAGGTGGTGTTAAATAAAATTTCATTTTTTGGTTTTCAGTTTTTTTTTTTGAGATGGAGTCTTGCTCTGTCGCCCAGGCTAGAGTGTGATGGTGTGATCTTGGGCTCACTGCAACTCCTCTACCTCCCAGGTTCAAGCGATTGTCCTGCCTCAGCCTCCCAAGTAGCTAGGACTACAGGTGTTTGCCACCATGCCTGGCTAATTTTTATATTTTTAGTAGAGACAGGTTTCACCATATTAGCCAGGCTGGTCTTGAACTCCAGACCTTGGGCAATACACCCACCTCGGCCTCCCAAAGTGCTGGGATTATAGGCATGAGCCACCACGCCCGGCCAGCTGTGTCAAATGAAATTTCTGTGAAGTCACTGATGGAAATCCTGCACAGGCCCCAGCAGAACAACTGCAAAGCGAGTCACGCATGCTAAGTTTCCATATTACCAAACTAAAACATAAGCTGTTTACCTGTAAGGTCTGACCTTCTGAGAAATCAAGAGAGAGCTGATAGCCAAATTCCCCAACAGGCAAGTTGGAGCCAGCATAAATGAGCTTCCTCGGCTTTAACTCATACAAGGAAAGTAGCCTGAAGTAACCCTGATGTTCACCAACCTGCTTTTTGCACTGTGCTATTTTCTTGTTCCTGCTCAAGCTACCTTATAAAAATCATGCTATGTCCAGCCTAGTGCCTTTCTGTTTCATAAATGAGATGCTGCCCAATTCATGAATCACAAATAAAAGTTAATTCGATCATTAACTCAATTTGTTGAATTTTGTGTTTTAACAGTAACTTCATTGACTGTAACAAATGTACCACGCTGGTATGGAATATTGATAGTGGAGGAGGCTGTGCATGGGTAGTGGGAGGGGGAATGTAGGAAAATTTTCACTCATTTTTTCTTTGAACCTAAAACTATTCTTTAAAATAATGTCTATTTAGGCCAGGCACAGTGGCTCACATCTGTAATCTCAGTGTTTTGGAAGGCTGAGGTGGGAAGACTGCAGATAGTGCAAGACCATCCTGGGCAGCACAGCAAGACCTCATCTCTGCGAAAAAAAAATAAAAATTAACTGGTCGTGATGACACACATATGAAGTCCCAGCTACTCAAGAGGCTAAGGTGGGAGGATCAGGTGAGCCCAGGAGTTCGAGGCTGCAGTGACCCAAAATTGTACCACTGCACTCCAGCCTGGGTAACAGAGCAAGACCCTGTCTCAAAAAATAAATATAAAAACAGAAATAAAACAAAAATAAGAATGTCTATTTAAATGGGAAAATTTTAATCTTTCTACACTCTTCAAATTTTTTAGAATGACTACGTATTCCTTCTAAGTAAGCAGAGACAAAATACATTAAAATTCTTTCATTTCCCCCTCCCTACCACCAGAGAGGGAGATGAATCAAAGTGATCTATTGGGCTACTTCACTTCAAGCATTAGACTTCCAAGTGTTGAGTTGTTAGACGACTAAGACACTCTCTTTCTCTGGAACCGATTGAATTTGTTCCACAGTAAATATATAGAGAAGGGATTGTGACCCTGTTTGATCAACATCTTCCTCAGATATCTGCTTCTAGTCCTCCCACCACTGTAACCCAAAGGATAATAAGTGACTTTATGGCACTGCTATGCATAATTTACAGCATATTGATTAGGAAGGGACTGATGCTTTCTAAATGTTTGCAGCAGAGTTACTAACAAGGCATGAATATTTCATGGTTTTTCTGCTCATGTGTGAGGACGACTCAGACTGGACTTCCTGTTTGAGGGAGAAGAGAGAGGACAAAGGCTCCCAGAAACTGCAGAGTCTCCTCTGAAATGCTGAGCTCCAAGCAGGATCTCATTTCATACACACAAGTCCTTGTAGACTGTGAGCCATGGGTTAGATATCAAGATGTGTATTTAGCAGGAAGCATGTTTCCATGGCAATTTTGTGTTCCTCTGTTTGCCTGTCTTCCTCCAACCAGTGTGTTAAGTCACTTCACAGCCTCTGCAGGCCTTGCCCATCTGCAAAGCAGGTGGGGCCTCAGCTGCTTCAACAGCTGCCAATAATACTAAAAAATTAAGCCAAAACCCAGATAATCATGTTCACGGTAGTTATCTTGTGATTGCCTGCCATATTAAATTCAAAGACATTCACAGACTTAGAACAATGAAGGTCATTGTTGCATTATTAGACACAGTAAAACAATGGAAACCATTTTAATGTTCAACAAGGGTGGATTTTTAAAGTAAATCATGGTACCTTTCAGAGGATGGGAAATCACTCTGGGAGACTACTTCATCATGAAGGTAAAGTACATGATAGATTATAAAGTAGGAAAACAGGGTCTCCAAATAGGCCATACAGTATGATCCTGATTTGGGATGTCTAAAAGGTGAGATGTGTGCTCCAGAGAGCTGATTTCACACAGTTCTACCGAAGTACCAAAGCTGGCCCTTTCCCTGTGACCTCACCACTGCCGACCCAGGTAGCATACGGGCTCCCAAGCATACTTGACCTTTCAAGAGAGGCACTGGCCACACACAGTAATTTGCAGCAGCATCTCAGGGAACAGATGGCCAATACTTGTGTCCATTGGTCCATGTGCCAGAGACCCACTGGCTGGTCTCCATGGGCACTCCTAGCACAGTGGCAGGGAGAAAACTGCAGGCTTAGTTCCCCAGCACTGGTAATAAAGATGCTTACCCACACTGGGCAAGCAGACAACGGGGCCAGTGGCAGCTCCCTGGGGGCTCTCATTGCCGGCAACAGATGGTGTTCATGCAGGCAGAAGCAGCACTGGTCCCCTCAGGTGGGTCTACATAGCTCCCCTCAGAACCCCCAATTTCTCTCTCCAGGCAAGTGTTCTGTACCTTCCACTCCCTCTGCATGTCTTTCCCCATAAGGAGATTCCTCATCTCCCCTAAGAGAGAGGAGCCTGGCTCCTTCCTTCTTGTTTGGTTTGGTTAGGTTTGGTTTTTTGGTTTTGGTTTTGTTTGTTTGTTTTGAGATGGAGTCTTGCTCTGTTCCTAAGGCTAGAGTGCAGTGGTGTAATCTCAGCTCAAACCTCTACCTCCGAGGTTCAAGCGATTCTCCCACCTCAGCTTCCCGAGTAGCTTGGACTACAGGTGCATGACACCATGCTCAGCTAAGTTTTTTAGAATTTTAATAGAGATGGGGTTGCACCATGCTGGCCATGCTGGTCTCAAACTCCTGACCTCAAGTGATCCACCCACCTTGGCCTCCCAAAGTGCTGGGATTATAGGCGTGAGTCATCACGCCTGGCCTTCTATTCTTGTTTACCTCATTCAGTTTTATGCACCGAATTCTTTGAGGCATGGACTTTCAGAATATTCACATCCCAGAGCTTGACTTTCAATGCTTTTAATTCTGATATAAGCATCAAAATGCAATGTTGAATCTTTAAGAAGTGATGGGGTGGGCGTATGGGTAGGATGGTTAGAAATGCCACAGGATAGAGCACAAGGGAATGAGGTGGGAAGAGGACCAGGATGGGATCTAAAGTTGGATCCTGCCACATAAATGTTTGTATAGAATAAGTTTTGAAGAGACATACACCCTTAATAATCATTACAATTTTTTTCAGATAGAGGGATGAGGGATGACTTTTATCTTCTGCTATATTTTTTTGAATTTTCTGCAATGAATATATATTACAATAGAAACACATTTTATGCCAGGATTCGTTTCCAATAGCAGTTTATAATGTGAAAAATTATGTATAATCAGTGTTGAATTCATTTAATTGTCTACCAGATACAGTACTCAGCCACATATCTAATCAATGCAACCAGCAATTCCTGTGGCACTGGAACAGATAGCTGTTTCTGTAGCTAGCCTCTAGTTAAGGCAGTCAGCTTGCATTTAAAGTTCATGCTGCCTGAAAAATAAGCATCCTTTTTTTTTAAGATGGTGTCTCACTCTGTTGCTCAGGCTGGAGCGCAGTGGTGCAATCTTGGGTCACTGCGACCTCTTCCTCCCAGATTCAAGCAATTCTCCTGCCTCAGCCTCCTGAGTAGCTGGGATTACAGGCACATACCACCACACCCAGCTAATGTTTGTATTTTTAGTAGATATGGGGTTTCACCATGTTGGTCAGGCTGGTCTCAAACTCCTGACCTCATGATCTGTCTGCCTCAGCCTCCCAAAGTGCTGGGATTACAGGCGTGAGCAACTGTGCCCAGCCAAAAATAAGTATCTTTACACACTAGAATCACATACATTTACCTGAATTTGCTTACGTTGAGTATATTTATAATGCAATTGCACTGTACTCATAAAATCAGAAAAAAAGCTATATTAAAAATATATTACTCAAAAAAAACTATTGAAGGAAATAACTTCAATATCCAACAACAATTCCGCCAAGATGGCCAAATAGGAACAGCTCCAGAGCACAGCTTCAGAGGGAGACATAGAAGGTGAGTGATCTCTGCACCTCAGTGAGAGAGACATAGAAGGTGATGATCTCTGCATCTCCAACTGAGGCACCTGGTTCATTTCAATGGGACTGGTTGGACAGTGGGTGTAGACCAAGGAAGGCAAACTGTGGCAGGGAGGGGCACTGCCTCACCCAGGAAGTGCAACTGACCAGAAGATCAGGGACTTCCCCCAACCTCCGGCACTCCGGTTCAGATACTGCACTTCTCCCATGCCCTCTGCAACCCACAGACCAGGAGATCCCTGCCAGGCAGAAAAGCACTATGAATTACAAACACAGATCTGAGCAGCAGCTCTGGCAGATGCTGCAGGTTGTCAGCACAGATCTGGGCAAATGTTTTGACTAGCACCAAGAGCACCTGCAGGATGGAGCTACTGGCTCCCCAGAAAGAGGGGGAGCTGAAGGCAGGGAGACAGGTGATATGGCTGGACAGGACCCATTCCCAAAAAGACCAGCAAACTGAAACCCTCTCACTTCAGAGTTCCGCAGCCAGCATATCAGTTTGAGCTCCAATCAGGAAGATCTAGCTTGGTTGGGAGAAGGACCATTGCTGAGGCGGGTCTAAACCTACTTGTGTAAACAAAAGCCAAAGGAAGCTTACACAGCAGCTGGACTGAGTCTGTGACAGTCCAGCAGTGCCTCTGCAGGCAGACAAGGGACACAATGCCTCTTCAAACAGCTCCCTGACCCCTGTATAACCAAAAAACACCTCATACAGGAGAACTCTGGCTGTCACCTGACAGGTACTCTTCTGGGACGAAGCTATCAGAGGAAAGATCAGGCAGCAATACTTGCTGATCTGCAGCCCCCATGGGTGATTCCCAGGCAAGCAAGGTCTAGAGTGGACCTCCACCAGTCCTAAAGCAAAGAGACCTGACTGTTAGAAGGAAACTAAAAAACAAAAAGAAATACCTTAAACATCAACAGAAAGGACATCCATTCAGAGACCCCATCCGAAATCACCAACTTCAAAGATCAAAGGTAGATAAATCCACAAAGATGGGAAGAAACCAGCACAAAAATGATGAAATCATCAAAGAGCAGAACACCTCTCCTCCTCCAAGAGATCACAACTCCCCACCAACAAGGGAGCAAAACAGGATGGAGAATGAGCATGACAAATTGACAGAAGTAGGCTTCAGAAGGTGGGTAATAATAAACTTCTCTGAACTAAAGGAACATGTTCTAACCCAATGCAAAGAACCTAAAAACCTTGATAGAAGGTCAGACGAAATGCTAACTAGAATAATCAGCTTAGAGAATAACATAAACAACTTAATGGAGCCGAAAAACACAGTACAGGAACTTCATGAAGCATACACAAGTTTCAATAGCCGAATGATCAAGCAGAAGAAAGGATATCGGAGATTGAAGATCAACTCAATGAAATAAAATGAGAAGGCAAGATTAGAAAAAAACAAAAAGAAATAAACAAAGCCTCCAAGAAATATGGGATTATGTGAAAAGACCTAATCTACACTTGATCAGTGTACCTGAATGTGACGGGGAGAATGAATCCAAGCTGGAAAACACTCTTCAGGATATTATCCAGAAGAACTTTCCCAACCTAGCAAGGCAGGCCAACATTCAAATCCAGGAAATACAGAGTATGCCACAAAGATTCTCCTCAAGAAGAGCAACCCCAAGGCACGTAATCGAGAGATTCACCAGGGCTGAAATAAAGGGAAAAATGCTAAGGGCAGCCAGTGAGAAAGGTCAGGTCACCCACAGAGGGAAGCCCATCAGACTCACAGTGGAACTCTTGGCAGAAACCCTAGAAGCCAGAAGAGAGTGGGGGCCAATATTCAACATCCTTAAAGAAAATAATTTTCAACCCAGAATTTCATATCCAGACAAACTAAGCTTCTTAAGTGAAGGAGAAATAAAATCCTTTATGAACAAGCAATTACTGAAACATTTCATCACCACCAGACCTGCCCTACAAGAGCTCCTGAAAGAAGCACTAAACATAGAAAGGAACAACCAGTACCAGCCACTGTAAAAATGTACCAAACAGTAAAGACCATTGACACTATGAAGAAACTGTGTCAACTAACAGGCAAAACAACCAGCCAGTAACAAAATGGCAGGATCAAATTCACACACAACAACATTAACCTTAAATGTACATGGGCTAAATGCCCCAATCAAAAGACACAGACTGGTAAACTGGATAAAAAGTCAAGACCCATCAGTGTGCTGTATTCAGGAGAACCATCTCATGTGCAAAGACACACATAGACTCAAAATAAAGGGATGGAAGAAGATTTACCAAGAAACTGGAGAGCAAAAAAAGCAGGGGTTGCCATCCTAGTTTCTGGTTAAATGGACTTTAAACCAACAAAGATCAAAAGAGACAAAGAAGGGCATTACATAATGGTAAAAGGATCAATGCAACAAGAAGAGCTAACGATCCTAAATATATATGCACCCAATACAGGAGCACCTAGGTACATAAAGCAAGTTCTTAGCAACCTACAAAGAAAAACAGACTCCCACACAGTAATAGTGGCAGACTTTAACACTCCACTGTCAATATTAGACAGATCAACAAGACAGAAAATCAACAAGGATATCCAGGACTTGAACTCATATCTGGACCAAGCAGACCTAACAGACATCTACAGAACTCTCCACCCCAAATCCACAGAATATACATTCTTCTCAGACCACATCGCACTTACTCTAAAATTGGATTCGAGAAATGCAAATCAAAACCACATTGAGATACCATCTCATGCCAGTTAGAATGGTGATCATTAAAAAATCTGGAGACAACAGATCCTGGAGAGGATGTGGAGAAATAGGAACACTTTTACACTGTTGGTTGGACTGTAAATTAGTTCAACCATTGTGGAAGACAGTGTGGCCATTCCTCAAGAATCCAGAAATAGAAATTCCATTTGACCCAGCAATCCCATTACTGGGTATACACCCAAAGGATTATAAATCATTCTATTATAAAGACACATGCACACATATGTTCACTGCGGCACTGTTTACAAGAGCAAAGACCTGGAACCAACCCAAGTGCCCATCAATGATAGGCTGAACAAAGAAAATGTGGCACATATACACCATGGAATACTATGAAGCCATAAAAAAAGATGAGCTCATGTCCTTTGTAGGGACATGGATGAAGCTGGAAACCATTATTCTCAGCAAACTGACACAAGAACAGAAAATCAAACACCACATGTTCTCACTCTTAGGCGGGTGTTAAACAATGAGAACACATGGGCACAGAGAGGGGAATATCACACACTGGGGTCTGGTGGGGAGTGGGGGGCTAGGGGATGGACAGCGGGAGGTGGGGAGGTTGTGGAGGGATAACAAAAAAAAATTTACAGCCTGGCTGAGCATGGTGGCTCATGCCTGTAATCCCAGCACCTTGGGAGGCTGAGGTGGGCAGATCACTTAAGGTCAGGCATTCAAGACCAACCTGGCCAACATGGTGAAACTGTCTCTGCTACAAAATACAAAAATGAGCCAGGCATGGTGGCAGGTGCCACTCAGGAGGCTGAGGCAGGAGAATCACTGGAACCCTGGAGGCTGAGGTTGCAGTGAACCGAGATCATGCCACTGTACTCTAGCCTGGGTCAGAGACTGTGACTCCATCTCAGAAAAATAAAATAAAATATTTATAGCCTTACATTTATAACTGTGAGTCATTCTGAGGTAACTTTTATATAAGGCATGAGGTTTAGATTGAGTTGCAATCTTTTTAGCATATGGATGTTCAAATTGCCTTTGTAACTTATTAAAAATCATTTGGCCATAAAAAAATAAGTTGCAACATTAATTAGGTATCAAATAGCACCTTATTATTTCCTTTTCCATTTTTGTAATTCCTATTAGAGTGAACATTTTAAATAATCTTTACTGTTCCTTGTGTCTGAACTGCCTTATAGTATCTTTGGCTTATTTATCAATGAATATCTCAGGGTATTTTTAAAATATCTGTATAAAAAAATCTGTATATGACAAAGATTTAAAAAAAAATCCAACTACAAAAAGGCCCTCAGTCTTTCACAGTGGCTCATGCTTATAATCCTGCACTTTGGGAGGCCAAGGCAGGAGGATCACTTGAATCCAGGACTTCAAGCCTGCAGTGAGCCATGATCATGATCATGACACTACACTCCAGTTTGGATGACAGAGCAAGACGTGTCTCAAAACAAAACAAACAAACACACACACACACACACACACACACACACACACAACAAAAACCCTAATTACTTAAGAAGTTATATAATCCTTTTAATTCTCAAAAAATAATGCCCTGCTATTTAGCAACTATGACACTTATTAAACATAAATCAAATAATATTATTCTCCTGATCTGCAGGGCATAACTGGACAGAGTAAATGCTTAATGAATATTACTCACACTTAGTCTGGATATACAGGGACTTACTGGAATTAGCCAGTAAGCCCCTGTATATCTAGCTTGGCTAGAATGAAACTGGTCAGATAACCATGTAGAGCATATGTAAATATGATCAGATCACAGAATTTCAGAGATGGACAAGACAAGACAGAGAGGATCTGAGCCAAGCCCTTGTTTAATAGATGCAGACTCAGAGGGTTTGAGAAGCAATGCACTCAGGCTAACAAGTTCACAGAGTTGCCTAGGAAAGTGGAAACTGGAACTCTGCTGAGTGTCCTTCCTGAGTGCATCCTGAAGCTCCCTTTTTTCAGAAAAGAGAAAACAGAAACAGAGAAAGTGGGTGATTTGAAAATATGTGGTGGGGAAACATCCTTAGACATACAGCATAAAAGCAAACTGGTATACAGGGGAACTCACCAAGCATCGATTGAATAACCTTCAGGATTATGCAATCCTTTTTTTCAAATTTGAATTTTTAAATGAGACATAATACATGCACATAATATAAATAAAAAATATTAAATTTTACAAAGAAAAAAGTTAAAACTCTATACCCTCATTTCCCCCCATTCGAGGTAACCACCATTAACCATTACTGATAACTTGAAGAATTACTTTCCAGGTATTTTTCTGTACAGATATTAATAATTATTATACAAAAGTTGATTCAAAATATATACTATTGTGCATTTTCTTTTTCTTCATTTGAGAGACATTCTTCTATGTCACTACATAGGGGTTGCCTTATATGTTATAACATCTGAATATTATTCATCCAATACTCTCGTAACAGTGTCTCCCTTGAAGAACAGAGTGAGTAAAAGTTTTAAAGCACTGTAGGACAAAAGTAGACATTTTATAAATGGTGTTGGGAATTTGGAGAGTCATCTGGGAAAATGCAAAATTAGATCTATTCTTCATGCCATACACTAGAATAAACTCCACATGTAAATATGAAATCATACAGAAGAAAATATGAGAGAAATTATGTAACTTGGGAATAGGGAACTTTTCCATCTAACCATGACACCAAATCCAGAAGCAGTAAGGCAAAAATGCATAAACTTGACTATATAAATGTTTTTCCCATTGATCAGGCAAGAGAAAGAAGAAGAGAGGGTAAGAAAACCTATAGATTTAAAAGACACTTGGCAGATAAATCAATCAAATTCAGTGTGTGAATCTTGTTTGCATTCTTACTTCAAGGAGCTAAGTATACACACACACACACATACACACACACACGTGTATTATAAGACTATTGGGGACATTTGAACACTGACCAAGTATTTGAGATTAGAAAGTAGTAAATTCTTTTTTTTTTCTATTTTAAATTTTATTTATTTATATTCTCTTTTTAATTGCATTTTAGGTTTTGGGGTACATGTGAAGAACATCCAAGATAGTTGCATAGGTACACACGTGGCAGTGTGATTTGCTGCCTTCCTCCCCTTCACCTATATCTGGCATTGAAAGTAGTAAAGTCTTACATAATTTCATGATATTGTAGGTTGTATTTTTTAAAGAGCACAAATCTTTTAGAGATCCATATTTGCCAAGACCAGCTCGGTCATAGAGACCCCCACCCAGGCAGCACTGAAGGAATTAAGAAACAGAAACAAAGATAGAGGGCAAAAGTGGGATCAGAGTGGAACGTCAGGGGGCTGACAGCATTTCCCAGCTGACAGCCCAGAGCAGACTCCAACCCATGTATTTATTCTTTGTGAACAAATAACTGTTTTTAATAAGCAGGTGCTCAGTGTTTCTTCACGGAATAAAGATAGACTACACAGGCAGACAGTTCCTGTTCACTACTATAACAGAAATAAGCTAAAAAACACTCTATGTGAGTCAGCAATGGGGACAAGGTCAAATATCCTGTTTTGGGAGCTGGTTTAACTAGTCCATGACCAATGCATACTGCTTGCTTATTCTAGTGGTTTCCTGCCTGGGGATGGCTCTGTCTTCCTTGCCATTGCCTCTCAGCAAACAACATACATTCCATTGCACACACATCAAGACCTCCTCCCAACACACACTGATAATATTTATGGATGGAATATTAAGTTTTGGATTTGCTTTAAGGTAATCCAGGGAGTGGGGCGAGAAGAAGTAGTTGGCACACAGATGAAATAAGAATGAGCACAGATTTAATCATTGATGATGCTGTGTAAAAGTAAATGGTACCTCATCATACTATTCTCTTGTTTTTTGAATATGCTTAAAATGCTTTAAGTTAAACACTAAAACTGTAAAACTTCACTGATAGAGTGCTGCAGTCAAGAAAACTTGCCCTGACTTTAGTTCTGCCACTTAATTTGTCAAACAATCAGAGGCAAGTACAAATTTCTTTGTATAATTACAATTTCTATGCTGCCTTATTATTCCAGTAATCTATGCATATGTTCATCTCCCAGTTAAACTCCAAACCCTGACTATCAGGAATAACATGTTTCATTCATCTTGTTTTCCCCAGTGCCTATCTTGATGTAGGATTAGATGGGGAAATGTTTCTCCAATTTTTCATGTGTGGAGAGCTAAGTACTTGCTCAGCACAAATGTGGTCTGCTGGCTTTAGATAAATTAGATAAAAGTAGTATTAATTTTTAAGTATGTTGATTAAAAGTATCATCAACATTAAGAGGAATCACATTTTATCAATGGTAGTAAAACTTGATAGAGAATAAGTGATTATCAGAAGTGGGAGGCAGTGGAGGGTGTGGAAGACATAGGTCAAAGGGCACAAGGTTGCCATTAGGTGGGGTGAATAAATCTGTATATCTAAAGTACAGCATGAGGATTACAGTTTTGTTTTGATTTCTGAAGACAGGGTCTCACTCTGTCCCCCAGGCTGGAGTACAGTGGCACAATCTCGGCTCACTGAAAACTCTGTCTCCCTGGCTCAAGCCATCCTCCCACCTCAGCTACCCGAGTAGCTGCGACTACAGGCATGCACCATCACGCCTAGCTAATTTTTGCATTTTTTTGTAAAGACAAGGTTTTGCCATGTTATCCAGGCTGGCCTTGAACTCTTGAACTTAACCTCCCAAAGTGCTGGGATTACAGGCATGAGACACCATGCCCAGCTGAAGACTATAGTTAATAATATTGTATTGTATACTGGAAATTTGCTAAAAAAGTAGATTTTCAGTGCTCTTACCACACACACACAAAAAAAAGGTAACTGTGAGACATGAAATAATGGATATCTTAGGTGCTTACCTGTAGAAATCATTTCACTGTGTATATCAAAACATCATGTTGTAGTCCTTAAGTGTATAAAATGCAATCATAAATAAAAATAAAATTTTAAAAATAGAATTGGTAGATAAAAATAAGTGATAAAACATTTAAAATTATATTTTTAAATCATAAAAATATTTAATATTAACATTAATAGACATTTTATCAGGCATAGAAATATCCTTTGTAATCTTTCGCCAATGTCGTTGTATCTGGCTTAGTGTTTTACAGCTTGAGCTATAGGTTAGGCTCTCGATCCTTCCTCCTGTTAAAGTTTATTTTCCTCCTCCATATTTTTACTAAATTAGAAAATTTCATCTCAGAGATCAGGTCATTGGGAATGGCAGTGAATGTTTGGTGTCTCTTTTACACAAATCTGGGAAATCAAATGGAAAATAAAGTGGTTTCTTACTGAATACGACTTTCTCCACTCTGTCGGACACTACATTGGCAGAAATTGTATCTGAAAGACAAGGGGCAAATGTTTCTGTTGCGGGATGGCTTTGAATACACTTTTTCACTCCTGCATTGACTGTGGCTCTAGAAAGTATTGTTTCATGTTCTGTTGCAGTACTTGCATGCAGATGTGGATATTTAAATATGCAGCACTGTTACAGAAGGTAGCAAACCAGACATAAGCAGGGCAGGAGAGCCCCCAACCTCCCTGCACCAGGAATGCCAGGCTGAATTTGATTACACTGAATTTGATTGATTTCTCTCTCACGTGTCTTTTAAACCTATAGGTTTTCTTACCCTCTCTTCTTCATTCTCTTGCCTGATCAATGCCAGGTGAGAGTCTGGCAGTTAAGTTGTCTCTCCAAAACAATAATCAGATGCAGCAGGGACCAGGGAAATGTAGTCTCCCAATAGGTAGAAACACCTGAAACTGGTGAGCTGCAGTCTCCCAGTAAGATCTCAGGAGCTGGGGAAGTGGGCTCACACATGCGCACTAAGAGGCAAAACAGCCACGTTTCACTAGTATATGACCTTCTGGGAAGGTTCTACTGGTAAGAGAAGAATGCCTCAAATGAGCATGTGTTCAACTCCAGAAACACAGGGTGAATGGAGACAGCCCACCCCAAGGGAAGAATGGGGGCGCGGGAAGAGACGCAGCACCCTGGAAGCTTCCTGATGTATAAGACCCCAAGTCAAAGATCACACAGCACACTTTTCTCTCAAGGCACCTGCTTGCCCCTCTTCCAAGTGTCCTTTACATCCTTCTGCTCCTGTGCTAAAGGTTTTTTAAAAATTTTCACTCTTGCTCTAAAACTTGCCTCAGTCTCTCCTTCTGCCTTCAGTCAAATTCTTTCTTCTGAGTGCAAGAATTGAGGTTGCTGCAGACCCGTATGGATTCGCCACAGCTGAGAGCACTACATCTTGGTTTTCTTAATTTCCTTCTGTAGCAAGTGAAAAAAAAAAGTTATGGGTAATCTATCAAATTCCCAGAAATCAAACTCTTTGCACCATCATTTTGCCTACTAAAGAAATCCTGATATCATCTCCTGAGTGTTCAGCATTTAGGCTTTTGTCCCTAACGTGAGAGCTTAGACCCCTAAATTACACCATTCAAGACACTAAGACTTATGAATTAAAGTTAAAAACAGCATTACGCAAAACATTTATTTTAATTTCATTTCTTATTTAAAGACAAGAGTGGACCATTCCCACCCAAAACAGTGCCCCCTACTGGGGAGAAGCAGGGTGTTGCCCTAACTGCCTGTTCCTCCAGTCGGCATGTTGAAAACATGTGCACACAGAAGCCACAGTTTGTTCTTAGTCACAATTCACAGTATTTCTTTCAATGCCAAATCAAGATGAGGAGGCGTATAGTTAAGTGCCAATTATTCTTTGTGAGAAAGCATTTTGTGATTTGACACTCAAGAGCCCAGGAGTTTGAGAGCTAAGTACAGCAACAAGGATGAAATCTCAAAAACATATTGAACAAAAGCAGCAGTCACAGGAAAATATTTGTGATTTCATTTATGGAAAGTAAAAAAAATAGGTAAAAGTAAATAATAATCCATGTAGTGATACATACGCAGGTGGTAAAGCTAAAATGAATGGAAACGGAATTAAAGATAGAAAAGTTAGGAACATGATAAGGGAAGGAGGTAAGGAAGAGAGGGGCACCACCGGGAAAGGTGGGCGTGAGCACCTGTAAAGTACTGGTAATGGTCTTGTTCTCCCAGGTGTTCATTATCAGCTACTCATTTTACAGATTTTTGTTTCTGTTTTGTTCTTTGGGGTTCTGGGGGGACAGAGACTCGCTCTGTTGCCTAGGCTGGAGTGCAGTGGCATGCTCTCAGCTCAGGGCAACCTCCACCTACAGGTTCAAGTAATTCTCATGTCTCAGCCTCCCAAGTAGCTGGGATTACAGGAAGGTACCACCATGCCAGCTAATTTTTGTATTTTCAGGTGAGATGGTGTTTTGCCATGCTGGCCAGGCCGGTCTCAAACTCCTGGCTCAAGTAATCTATGCGCCTCGGCCTCCCAAAGCGCTGGGATTATGGGTGTGAGCCACAGTGCCTGGCCATTTTACTGTTTTTCTTACATGTGTAAATAAGTTTATACCTTATATTTAAGATATAATACCACCTCTCTAAATGTATTATATCACACAGTCACACACAAAATTCTGAGCCATTGATGCATTCATGTGACTTATATAGATTAACAAAAAGCATATGCAAATGATATAGAAATATTCATTAAAACAATATTAGTTACAACTCGGCCGGGCCCAGTGGCTTACGCCTATAATCCCACCCAGCACTTTGGGAAGCCAAGGCCGGCAGATCACTTGAGGTCAGAAGTTTGAGACTAGCCTGGTCAACATGGTGAAACCTCATCTCTCACAAAATACAAAAATTAGCCAGGCGTGGTATCAGGTGCCTGTAGTCCCAGCTACTCAGGAGGCTGAGGCATGAGAATTGAACCCGGGAGATGGAGATTGCAGTGAGCCAAGATCGTGCCACTGCACCCCAACCTGGGTAACAGAGTAAGAGCCTGTCTCAATAAAATAAAATAAAGGCCAGTGGCTCACGCTTGTAATCCCAGTACTTTGGGAGGCCAAGGCAGGTGGATTGCCTGAGCTCAAGAGTTCCCAACCAGACTGGGCAACACGAGGAAACCCCATCTCTACTAAAATACAAAAAAATTAGTCAGGCTTGTAGTCCCAGCTACTTGTGAGGCTGAGGCAGGGGAATTACTTGAATCTGGAGACAGAGGGTGCAGTAAGCCAGGATTGCACCACTGCACTCCAGTCTGGGTGACAGAGCCAGACTCCATAATTAATTAATCAATTAATTAAAGTTATAGCTGAATGTTAGCTGAGACTAACTAACCAACACAGTCCTTTGATTGCAGAAAGCAGCTTCTAGCGGTGCCTCCAAACTTTCGGCAGTCTGAATCTCTTTCCTCTGCCCTCCTCTCTAAATTCATCATTTCTCTTGTCTTGATAATCTTTCTTAATACAATGAACCAGAGTTGATTGGATTTATGCCTTGGGAGGAGGCTGACGTAGTCAGTGAGTCAGGCCACAAGTTCTGGGGAGAGATCTGGTGCGTTGACATCTCCCCACTGTTCTCTGTGACTTAGTTTCTGTGCCTGACTTTCCTATTCTGGAAAATAGCCGTAAGAATAGTACCTCACAGTGTCATTGAGTTAATACACACACACCAGCATTTATTCCAGTGCCTACTGTATGGCAAGTGCTCCCACAAATGTTGACGGTCCTTTATCAAAATTGCAGTCACATCTAGTGGTCCCAAATCCTTAAAACTGTACCCTAATAACCTTAGTAATGAAGATGGTGTTATTGGTAACAACCTCTTTCTCAATATCCCCAATGCACCAGCAATGTCCAAGATGCTTTGGATATAATGCTTCATTTACTTGTTTCGATAAATTCCTTACTGTCCATTTGAATGGAGTTTGGGGTGTCCTCTCTTTGCTCAAATATTTACACACAAATAATCTTGTGATTTATTCCACAGACAGCTAATCCCACCTAGCATGAACTTTCCTATTCAATTTTCTGACTACAACCTCATTCACCTCATTTCCTAATTCACAGGTTTGGAGGGTACCTTAGTGCAAGACCCCTTGCAACCGCTTAGGGAACAGAAGAAAACAAGCAAAAGAGACTATGTGCATCCAAATGAGCTTTCAGAAGCAAATTAATTTTCTTGAAAAAGGTCCATTTTCCTAGAAGAGAGTGAAACCTGTACTTGGAGCCCCCAGGTCACAAGCAAGCTAACAATTTTGGAGATAAAAAAAAAAATCGTTGGCAAAACCCTCATCAGTCAAGCAATGCAACCTCTCTGGCAAGTGTCATAACACTGAGAATCAGATTGAAACTTGTCCATTTGAAGCCCTTGTCAGCTCCCCAGACTTAAGATCCAGACTCACAACTTCCCTCTGCACAATGCAGTTAAATGATCAGGGGACCAGGTGCGGTGGCTCACACCTGTAATCCCAGCATTTTGGGAGGCCAAGGCGGGAGGATCACAAGGTCAGGAGTTCCAGGCCAGCCTGGCCAATATGGTGAAATCCCGTCTCTACTTTAAACAATACAAAAATTAGGGCATGGCAGTGCGTGCCTATAGTTCCAGCAACTCGGGAGGCTGAGGCAGGAGAATTGCTTGAACCTGGGAGGCGGAGATTGCAGTGAGCCAAGACTGTGCCACAACACTCCAGCCTGGGCAACAGAGCAAGACTCCATCTCAAAATGATCAGGGAAGAAAAGTCACGTAAAGTCCCCTTCATGTGTTTTCTGTTTACTTGTCACAGATGCTAACCTGTTGTCTAGATTTCCAGAGTTACTGACCCACAGGAGAGATAGACTTTCACAAAATCTGCACCAGCTCAGAGCCCTACTTACAGATCAAGACACCCAGGAAAATGTTACTGAGTGAAAGAGCCACAGAGGGGCGAGCAGAGAATAGGCACTCCAGTGTCCCCGATGAGTCCTCATGGGCTAAATTGGAAGGCCTAGTCCCTGCTTTGAAGAAATATTAGGGAAGCCAATAAAATTAAAATAAAATTTAATTAACATAGCCTTTAAAAGTATTTCTGGCCAGGCATAGTGGCTCGTGCCTATAATCCCAGCACTTTGGGAGGCTGAAGCAGGCGGATCACAAGGTCATGAGTTCGAGATCAGTCTGGTCAACATAGTGAAACCTCGTCTCTACTAATAATAACAACAAAAAAATCGCCAGGTGTGGTGGTACATGCCTGTAATCCCAGCTACTCAGGAGGCAGAGGTAGAAGAATCATGTGAACTCAGGAGACGGAGGTTGCTGTGAGCCAAGATTGTGACAATGCACTCCAGCCTGGGCAACAGTGCAGGACTATATCTCAAAAACAATAAAAAATAAAAAAGCATTTCCCAGTACAGTCTTTATTTGTCCTTCACCAGGACTCTTGGAAGCAGATACTATTTTTCCTATTTTACTAAAGAAGTCACCGAGGCTCTGTCCAGGGTGACAGGACAATTACTGTGGCAGCTGGGGTCTGAGCCAGACTGAATGTCTCTGAAACCTCCCCTGTGCTCCAGGGCATTCTGTACACAGAGTGAGCTCCAGCTACATGCCAGGCATTGTACTAGGTGCCGGGAGAAAGTAGAGCCGTGACAGAGTCCCGGAGAGCACAGTCCCCTGAAAGAGACAAATCAACAAGCACATCAAGTCCTGAACAGTGGCTGCCACATCATAGCACAGAGGAGAGTGACCTCCACCATGGAGCCCGAGAGACAACCAGGAATCGGTCAGACAAAGGAGAACATTCCATGAAGCCTTTGCTCCCGGGACACACCTTGAGCAATCTCCAATTTGTCAGCCAAAACCACAGTGTTCTTCTGGTATTTAGGGCTCACAGGGTTCATGTACTTCACATTTTTATACCATCAGGCAAGAATTTTTAAAAGTACTGTCCACTCTAGAAAAAAAATGGATATATATAATACACACATATTTTGCATATGTATTTATGTATTCATGTATGCTTGTATGTATTACACTGGCACAAAAGTAATGGCACTTCTTGCCATTAAAAGTAATGGCAAAAAACAAAATTACTTTTGCATCAATCTAGTAGGTATATTATACACATACACACACACACACACACACACACAGAGAGAGAGAGAGAGATTTAGATAATACAGACAAAAATTCATTAAATTCATTGAGTATCATTTTTCCATGTATCATATCACCTATCAGCCAGTATTTTCAGTTATTCATTTATTCAATTATTTAAGAGAAACTTTAGAGCTGGACGTGGTGGCTCATGCCTGTAATCATAGCACTTTGGGAAGCCAAGGTGGGTGGATCACAAGGTCAAGAGATCAAAACCATCCTGGCCAACATGGTGAAACCCTATCTTGCATGCCTATAGTCCCAGCTATTTGGGAGGCTGAGGCAGGAGAATTGTTTGAAACTGGGAGGCAGAGGTTGCAGTGAGCCGAGATCACACCACTGCACTCCAGCCTGCAATACAGCAAGACTCCATCTCAAAAAACAACAAAAAACACACTTTAGAAGTACTTACTGGGTCTAGATATGCCTCACATAAGGTTAGGCACTGACACAAGGCTCCTACCCTCACGGCACTCACATTCTACTCGGGGAAGCAAACACAAGTAAACCTAAATAAAGATACTTGCACACTGAAATAAGTCTTACAAAGTGAGTACAGTAATAAGAAAGGGAGACAGGAGTGGTCGCTTTATATAGGAGCATCAGAGCAGACTACTCTGAGGAAGGGATACCTGAGCTGAGGCCTGGCAATCTCAGGAGCTGGGAATAGAATTCCAAGTGAGCAGGCAGGAAAGACAAAGGCCTAGAGACAGTAAGAGCTGGTTGTGTCTGGCCTTGTTCTCAACCTGGGCTGTCCAGTAGATTAACCTACCACCCTCCTGGCACATCAATGTGTATCATTAATCAGGGAAGCTCACTAGAGAGTTTTTACTAGCGTTTCATTGTGTAGGCATGAGTGACTGAATCATGGCCCAGAAAACTGAACTCAACTTCCAGTCCCCTTCCCTTCTCCATAGTTCAGGTTGATACCACCCAGCCAAAGCCCCAATCCTATAATCACACAGTTGGTCGTTATGTCATGGTAGGCCTCTGTCCTGAGTCATCTCATTATCAGAAACTCAGAGGTGATCTGAGGGGCCCACCATGAATGACAAAAACACTCCTATTACTTGGAAAATCCCAATGATTCAGTGATTCCCTCCCAAGAACTAGAGACAAAGGCAATTCTTCAAGACTAGTTACTGAGCTGGAAAAGAGCAGGCTTCATGAAGGTTGGGGCTATAATCAGGAGTGTGGTTTTGATGTATGACATTTGGATCACCTCTGAGACAGCCAAGTGGAGATGTCAAGTAGACAGCTGAGTGAACAAGACTGACCTCTCAGGGGAGGTCTGGGCTGCTGATACAAATCTGAGAACCATCAGCAAGTTAATGGCATTCAAAACCAGCAGACAGGATGAGATCCCTTAGCAAGCTGACAGTAAAAGAGAAAATAAATGACCCAGGCCTAAGCCCCAAAGCAAACCATCATTTGGAATTCTTATGACCTACAACTCTGATTTTCCTGCTCTTTCATCTTTATCTGCTCAGGCAGCAAAAAATGAAAAGTTGTTCCAGTTGAGGTAAGTCCCATCTTTTAATATGCATAAACCTCCTCAAAAATCATGTTTTTGAACATGAAGCAAAGCCAGGAGCTTCCCACAGTGGATACCAGATTCAAGCTGGGGAGGACACATACTGTTTATTATCTTCTAACACAGACAGTAATATAGAACAAGAAAAAGGCAGGAAGCCAGAACATTTGAAATAACAGTGGGTTATACAAAGACATATTCTTTTCACCAATGTAAAACTATAAAAGGATAACAATGTATTTTTTATTTCAGAAGCAGTTTCCCCTAATTTATAAAGTTCACTTTCCCTACAGTAACTGTAACACAAATGATATTGTTTGAATTAAAAAAAAAAACAAAACTTCAGCTGTGTAGCCCCAGCTACACAGGGGACTGAGATGGGAAGATTACTTGAAGCCAGGAGTTCAAGTCCAGCCTGTGCAACAGAGAGAGACCTCATCTGTAAAAATAACAAAGAACTTGTTCATTCCTTATTAAAAACAAATTTCACTTATTCAGTTTTTTTTTGTTGTTTTTTTGTTTTTTTTGAGATGAAGTGTTGCTCTGTCACCCAGGCTGGAGTGCAGTGGCACCATATTGGCTCACTGCAACCTCCACCTCTGGGGTCCAAGTGATTCTCCTGCCTCAGCCTCCTGAGTAGCTGGTATGACAGG
This sequence comes from Callithrix jacchus, assembly GCF_049354715.1. NCBI lineage: Eukaryota > Metazoa > Chordata > Mammalia > Primates > Cebidae > Callithrix > Callithrix jacchus. Next base: position 20,134,301 of record NC_133507.1, on the reverse strand, counting down.
AATGCACCACCATGCCTGGCTAATTTTTGTGTTTTTAGTAGAGACGAGGTTTTGCCATGATGGCCAGGCTGATCTCAAACTTTGACCTCAAGTGATCCACACACCTCAGCCTCCCAAAATGCTGGGATTACAGGTATGAGCCACCATGCCCAGCCTACTTGTTGAGCTTCTAAGAGTTAATGTAAAACACTGTAAGTTCAATACAGGAACTATCCTTAAGAGCACTGCCACTTCAGACCAACATTATTAGGTAGATATTCAATAATATCTTCACCTACAGCCATGCCAAGGGTAACGATAATATTTAATAATAAAAAGACCATTTAACATTCATGGAGCTCTTATGATATGCTAGCCCTCAGCTAAGTGCCTCAGAAACATTATTGCTATCCAGTAATATATTTAATATTAATTGAATAGATGCATTTAATTTTTATTTAATAATATGCTTTTATTTAATGACATGTATAAAGCAATAATCCTGAAAAATATTCTATCCCTAAAGTACAGCTGAGAAAACTGAGGCTTGCAGAGATGAAGTAACTTGCTTCTCAACAAGCCACAAGTCATTTAATCCAGATCACAGGGCCACCCAGTGAGGAACCAACAAAGCCACAACCCAGGTCTGCCTGCAGCTGAAGCAGGAAGAGGCCCAGGAGTTAAAGGAGAGATCGTCACCGATCTGCCCTTAAAATATGTCTGGGATGCATGAGTGCTTCACTGATGAAGTTTTTTCTGCTGAAAGTAATTTAGTTCAATGTGCAGGTTCTGTGGGGCTCCTGTGCTTTCTCAGCCAGCAGGAGTGAGAAAAGGCAAGACAGTCTTTCTGCAGCACTGAAGCGGCCGCTGGGTGAAAGGAGTTCAACAATGGAGTCAGGTAGTCTGTTGTTCAGCTTCAGATTCATTTACTCTCAGGCTTTTCTTCTTTCTCCCCTTTCAATCACTGAGGCTGTCTTGATGAGAGGCATGCTTCCTCCTCTATTCTGGGCCAGAAACTCACTGCAGCTGTCTGTGAATGGGTGGGAAACTTGCCACCCGTCAGGCCACTAGGATTGTGCCAATCACCTTTTATCTGCCAAATGACAAGGTATCAGAATGGCTAGACCTCAGGATGCCAGATTATCAATCACAACTATTATTTATTAATCATTTGCTAGTTATTACATATATTATAAATATAACAGTTCTTTATTATTATGAATATAAAATTAATTTCTATCATATAAAGTTGTTTATATTTTTGTTTTATAAAGTTGTTTAAATTTTTATTAAAGTTGTTTATAGTTTTATTATAGTTATTATTTTTATAATTTATTAATCACTTACTATAGTAATAAGAGCCATTATTTATTAAGTGCCTTATATGCATCAGACATTTAACAAATATTTTTATTTAGTCTTCATAGCACTCAGCATGGTAGACAATATAATCCCCTATAGAGACTCAGAAGGTTTCAAACTTGCCCAAAGTCACACAGTGGCAGAGCTGGGACTGGACCCAGGTGTCTGGGACTCCAAAACGCATATACTTTCCCACATCGATTCTGCCTCTAATACACTGGATAGGAGTCCCTTAGCTCCAGGCAGAAGTCAGAGGCATCTGTTTATCACGGATGTCAGTATCTGCCAAACTCAGCGCTATAGAGCTGGAGGTAATGAAAATATCCCATCTATTTTATGAATCTGAATATATTAACATTATTTGGACAGCCATGAGTACTCAGTGCCCTGCTATAGCAATAGCCTCAGGGGTTATTGACATGCATGGACTTCTTTCCCTCCATGCCAAATGGTGCCACACTGACATCCTTTTTTCAATTTAACTTTTTAAATTCACGTTTGTTGTTATAATTTTCTGCCTCCTACCTCACTATTAGGTTGTAAGCTACCACAAATGTTTCACTGATGTCCTTGTGGCTGCTTCTAGGGTGGCACTGTTGACCTTTAGGCTGGGTAATTCTTCATTGGGGCACGGGGCATCCTGAGCATTATAGAATATTTATCAGCAGCCTGGCCTCCACCTTCTAAATGCGAGTTGTAACTCCCTTCCTCCCCAGGCATGCCTATCAAAGATGTCTCCGGACACTGTCAAATGTCCCCCGATACTGGGGAGAGGCAAAATCACCCCCATTGAAGAACCATTGTTCTAGGTGAGTACACACCCACACAAATATACACACACATTTCTAATATGCTACGTCTTATAGTGTTGCTCAAGGAACGAAACAGCTAGCCAGACTTATCAGACAGAAACAGAATAAAATAAATATAAAATAAGCTTAGCGTGATACTGTGAGGAAATCTCACAGCAACCCTCATAAGTTTCAGCTCATAATGTCTGTGACAGATTTCTGTTGCTCAAAACCCTATTGTGTTTTCTATACGTTTATATTTGCAGCATATTCTGACAGGAAGTCCTTAGATAAATGACAATATAAAAGAAAATTTACTACATAATCATGATGGTGACCCCGTGTATTCCTATCATGTCACTCATATAGCCAGTTTGTGAAGCAAAATATTACCTACAACTTCCACTTTTCCTACAACAGCCATTCTACAATGTTTCCATTCTACTTGAATCAAAACTCCTGTTAATACAAATTATGTTTATAATTTTATTACATATTTTTATTACATAAATGTAAAGTTGTTTATATTACTGTTGTTTATAAATTAATAAGAGCCATAATTTAAGTGCCTTCTATGCATCAGGCATTTAATAAATATTTTTATTTAGTATTCATAGCACTCAGCATAGTAGATAATACCCTATAGAGATTCAGAAGGTGCCCAAAGTCACTCAGTGGCAGAGCTGGAACTGGACCCAGGTTTGTTTACATACATGTGTATGTGTGTGTATATATATATATATATATATATATATACTGGTTAAAATGCTACTGTAAAGTGGATTCCTCCTCATGTTTTCCATCCCATGAGACTACATGAGATAGTACTGCATTGATTCTTCTTTGCAGAGATATCTTTGCCTGTTCAAATTCTGACTTTTGAATAGACTTGCCCTGAGAATCTCTGTGAGGGAAACAGTGTAATGGTCTTCATCATTTAGAACTTGCTGCCAATGTCTGTGTCCAGCTTCTGACAGCAGCATGCTGGGAGAATCTATTTCTCTTTCATAAGAAGTTGGTCAATTTTTTCCTGCTCTTAAGATATCATCTTGTCAAAAAAAATGAAACCACTGAGAGTGATTCATACATCCAGTTGGTTGCATTATTTGGTCATCCAGGGTTTGCTGATGGGGAAAAAAACAACCCTTATCGATGGTACAGATTGAATTGCTGGGTTATAGGATTCCTGCATTTTCAACTCTAAGATATGATGCCAATGTGTTCTCTCAATAGCTAAACCAATTAAAAATTCCAACAGCGGCATGTTAAAAGTATTGCTACTTCTCACACAAATGAGTGTCTAATTACACTAACAATATTTGGAACCATACATTACATTTGCATTACTACGATCCATCAAGGAATTTTACCTTTCTAAACAATTTGTTGACAGACAGATATGCTTCTGCCTGCTCTCTGACCAACCTCCTGTGGAGATACCAGGTCTGGAGACAGATTGCTTGTGCAAATACAAACATGAAACTCCAGAACACCTGTTGTGAATCTCGACCTTCTCTCTGCCTCGACCTTCTTTCTGAGTGGACTCCAAATGACCTCTCTTTCTTGTCGTTTTCACTGCTGAAGTTGGAGAGTGACTTTGAGGAAACTAAATATTACATTTTTCTAGAATTGTTGATTTAAGCCACAATTATACCCATGGTAGAAACGATCGGCTGATCATCAAAGATGGGTCATCCCTCCCACGGTGCAGTCGTTGTGGGAAGGGGCTGCCCAGCCTCAATTCTAGCCAGGACTGGTTCTCACCAAGGAAATGGTGCTGTGGTGTTACCTCCTCTAGGTCAAAGTGACTAAGAAACATGTGTGTCTTCCACACAATCACTCTCCGTGACCCATCCACTGAATGAAGAGCACTCTGGGGACCAAGCAGAGAGCAGAGCCACAAAATGGAAGTCACCTGTGCTCTGAGTAGCCATACTCAACACTTCCCAACCAGTTTGGATAGGGAAACTAAGCAAGAAATATTAATCCCCTGGGAAGTGGTGTTAATCTACTATAGCAGTTAACATCACCCAGATGTTATGCAGCTAAAATAGACTTCAATATATATTTGGAAAATTTTGAATTCTTCCCTTCCATAAATAAGTATACATATTTGCAGTTCCCATGTTCATAGATGCAGGATCCAAGGACCAAGCGCCTTCAAAAGCCAGCAGCTTTGAATTTCTCCTTAACCCCTCTTGGACATAGGCTTCTGAGCCATGAAGGCAGGAAAGTCACTGGCCCAGTGCTCAGTACCAGTTGGTATTCACTAAATGTCAACTTCCCTCATCGCTCAACTGAATAAATCAATGTTGCTCAGACACTCTACATTGGGGAGGCATAATCAAATATAAACCACTTGATCAAAAGTAAAAACAGAAAAAGGAAGCCCACGTGAAAAGAAGGAAGAGAAATCTTTCTTGGCCACAAGTAGACCAAAACACCATCTGCTCTTGCCTGTTGTCCTTAGTGTAGTGTATAGTGTTAGACCTTGATACTGGTGTTTTTGTTTTGTTTTGTTTTGAGACAGGGTCTTGCTCTGTCACTTGGGCTGGAGTGTAGCAGAACAATCTCAGCTCACTGCAGCCTCGACATTCCAGTCTTCAAGTAATCCTCCTGCCTCAGCCTCCTGAGTAGCTGAGATTACAGGCATACACTACCATGCCCAGCTACGTGGTTTTTTTTTTTTTTGGTAGACACAGGGTCACACTATGTTGCCCAGGCTGGTCTCAAACTTCTGGGCTCAAGTGATTCTCCTGCCTTGGCCTCTCAAAGTGTTGGGATTATAGGCATGAGCCACTGTGCCTGTCCCTTGAATTTGTTGTAATCTCTTTAGAAATCACTTTAATTCAGAAGCAAAGGCCACTTCATAGTATGCTTTTATATTACCTTATCAATTTTACTTTGTGCTCATTTAAAAGATAATTTTGTCCCAGCTACTCCGGAGGCTGAGGAAGGAGAACTGCTTGAACCTAGGAGGTGGAGCTTGCAGTCAGCCAAGATTGCACCACTGCACTTCATTTAGCCTGGGTGACAGAGTGAGTCTGTGGAAAGAAAGGGGAGGGGAGGGAAGAAGAAAGGCAGGAAAGTGGGAAGGGGGAAAGGAGGAAAGCAGGGAAGGAGGGAAGGAGGGAGGGCGGGAAGGAAAATTTAAATTTAAAAAATAAATTTAAAAAGAATTTAAAAATTGATTCTAGATCATATCACTAGAAAAAAATTTTATGAATTTTCAATTTTTCCAAAGGGAATCCTTATAAAGACACCACGTTATCCCCCTACTTTTTTCTTTCAGTTGAAGTCTCTATTTCCAACCAACCTTGCCAGCAGAATAGGGTGGTTTTTTAAAATCTTTATCATATTTTACTATATGAAAAACTAATTCATACACCTTGTAAAAGTACATTAAATTCAGACAATAGAGAAGTACAAAATTTAAAAAATAGGGAAATGGGATGTTATATGCCAATTTGTTTTTCTGATTAAAGTATTTATCTTGGGTATCTCTTCATGCCCCTCCTTCCCAAGGCAAACACCCTCAATGCATGTAAAGTCCTGAGATTTGGCTTAAGAGGCCAAAGGGGACGAGTGATGTTAACTCCCACATCCCTTCACTGACAGCTTTCTCATTCCTGCCCAGGTCTCATGAGTGTGGGCAGAAACACGCAGGTCTAAGGAACTCATCTGGGCATAGATGTGCCCAGACAGGCATGAGTTCTCCAAGCTTCTTTATTCAGAGCTGGTTCCCTACAAGGGCATCTTTGTGGCAGGAACTTGCAAGTGAATACTGCCAGGGAGAAGAATGCTGATTACTTGAGTATGGCAGTAGCTGTCTGCATGGAAAGAAATCACTTATCATGGAGCTTGTGGATGTGTGAATTCCAAGTTCAGAGTAATTAAACAGGGGAGCAGGACTGAGCCTCAGATACAGGCAGGGTACACCAGGGTGAGGATCCCTCCTGCACACACGATAGTCATCACAAGCTTTACTTAAATAAAAGTGATCTCTCCACAAGGCTGAGATGGGCTATAGCAGCTGCTGTAGATCTCTATATTCCACGGAGGTGCCTGCCTGCTTCACTAAAATCCCTGGGCATTGGACCAGGAGGATGGTACTTAGTGTCAAGATTGCCTGTTTCCACAGCGCCACCATGTGTTAGGACAAGCAACAACAGCCAAAACTCCTGGACACCCTGGTCTTCCAGTTTTCTCTGCTCTAAGAGACAGCAAGCATCCAGGAATCAAGGAATATCCCTGACGGAGGAGAGACGTTGGCATTATCACAGAAGAAAGGATAGCAGGGGAAAAAAATACATTCTCACTACAAGTGGTATGGGATATAAAATGAGCTAAGTTAAATATTAAGATAAAATGTATCTCAAGGTGATGAATAATACTAAGAATAAAAGGAGCTACCTTTTGTTACATACTGTCTATGACTCAAGCATATGAGATGCTTTGCTCATTGACTCTTCACAGCAGAACCTATTAGGCATTTATTTATTTTCCTTATTTGAGGAAAGTGAAGATCAGAAACATTAAGAAATTTGGGCAAGTTCCGCTTGCCAAGCCATGGTAAAGTGGCTGCTCAAACGTAAAACTGTCTCCTCCCAAATCCATGTTCTTTTCATGATTCCAGAGAATATGGGGGAAATAGAAGGAACCAATGTCCTCAGAAGATAAGGTTTCCTCGTTGTATTCTCTGACCCATGTAAGTGTGGAGGGGTCAGAAGAGACCTGAGATTCCTCAAACCCAAGGATAGCGTTCCTACGACTGAGAATTCCAGGTTCCAACATCACCATCTCCAGCCTAAATCTTACAAAATATCTACTCATTTGCATCGCCAATTTTTTTTTTTTTTTTTTTTTTTTTGAGACGGAGTTTCGCGCTTGTTACCCAGGCTGGAGTGCAATGGCGCGATCTCGGCTCACAGCAACCTCCGCCTCCTGGGTTCAGGCAATTCTCCTGCCTCAGCCTCCTGAGTAGCTGGGATTACAGGCACGCGCCACCATGCCCAGCTAATTTTTTGTATATTTTTTACTAGAGACGGGGTTTCACCATGTTGACCAGAATGGTCTCGATCTCCTGACCTCGTGATCCACCCGCCTCGGCCTCCCAATGCATCGCCAATTTTTATTGTATCAGATAAAAAACAAATTATGGCAAAGTGTGTTCATCAAGAATATCCTTCTTGTTAAACGTCACACTGATTTCCTGGGTACAATGCCCATCTTGGTTTAATGTATCTTCACTAATTAAGACAGCTTTGTAAAGTACAGTTGTTACATGAAATTGATGTGACCCATCCATCTGCTACTAGCACAAATGTTTGTGACAGTAGAAAGAGTTGTCAGAGAGGAAATATTCCAGGGTTTTATTACTGCCACTAACAACCCAACAAACTCAATGCATCCTGCTGCTTACGTTTTGGTCCCCAGCAGCTTTGATGGGACTAAGGGTATATTAATCTGGGATCATCTGGTTACAAGGAAGAAAAACACACTAAACTAGTTTATGGGAAATTGTGGGTTTGCTCTAAAAGAATCTTTTGTCAATTTTCCTCCACAGAAACCTTATGGACTTAGAAAGCACCAGGTGTCCAAACATCCTGTTACAAAACAAAACGTTAATGAAATCAGGCATCTCTGTGTAAAAGCTAAGGTGTAGCTAGATGGAAATCAGCTATTGGAATTTCCTGATGGAAATCAGGCAAGTGGTGAGTGGAGCTGGAAGGAAGAGGAGTGAAAATAAACTTAGGATACAAAATGGGAGAGAAGAGATACCATCAATAATTAATGGAACGAGAAAGGTTACACTGGTAACAGTTGAAGAACAAAAATGGTGATATAACTGGAGAAGAAAGAGGGAAACTAGGAAGGTAGATCGTGGTATGTATTGGTTAGCTACTGCTATATAACAAACTACTTCAAAACTCAGCGGCTTGATAGAACAATCATTTATGATTGATTGTTCACTCATCTGCAGACATACTAGAATTCAGCTGATCAAGGCTGGGTCTGGCCAGATTGCTTTGCCTCTGTCTGCAAGTCTACAAGTCACCAGGATGGTGTTGCCCTATATTTTCTATCCTTCTCCCAAGACCAACAGGCTACCCACATGATGACAGAGGTACAACAGAACAGACCCTACTGCACAAGCACTTTTGTGTTTTTTTTGATTTGTTTTGTTTTGTTTTTTGACAAGGTCTCACTCTTTCACCCAATAGCCCAGGCTGGAGTACAGTAGTGTGACCATGATTCACTGCAACCTCCGCCTCCCAGGTTCAGGCAATTCTCCTGCCTCCGCCTCCCAAGTATCTGGGATTATAGGCACCTACCACCATGCCCAGCTAATCTTTATATTTTTAGTAGAGACAGGGTTTCACCGTGTTGCCTCAAGTGATTCACCTGCCTTGGCCTTCCAAAGTGCTGGAATTACAGGCATGAGCCACCACACCTGGCCCACAAGCACTTTTCTAACCCCTACTTGCATCATGCCTGCAAACATCCCATTATCCAAAGCATATCACATGAATGAGCCCAAAGTCAAAATCAGGGGATATGCAAGTGGGCAGGACTGCAAAGTCCCATGGCAGTGGGCCTGGGGATACAGGGAGGAGAAGCCTTGGAACCAGTGGGGGCAGGAAAGGTGGGTGGCGGTACAAATGAACGAAATTCTCATCAACCACAACAGAAGCCAGTAATGATGCCCTACAGGGTTGGTGGTGTAGGGGCACAAGTCTACTACTTTGAGAAGCTAATTAACACTCAGAGTCAGGGCACTAAAAGTTGAGAGAGAGCTGTTTCCTTCCGAAGAGTAGTACTAAGACTAGGAGGGGAAAGTTAAGGTTTATAAACCTTTTATTTGTTTGAATTTTTTAACTGTATATAATTATTAAAGTTTTGGGGTTTGTTTTGAGACAGAGTCTCACTCTGTCAGCCAGGATGGAGTACAGTGGAACAGTCTTGGTTCACTGCAACCTCTACCTCCTAGGTTGAAGCGATTCTCCTGCCTCAGCCTCCCCAATAGCTGGGATTATAGGCATGCGCCACCATGCCCAGCCATGAAATATGTTTTTTAAATTAATTAAAAATTTTAAAACAGACACTCTTCACTATTTACAATACAGCAGATCAAAGACAAAAAAAGCACAGTCTCGTGAGGAAGATGGACTCTAAACAAAGGGCAGCAACACTGTGACGGAAGAGAACATAATGGAACCTCAGCATAAAGGAGGGGAATTCAGTCCCTAGGAATTGGTCAGTGAAGACAACAGAGGCAGGGACGTTAGAATGGAGTCTTCTACTACGGGAGTCTGAGAACAGCCTCTTTCTCCTGCCCCAAATCTTTGGAAACAAAGAACCATTTGTTTTAAGCCTACAGCTACCCTAGAAAGGAAAAAGGAGCGCTTTTGGTGGGTGTATTAGTCTGTTTTCTCACTGTGATAAAGAAATACCTGAGATTGGATAATTTATTTTTTAAAAAAGGGTTTGATTGGCTCACGGTTCTGCAGACTGTACCGAAAGCATAGTGGCTTCTGCTTCTGTGAAGGTTTCGGGAAGCTTCCAATCATGGTGGAAGGTGAGGGCGGGGGGCAGGGGTGGGCAAGGCACTTCAAACAGCCAGAGCAGGAAGAACAGAGATGGGGTTGGGGAGGTGCTACATACTTTTAAACCACATCTCATGAGAACTCTATCACAAATACCACACCAAAAAGATGGTGTTAAACAATTTATGATACAAAATGGAGAGAGAGGTGATACTGGCAATAATGAATGGAATGAGAACGGTTAAACTGGTAACAACTGAGGGACAGAAATAGTGATATAACCGGAGAAGGAGTGATACAACTGGATATAACCCACTCCCATGATCCAATCACCTCCCGCCAGGCCCCACCTACAACACTGCGGGTTACAATGTGACATGAGATTTGTGCAGCAACCTAATTCCAAACCATATCAGTAGGTAACTAGGAGAAGTAGACAAAATGCAAGGGGCATTCAAATGAAGACAACCACCGCCTGAAATGTACTGGGAAAGCTGCTGCAGCACTTACATCTCAAAGAATGGAAAGAAGGAACTCAGAGATACTTGTATACCTATGTTCACAGCAGCCTTACTCACAGTACCCCATAGGGTGGAAGCAAACTAAGTGTCCACCAACAGAAGAATGGATAAACCAAACGTGGAGCATGCATACAATGGAATACTATTCAACTTAAGAAAGGAGGAAATTCTGGCCCAGGCTACATGGATGAACCTTCAAGACATGATGCTAAGTAAAATAAGCCAGTCACAAAAGGACAAATACTGTGTGATTTCACTTACTTGAAGTACCTAGAGTAGTCCAATTCATAAGACAAAGTAGAAGGTGGTTTGTTTCCAGAGGCCTGGGGAGGGGAATAGGAAGTTATTGTTTAACAGGAATGCAGTTTCCAGTGAGGAAGATGAAAACGTTCCAGAGATGTCAGTGTACTTAATGCTACTCAACTGTACGCTTTCCAATGGTTAAAATGGCACATTTTATATTTATCCTGCCATGATGTGAAAAAAAAGAACGGGAGTTATGAAGAGGCTGGGCAAGAGCCGTGGGGTGCTCACAGCTGGGGGGCATGATATGGGGCAGGAGAGGACTGAGAATGTCCGTTCTCAGGGGATAATGGGGAGCTTCCCAGGAGTGGCCCTGGACAAGTCAAAGTGCACCTCCCACTGAGTCAGAGGAGTGTGGACCACTCAGTTGGAAAGACAGGACAATACATCAAGATCCCATTCCCGTAAGGGAGATGAAACACTAAACAAGACCCTGTGCTCCCACAGGAACATGCATATTTCCTAGAAGAAGATCCAGAAGCATACTATTCTTGACTATGGTTGCCTTTGGGGAAAAGGTTTGGAATTTGCAGTAAAGGAAAAGTTTAGCATTACCTGAATGTTCAGATTTTTAAACAGCAAGACTGTATTTGGGTGTTCATATAACTTTAGTTTCAATAAGAGAAGTTGGCTAGGTACGGTGGCTCACACCTATAATCCCAGTGCTTTGGGAGGCCAAGGCAGGAGGATTCCTTGGGCAACATAGGGAGACCTCGTCTCTACGAAAGTAAAAATAATCAGCCAGATGTGAAGGCACATGCCTGTAGTCCCAGCTACTCGGGAGGCTGAGGCGGCAAGGTTGCTTGAACCCAGGAGTTCAAGGCTGCAGTGAGCTGTGATTCTGTGATCTCACCACTGCACTCCAACCTGGGTGACAGACTGAGACCGTGTCTCCAAAAAGAAAAAAAGAAAAAGGAGGGTGCAATAGTTTCTTAGTCTTAACCACACTCATTACCAAAAATAAGAAGGTCTATTTTGACTGACAACATCCACCAAAGGTTTGAGTTCTATTCGTTTTCATATACCTGAAAAAAAAATTTCCCTCAGAAACATCCCCTTGACACCTCTTTGTGGAACATGGAATGTGGAGAGTCGTTTCTGCTGCTCTCCCTCACCTCACCCCATTCCAACATTCTGCATCTCTGCTGAGCATCAGGGAGCCACCAACCTTGGCAGCCTTCACATTAGGCACACCCTGGCCCTGCTGCAGACCAGCAGCCTGTCTCGGCCTGTTGGAACTCTTTCTTGGTGTGTTTGAGATGTTGAGATGTTGTGAGAAAAGTGTGGAACTAAGACTTGAGGAAACTTCAGTCCTGGTTTGGCCACTTACTTTTATTATTCAGAGTGGGCTTCTTATTTAAATCTCTGTTTCTGTTTTCTTGTTTAAAAATTGTTATTATCTATGGCTGTCATAAGGTTGACAGGAGAATACAGATATTTAAGATGGTCTTCATGGGCCAGGCGTGGTGGCTCGCTCCTGTAATCTCAGCACTTTAGGGGGCTAAGGTGGGTGAATCTCTTGAGCCCGGGAGGCCAAGGCTACATCGAACCGTGTTTGTGCCACTACACTCCAGCCTGGAGCCTGGGGGACAGAGTGAGATCTTATATCCAAAAAAAAAAGACATTCTGTTTTTGGGAAATACTGAAGATTAGCTTCAACTGAACAGTAGTATGGATATGACACTTGCTTCTCCGACTAAGTTTCAGACTTATCCAAGGTACTGTCCACTGTGGCTTCGTTGATGAGCCTCCTTTGCTAGGCTATCAAAGCCTTGTTCCAGCAGATGGCAGAAGAGAACTGAGTCAGAAAAAACTGGCGTACATACTTCAGTATTCACTGTGAACTGGATAAAGCTTCTGCACCTTAATATCCCCGCTGCAGTCGCTCTACACACCGACTTCACAATCGTTACTGGACTTCCCTAATAAAGCTGGGTCTACAGAGTCATGAGGGTTACCACACTATCAAATCACCATGTCACTGAGACTCACTTAGGAACAACAGTCATTTCCTGCACACTTTGGTAGTACTGAAAATGGGGATGAATACCTGTCACCCGGAGTTCACAGTCCAGCTGAGATCAAATAAGGGCAGAACAATTTGCATTTTGCCGGGGTGTCCTATAATGACAATAATTTCCTGAATGTTTTCAGGATGCCCGCTTTAGCCATAGGTTCCTCTCTGGCCACTTCTCTCCAGCCCCAATCTCAAGTCTAACTCATCATCTCTGGCCTGGGCTACACCTACAGCCTCCTAAGGGAACAGCCTCTGCTCTGATTCACCTCCAGTTTATTCTCACCATACAGACAAAGCAATCTTCTAAAAATGCAAATGCAATTGCACTGCACACCACCTACTCAAAACATTTAATGGCTTTTTACTGACCTCATAATAATACCCCTACCCTTAATCTTACAAGGTTTTTTGTGATCCGATCCCTGTTTTTCTTCTCCTAACTTATCTTACCCTCTCCCCCTACAATCAACTCAAGAGATTGACTTTCAGTTTCCCAAATGATTTTCTCGATTTGCCCAAATTGCTTCTCTCTACCTAGAATGCCTTAAAACTAAAACTCACTCCCTCCCTTCTACCCATCCTCCTTAACTTGGCTAACTAGTATTTATTCTTCGACTCTCAAGTGAGATATCTTTTCTTTTGGGAAACTATTCCTGACAGTACAGGGCTGGGCTGAACCACCCTCCTGGCTGCTCCAGAGCGTCCTCTGCTACCATTCCCCTCACATTTACCGTATTTCTTCATAACAGGTTTGCACATCTTCCCGTCTACCGTGAGCTCCTGGCACACGAGGACTTCCTCTGACACAACAATGTATCCCCATTTCTTCACACAGTTCTTGGTACTGAGCAGCACTAGATCAAAACTTACTGAGTAAATGAATAAATAAATCATAAAACACAACTGATATTATCCAAGAAGCCGTAAGATTCTTGAGGCACAAAGTCTTAGGAGAGTAGATTGTTTTGTATCAGCCATATCCCTTTTTGTTTTTCTGAGATGGTGTCTCACTCTGTCACCCAGGGTGGAGTGCAGTGGCACAATCTCAGCTCACCACAACCTCCACCTCCTGGGTTAAGTGATTCTCCTGCCTCAATCACCCATGCAGATGGGACTACAGGTGCCTGCCACTACAACTTTTTTTTTTTTCTTAGTAGACAAGGGTTTTGCCATGTTGGCCAGGCTGGTCTTGAACTCCTAATTGGATACACTGAGTTTCTCTTCAAAGGTTCCGCTTGTTCAACTCCCTCTTTATTCTTTGTCCTTTATTTTCAAAGCCTAACTTGTCTCCTCGCCCCTAGTTACAGTAAGCAACCTTCCAGTCATTCCCAATTTGTAACCCACATCTGTTCCTTCTTTGGCACCCTTACTAGCGAAACTCTCTTCCTGCCGCTGCAGCCTCCACCCCTGCTCCATTTGAAGTAGCCAATCAGGATCAGCTTAGACTGTGCAGACTGACTCCAGCCAATGGGGACCAGACACAGTAGCAGGGGCCAACTGCGTTAAGGGAGGGAAAAAAAACACCCTTCTGCAGAAGTAAATTTGCCTTGTTGAGAAATCTTTTCTTCAAGTACTGGTTTTCTTTGTGACTCTGAACTCTTATTTCCAACATCCTGACCTCAGGTGATCCACTGGCCTCAGCCTCCCAAAGAGCTGGGATTATAGGTGTGAGCCACCATGCCTGGCCAGCCATATCCCTTTTATCAAGATGTTGTCCACCATATGCTCTCGAGTCAAGTTACTACCAGGCACAGTGGCTCACACTTATAACCTCAGCACTTTGGAAGGCCAAAGCAGGAAGATTCCTTGAGCTCAGGAGTTCAAGACCAGCCTGGGCAACATAGGGAGATCCCATCTCTACAAAATTAATTTTTAAATATTAACTGGGACTGGTGGCACACACCTGTGGTCCCAGCTACTCAGGTGGAAAAATCATCTGAGCCCAGGAGGTCAAGGCTGCAGTGAGCCATGACTGTGCCACTGCACTCCAACCTGAACTAAAAAGCAAGACCCTGTCTCAAAAAACAAAAACAAGTTATTGTTTTATGCAAACAGACTTTGAACTTGGAGCAAGTGACCTAGACAATCTTCTTAACCACAGCAAAGAAGTTCTGAAACAAACAAACAAAAGCAACTTTTACTTTTCACAGTGTTTCTTGTTTCATTCCAGATGATTAAAATGAAATGGCTTTCATGAAGGGACTATTCAGTTTCTGGCCCAGATAAGGTGACAAACAAGGTATAGTAGGACATCTAGTGACTAGCAATGGTGAAAAGCTATTAGCACTCTCCCCGTTTCGAGGGCCCATTGAGACAAAGGAAGGAAACACTTATCAGAGCCCAGTGAGTAAGAGTTGTACCTAGGATGCAGCTACAGCTGGATATACCATGGCAAAGCAGGAAGACAGCTGGGAAGAGCTACCCTGACCGCCATTGAATCCACACTCCCATCTTCCCACATAACCTCTCATTGGCTGAACCTGAAAGCTGGCTGGGAAGAAAGCATGGACAGTGTAGTTCACTGGCCTCAGTGGAGCAGGGCAGTTCACTGGCCTCAGTGGAGCAGGGCAGAGCATGAAACTGACAGGGACCCGAGGCACAAAGAATCACCAGCATCTCACCTCACCAGCAGCTGTGAGAGCAGGACTGCATCATCTCTATGTCCTTAGAAAAGTGTAGTTAAGAAATAGAAAATACAGAGATTTTATTAAGTAATTTAAATGTACAGAAAAATCCAGAAATAATATAACAGACACCCATTTGTGGTCAACCCAGATGTAACACATTAACTTTTAGTGATGTGTTGTTTCAGAGTTGTTATTCTTTGTTTTTTAAGGACAATATTGTAGATATAGTTAAGATCAGTCTCATAGGTCAGGTGCAATGGCTCATGCCTGTAATCCCAGCACTTAGGCAGGCCAGGGCAGACAGAGCACCTGAAGCCACAATGCACCTGGCCAACATGGTGAAACCCGAGTCTCTCCACTAAACACACACACACACACACACACACAAATTAGCCAGGAGTGGTGGCACACACCTATAATCCCCATTACTCAGGAGGCTGAGGTATGAGAATCACTTGAACCTGGGATGTGGTGGTTGCAGTGAGTGGAGCTTGTGCCACTGCACTCCAGCGGGGTGATGGTGTGAAACCCTGTCTAAAAAAAAAGAAAATTACTCTCCTGTCTCTCTTCCATTTCTCCCCTCTCTCATCTTCTCCAGAGATACACTATCATTAAGTCGGTGTGTATTCTTCCATCTATACTTTTGCTACATCTATTTGTATCTATAAACAATGTATAACATCGTTTTATGTCATTTCTTTACATTTACAAACTAGTCCCATACTACGATCTTTTTCATATCTTACTTTATAAACTCAGTACGTTTCTGACATTGTGTTGATACATATAGATCTGATTAGTTTATTTTGACTTCTACATGGTTTTCTATTTCATAGAAAACATTCCCTTTGATTGCCAATATACTGAAATGTACTTTTACTACTTGTGTATTTCTACCTGTGCTTTTTGTTTGCTGGCCCTTTTTTGGAAAAGGGAGGGTATCGTGTTCTCTTTATTCCCTCTATTTTCCCATAGCCATTTAGGAAATTACAGACTTTTCTTATCTTAAATTTTACAATGGGTGTGGTGGCTCACACCTGTAAACCCAGCACTTTGGGAGGATTAGGTGGGTGGATGGTTTGAGCCCAGGCATTCAAGACCAGTCTGGGCAATATGACAAAACCCTATCTCTACAAAAAAAATAAAAAAATTAGCTGAGGGTGGTGGTGCACACCTGTAGTCCCAGCTACTCAGGAGGCTGAGGCAGGAGGATCTCTTGAGCCTTATAGGCTGCAGTGAGCCAAGATCTCACCACTGCACTCCAGCCTGGACAACAGAGCAAGACCTTGTCTCTAAATAAATGCGAAAATAAATAACACAAATTTTAAAATAAAAAAATAATCTTAAAATTTTAACCTGCAAGGATGACAAATAAATCAGGATATTAAAATGTTTTAGTTCTGCAGTCAGGTGCAGTGTGGCTCACGACTGTAATCTCAGCACTTTGGGAGGCTGAGGCAGGTGGATCATTTGAGGTCAGGAGTTCACAACCAGCCTGATCAACATGGTAAAACCCCCATCTCTACTTAAAAACACAAAAAATTAGCCAGGTGTGGTGGCTTGCGCTTGTAATCCCAGCTACACAGGAGGCTGAGACAGGAGAATCGCTTGAACCTGGGAGGAGGAAGTTGCAGTTAGCCAAGATGGCACCACTGCACTCCAGGCTGGGCAACAGAGTGAGACTCCATGTGAAACAAATAAATAGCAATGTTTTAGCTCTGGATTAGCCTCTCCTATCTTCCATGTTATTGTTGTCTAGAATTTTAATTCTGCCTCTTTAATCCCAACATCTAATCATTTTAAAATTTATTTTTTGTTGAAGTTTAGCAAATAGATGAGCAAGGTAGGCTGCATACTGAGAGTGGCAGACTCCTCTGAAGGAGGCAAGAGAAAATTCTGGAACATTTCAAATGCTCAGCTTGGGGGAAGGTTAGTTCCAAATGGACTCAAGGCTGCAGGAGGTGACATTTGAGGCTGGCTTGAAGATAAAAGGTGGTAACATTAATTCACATGGGGAGGTGGGAAGGCAGGCGGAGCAGTGAGGTCATGACCAGCGTTATGAATGCACAGAGCACCTTTCAGGAACACAGGGAGCTTGGTGAAAGGCAGGGCACAGGGGTACCTGGGGCTAGGGGACAACCTTCTCTGGCTATGATTTGGCATTTTCCTCCCTAATTTTCCTAAGAGACTCCTGCCAACCCAGAGGAGCAGGGCAGATAGAGCCAAATTCTCTTAGAGGTGGGCATGGGAAGGGGGGCTGAGACAGAGCACCCCTGGAAGTTATTAGAGTGCCAGATCCTATTGGAGATGGGCATGAGGGGTCAGGGGGTACTGAGACAGATCACCCCTGAAGGCTGTTAGAGAGCTGTTCGGTCCTCACACCTGTTACCCCCAGTCAGTCAGTCAGGTCTGTCCAAGTGCTGTGACTTACCTTACCCACCCAGAAGAGACACTGCATGGTACAGCGGGGAGCCCAGACCTAGAAAAGTCCTGCAGTTGATTAACTGGCTTTTGCTCTTCCAATAATCCAGTCGATGAGGGATCTGTGGCCTGTCTCCTAATGCTCTGAGACTCTGTGCCCAGCCCAGGTCCGTCTGTTCTGGAAACAAAGGCCCAGATCTCTGTATTTCCTTCTTGCTGTTTTATGTTTCTGAGACAGAGTACATATGTACATATGTGCACATTATGTAGAGATGTACAATGTATACACGTGTGCACATTATGTACAGATGTACATAATGAGCGCTATGCCCACAGCCCCCGCCAGAGGGTGAGTAGCAGCACCCTGGCCCCTCCCCAGCTGCTACAAACTCTCTGGCTAGGGGGCTGTGCCCACAGTGGCTATTTAGAAAATCTGGAGTAATATGATATTGGGAACCATATCATAGGGAGAAAATGTTATTGTGTTTCTTTGTTGATATTAGGCACAACAACACTAGTTCTAGTTCCACCACTGCGATATTGACAAAAATATCATCCTCATCCTGCCCTTGACATTAGAATTGAAATCGGGGAGGGGGGGTTTCACCCCTTGCAATATTTAATTCAGCGTAATTATTATTTTGTGGACCTTAGTTACAATATCAGAGCGTAGTGTACACCTCTTGCCATACTGAATTACCACATGGGCAGTAACATCATCCTCTCCTTCCCTGGATATTAGGAACAATATCACAGGGCAGGTGTACAGCCCCAGTCACATCATAAGTAATGTCATCTGTAACCCCTTGGTCATTAGGAACAATATCACTGGGGGTTTGTGCGCTTCTTGAGATATTTGAAGTAATATCCTCTCCGTTTTTGGATATTCGAAACAATATTACACTGGTGGCGTACACTTCCTGCGATATTCAGGGTATAATCATCCTCTGTCTCCCGGATATTAGGAACTATATCACAGAAGCGTTGTACACCACCTGTGATATTGGAACAATCACAGGGTGTACACTTGCTTTCACAATGAGAGTAATACCTACTTAGGATATGATGGATAATATCACAAAATGTACACACATGGGTGTATATACACTTTGATACTAGCAGTAATTTTTATCTAATATACTAAAAACAATATCCCAGAACAGTCATAATGTGTACATTTATTGGGATATTATAACAAATGTATACAGTAGGTACAATATGTACATTCATTGTGATGTACATGTGTACACAATACATATGTACATATAAATGTACATTATATACACATTATGTACATTTAGCTGTGTATTTTGAAAAAGTTGTCTCTGATGAAGTTAGAATGAGTGATGTGTGTCCACTTGAGTTGAGCATTCTTTTAGTAATAAAGAATTTGGTTGTATTTTAATTCTTTAGAACTGATTCTTATTCTTGTCAATCAACTGTGAATCTTCTGTGTTAATTTCTAGCAGAGGTAATAGAGTTAATCCAAAATCATAGGTGTATTAAAGTTCAGATTGACAAGTATACTCAACAAACCAGGCACTGAGCTGAAAAAGGGATCGTTTCCCAGTGGGCCTTAAGGCCCATATAAATCACTGTGCAAAAATCGAGAAACAGAGACAGAAAGTGACTCGCCTAAGGCTTGTCACTTGAAAGTGAGTGGCTGACTGACTGACAGAGGGATGGAAATCAAATCCAAATCTCCTGACCTCAAATTTCAGAGGGTGCACTGCCTCCCCAAGGCCCAATTTTATAGTTAAATGGCTTAACAAGGGCTTTACTGGATTGAAGTCAACATTAAAAGACATTAGATTTCATCGGCACAGTCTGTGGCCCACTGTCTTTAATGAGAATTTGCCCAGTTAAAATTTTAACATTGGGTTTTACCTGAGAGATCCTGACTTTTCGCCTGAACTCTTGAAAAGGCTTAATTAACTTAGGAGTTCCTGCTACAAAGTAAGAGTCAAGAACCCTCTTCAGCAAAGGTGAGCTGGACTCAGTGGTAAATGGGAAATGAGCTGGTTTCAAACCATCCTCTCACCAATCATCAAGATAAATTTCTTATAACATACATGTATTGTTTTTCTAGGAGGGCTGGGGGTTATCCAAGGTTCTGAGTAACATGCTACCACAGGAAGAAGGAGGTGCTGCTCAGTCCTGGAGACAGACAGACACACACACACACACACACACACACACACAAAAGGAGGTGCTGCTCAACCCTGGACACATGCACGCGCGCGCGCACGCACACACACACACACACACACACACACACACACACAAAAGGAGGTGCTGCTCAACCCTGGACACATGGACGCGCGCGCGCGCACACACACACAAGTCTAGACACACAACTGGTAGTGTCCAGCCAAATACTTACTGGTATGAGGAGGGCTCTGAACCCATCCATGCTCCAAAGGAAGAGACACCTTTTCCCAATTCACACGTCCATTCGCTCTCCTTCTCCCCCAACCCTGCCTCCTCCTCAAGCCCACGCATTATTACATAGAACACAATTAGGCAGGGCTATCAGGTTAAAGCATTGTCAATGATGCTCTCACTAAAAACAACAGCACAGTCAAACAGAGAGCATGCTTGCATATGAAATGTGATTAATTCTTTCAGACATGGCTCATGATGACTGGGGCCACAGCATCAGAGCTCTGCTCTGCACCAAGCCTAGCTGTGTGCCTGGCCACCTCCCAAAGTGCTTCACACTCTCATTTCACCTTCAGAGGCAGACAAGAGGACTGCAAAGGACTCATGTGTCTCCGACTCCCATTTCTCCTGGGGACCAAAAGTAACAACAAAAGTAGCTTTTTATTTGTAGAACCCACAACTTTTTCATAATACACAGCCAAAACTGTCACATGTAAATGTACATGTGTACATAATACATATGTACATGTGTATATGTATATTTACTGTAATATCACAATGCTATCACATATAATCACAATATATATACAATACGTATCACAATAAATGTACATATTGTTCACATTAAATACACAGTGTACACATGTACATGTGTTGTGTATACATTATGTACCTATACATTGATATTATATGTACATATGTACATATATGTGCACATTACGTACATTATGTACAATATGTACATGTGTACATGTATATGCACATTATGTACATATATACAGTAGGTACACGTGTACATATAGGTATACATATGTACAATATTTACAACTATATGTTCACATTACATACATATATACAATATGTACATGTGTATATATGTACACATGTACAATATGCATGTGCATATATGTGCACATCATGTACAGTATGTACACGTGTACATATGTACACATTTATGTTAATATCACAATGTCTGTTGTGACAAGGAGTTTTGCTCTTGTCAGCCAGGCTGCATTTTTAAAGAGGCAAGACAACACACACTACAGTGAGGGATCTTAAAGGCCT
The DNA here is from genome assembly GCF_049354715.1 of Callithrix jacchus. Taxonomy (NCBI): domain Eukaryota; kingdom Metazoa; phylum Chordata; class Mammalia; order Primates; family Cebidae; genus Callithrix; species Callithrix jacchus. The sequence continues at coordinate 20,113,286 of NC_133507.1, read as the reverse complement.
GTTTTAGAGGGAAAATGGCAAGTGAGCTACAGCGAGTGCACATGTGTAGATCCCAGTTCCAGCTCTGTCAAGACAGCTAGAGAATACACACACACACTCCCCAGCCCATACACGGATGCAAAGGCACACAGAAAGGGGGAGACCCCAAAGGTTTGTCAGCCATGTCCTCTGGGGAGGGGAGGGGGGAGAGGTGGGAGCAGAGGGGCTGTGCACATTTAACTTTATTAAAGATATATGTACTGGTTGAGTGTTTTACCAAATCGCATTGATTGTTCACCAGCATTATAATCAAACTGACCTGCACACCTTTGAGGGTCTCTCTTCTAGCTGGGGAGATGTCAGAACTGAGACAAAATGTCCCTTGGGGAAGGGCAGACACTGAGGGAGGGAAGTGGGACTTCCTGCACCAGCCACCACTCTGGGCATCAGGAGAGGTGGCAAACAGGCCAGTTTCCTCCAGGAAGCAGCTGTTGGAGCAGAGGGGCAAGCCTCCCACGCGATCCGGACACGAGTACTCCACACGGCACAGGCAGAGACATCTGAAACACAGGAGGGGGTGCTGACCCAAGGGAGGGCAGGACCAGGGGATGTGCTAGTCAGCACAGCCGGGGCACACAAACCAGCAGTATTAATTTGGGAAAAACTAAATCATTCAGTTTAGTAGTTTGAATACAAAACGAGTAGTTTGCATGCAAATGTGTGTGGCGGGGGTGTGTGGTGTGTGCGTGAGATACAGTGTGTGTGGTGTGGTGAGTAGGAAGTGTGTGCTGTGTGTGTGTTTGGTGGCGGGGCATGCTGGAGGGTGTGGTCAGTGTATGGAGTGTACTGTCTAGGGTGTGTGGTATGTGGTGTATGTGATGTGAATGTGATAGTGCGTGGAGTATGATGTATGGAAGGGGTGAGTGTGTATGTATGTTTTATGTGCATGGTATAGTGTATGCAGTGTGTGGTAAATATGGGGTGTGTGTAACTGTGGTTGTATGAGGTGTGTGTAGTATATGTGGTGTGTATGGGGTGTGCATGGTATGTATTAGGTGTGTATGGTGTATGTATGTATGATATTGTGTGGTGTGTGTGGTATCTATGTAGTATGAATAAGTTATCTGTGGAATGTGGTGTGTTGTACGGGTGATGTACTACGTATGTGGAATGTGGTGTGCTATGTTTATGGTATTTATAAAGTGTCTGTGTGTGGCATGTATGGGGTGTGTGGTGTATATGAAATGTACATGGTGTATGTGTATGATATTCTGTGGTGAGTGTGGTATGTGTGTTGTGTGTATATAAGGTGTGTATGGTGTATATGGGGTATATGTGTGGTGTGTGGTACGTGTAAAGAGTGCATGATGTGCATGAAGTATGTGTGTAATGTTTGTGAGGTGGACCTATGTGTGTGGTGTATAAGGGGTATGTGTGGTGTCTGCAATGTGGGTTTAAAATGTGTATGGTGTCTGGCGTGTACGCGTTAAGTGCGTAGTGTCTATGAAGTGGGCATGGTATACACATGGTGTGTGTGAGGGTTATACACATGTGGTGTGTATGGGGTGTGTTTGTGGTGAGTGGGTGTATATGGGTTCAATGTGTGTGGTGTGTGAGGTGGGCATGGTGTATATATATGGTGGGTGGTGTGTGTGAGGTGGGTATGTGTGTGGTATCTGTAGTGTATATGGGTTAAGTGCATGGTGTGTATGAGGTGGGCATGGTATACATGTGGTGTGTGTGAGGTGGTTATAATATGCATGTGGTGTGTATGGGGTATGTATGTGAGGTGTGTAGGTGTGTGTGAGGTATGTGTGTTGTGTGTGAGGTATGTGTGTTGTGTGTGGTGGGTATGATACATGTGTGGTGTGTGTGAGGTGGGTATGATACATGTGTGGTATGTATGAGGTGGGTATATGTGTGTGGTATGTGTGAGGTGGGCATCGCATATATATGGTGTGTGGTATGTGAGGTGGGTATATGTGTGTGGTGTATATGGGGTGTGTGTGTTGTGCATGAGGTATAAGTGTGTGTATATGTAGTGTACATGGATTAAGTGTGCAGTGTATATGAGATGGGTATAATACGTGTGTAGTGTATGTGAGGTGGGTATGACATGGGTGTGATGTGTGTGTAGTGTATATGGATTCAGTGTGTGGCATGTGTGAGGTGTGTGTGCAGTGTGTGTGTGCTATATATGGGTGTGTGGTATATGTGAGGTTGGCATGGTATATATGTGGTGTGTGAGGTGGGTATGTATGTTGTGTGTGGCATGTATGGGATATGTGTGTGAGGTGGGAATGATGTGTGTGTGGTGTGTATGGGTTAAATGTGGCATATGTGAGGTTGGCATGGTATATATGTGGTATGTGGTGTGAGGTGGTTGTGTTATGTATATCGTGTGTAAGGTGGGTATGTGTGTGGTATGGATACGACATGTGTGGTGTGTGTTGTATATGGTTAAGTGTGTGGTGTGTGTGAGGTGGGCATGGTATAGATGTGGTGTGGGGGGGTATAATATGTGTATGGTGTGTGCGGTGTATATGAGTTAAGTGTGTGGGGTGTGAGGTGGGTATGATATGTGTATGGTGTGTGTGAGGTAGGCATGGTATACATGCTGTGTGTGGTGTCTACGGGTTAAGTGTGTGGTGTGTGTGAGGTGGACATGGTATATCTGTGGTGTGTGAAGTGTGTATGTGTTGTGTGTGGCACGAATGGGGTATGTGTGTGAGGTGCATATGATATGTGTATGGGGTATGTGTGTGAAGTGGGTATGATACATGTGTGGTATATGAGGTGGGTATCATATGTGTATGGTGTGTGTGAGGTGGGCATGGCATGTATGTGGTATATGAGGTGTGTATGTCTTGTGTGTGGCATGTACGTGGTACGTGTGTGAGGTGGGTATGATATGTGTATGGGGTATGTGTATGAGGTGGGAATGACGTGTGTGGTGTATATGAGTTAAATGTGTGGGGTGTGTGAGGTGGGCATGGTTTATAAGTGTTATGTGGTGCGTGAGGTAGGTATGATATACATGTTGTGTGTGGTGTGTATGGGATGTGTGTGGGGTATGTGTGAGGTGGATATGATATGTTCCTGGTGTGTCAGGTGGGTATGATATGTGTATACTATGTGTGAGGTGGTTATAGCATGTGTGTGGTATATGTGGTGTATCCATATAAATTCAATGTGTTGGGTGGGCGTGGTGTAAGATGTAGTGTATGGAGTGTGAGGTGGGTATATGTGTGTTGTGTATGGTGTGTATGGGGTATGGGTGTGGTGTCTGTGAGGTGGGCATGGTATGTGTGTGATGTGCGTGAGGTGGGCATGGTATGCATGTGGTGTGTGTGCTGCTTATGGGTTAAGTGTGTGGGGTGTGTGAGGTGGGCGCGGTATATACGTAGGGTATGGTGTGTGAGGTGGGTAGACATGTTTGTTGTGTGTGGTGTGTATGGGCCATGTGCATGGTGTGAGGTGGGCATGGTATTTGTGTGGTGTGTGTACGTATGCACACACATGCATACCTGTGCACTGCAGATGACAGGCAGGCCGGCAGCCTGGTACACGCAACAGTGACCAGCTCAGCCAAGGCAGGGCTCGGGGCAGGAGTGGCCAGGCCCCTGGCAGCTCAGGATCTTGGAAGCACTAAGAGCCTAGAAGGAGAGAACAAGCTGTGTCACCATCTCCACCCAAGTTCATCACCAACATGAAATTATAAGCTGAATTAAAACTGTTCCACTTCTGATCAGAACCAGAAACACTCCAGATGGGCTCAGCACAGCCAAGGGGGGACTGCTGCCACAGTGTAGAGGTGGGCAAACAAATCATGGAGGCAGCTACCTTTTGTTTTTTCAAATGTGAAACATTTCTCAATGGCTTAAGCAACAGGTATATAATTTAAAAGCTCAATTGAGATGAAGAAAGAAAAAGAATACATGCTCAGCTCCAGAGACATGCAAATGAGATTTGGGGACAGAGGGAAGTGCATTCATTATTTCCATGATCCCTGAATAGCAGCAGTGGGTCTGAGCATCTTATCTCCACCAAACAGGCCAGCAGGCAAGCCAGCTGCCACCTTGTCCTGCGCAAACCACAGGAACCATCCCCAAAAGCAGGCAAACGACTATCACATTTGTTCAGGGATGGCAAAATGGTTCAGGGTTGGTAGCCGTGTTTTCTGCACAACAAGACCTAACTGTTGTCATCTTTCTCTGGGACCCAGCCTCCCTGAACAGAGTAGAAAGACAGCCAGCTGAACCCTAACTGTTCTGCCCACAGGCTCCTCCCTACAGACCACACCTCAGTGCAACATAGTTTCCAAATCCAAGATGGAGAATCCATGAACAAACAACCTTCTGCTCCAGAAGGCACTGTAAGAAGGGAACATTAAAATCACATCTTATGGTTTTTTTTTCTAACAAAATCAGTATTTCTTACTGCAAATACTAAAAGATGTTTACCATTTATAACCAAAAATACTGTTTCTCATAAAAACCATAAAATGTAAATTATTCAGTGACCCCTCTTTCTGGAGAAGAGTAACACTATATGAAATTGAGGTACTGCCCCTAAAACCAAGATGATGGGCCCTGAAACTCTAAATATTTGAATTTTTAACTAACTTCGTATCAAGCCCCTTTAATAAAAATGATGTCAAGCAGACACACTTTTAGAACTAATTTGAAAATAAACCTTCAAACTGACACAGCTGTATCAAAAAAAAATGAAAAGAGAAAAATCGCTTCATTGCTTGTTAGAATTTTCAAAGATGATGTTAAACCCAGCCACTGTTCTGATGTCTAGGAAAGCAATTGCTATGGTACAAAAGGACGAGGGTTAAAAGAGATCAGTGGGAGCTCTATTTCCCAACTAACCCAGGCAGAGTGAGTGGAGGCTTTCAGTACAGCCCAGGGTGCCCAGAATTGAAAATTCCATCAACCCCTCCCTGGGTGGGAAATGCTGACATCTTCATTCCTATGACACAAGACCTTGAAGGCTGCTGAAAAACGCTAGTCCCATCTGACAGGCAGCATTTTCATTTATTGCACACCATTAAGGTTTGTTTGTTTTGTTTTGTTTTTGAGACAGAGTCTTGCTCTGTCCCCCAGGCTGGAGAGCAGTGGGGCAATCTAAGATCACAGCAAACTCTGTCTCCTAGGTTCAATCAACTCTTCTGCCTCGACCTCCCAAGTAGCTGGAGTAGCTGGGATTACAGGTCTGTGCCACTCCGCCCAGCTAGTTGTTTTTTTTTTTTTTTTTTTAAACTAAAGTAAAGATGAGGTTTCACCATGTTGGCCAGGCTGGTCTTGAACTCCTGACCTCAAGTGATACATTCCCTCGGCCTCCCAAAGTGCTGGGATTATAGGCATGAGCCACCACACCCAGCCACCATTAGATTTTGGCTGGAATCCTTGTGCTAGATGCCATTATCCCACCAATCACTGAGCACTTCTCATTTCCTGCCCCTGGTGCTGCTGGATACTTTAGGGCAAGCTGCCGTCCCTGCCCACCCACCTGAGGACAGAAACCTCCAACTCTGCCTTGCCAGGAAAACTGACCAGTGTGTCTGACAGATGGTGAGTCCTTTGCTGTACATGGCCCTCAAAAAAATGAGACAATTCTTTTATTTACACCAAAGTAAGCAAATGCTGAAAGATCTTATAATGAAACATCACACTCCCCAATCTGGACTTACCAAGTCCACTGGCCAACCTCGTCATTATTTCTGATTTTAATTCTACTGGTGGCTATTTTCCACCTCTCTCTTTTTTTATTTTCATTTTTTGAGATGGAGTTTCGCTCTTGTTACCCAGGCTGGAGTGCAATGGCGTGATCTCGGCTCACCGAAACCTTCGCCTCCTGGGTTCAGGCAATTCTCCTGCCTCGGCCTCCTGAGTAGCTGGGATTACAGGCACGCACCACCATGCCCAGCTAATTGTTTGTATTTTTAGTAGAGTCAGGGTTTCACCATGTTGACCAGGATGGTCTCAATCTCTTGACCTCGTGATCCACCCGCCTTGGCCTCCTAAAGTGCTGGGATTACAGGCTTGAGCCACCACACCCGGCCCCACCTCTCTATTTTTTAAACTCTTTCTGGGTATCAACTTTGGATAATATTTATTGGCATCTCAGTATGAGAGGTGAGCTTGGCAGGCCACGAACTCCCAGGCTCTAGTGCAAGTGACCAGATGATCGCACCAAGCTACTGCAGTCACAGTCATGCAGAGGGGCTTTCCATTCTTAGCGGACCTGGGATAAAAGAGATCCTTCCAAGAGCTCTCGCCTAACTCTGGGAACAGAGAAGCATCCATTAGAAGGCCTGTGGTCACACAGCCTTCAGGATGGATACAGGCTCTTTTATTCACTTCATAAAGCACCAGAAAGGCTGGCACTAACATGCATGTCACTACCACACTTTGAAGGCAGGAACTGCCTCCTGCTCCAGTTTGCATCCTCTGCGCCCAGCACCTGGCCAATCTGCTCCAAGCAGGATAAGCAGGTAGCTCAGGCCTGTCCACCCAACCCTCACAAAGGGTGGAGGTGCAGAGAGCATGAGCAGCCAAGATGAAGTCCTCACAGGCTTCTTCGATTCTTTCTACTATGTGAGATATTCTCAATGTCTGAGGGATGAACAGCAAACAAAACGTCCTCTATCCATACAATGTGGACAGTAATCAACCCTAAGAAGGAAGGAAATTCTGATGCATGCTACAACACAGACGGGGCTTGAAGACATCATGCAAAGCAAAAGAAAGCCAGCTGCAAAAAGACAAATGACTGTATGATTCCACTCAGATGTGGCACCTAGAGTCATCAAACTCACAGAGACAGAAAGTAGAGGCTGGGTGCAGTGGCTCATGCCTGTAATCCCAACACTTTGGGAGGCCAAGGCAGGTAGATCGCCTGAGGTCAGGAGTTCGAGACTAGCATGACCAAAATAGTGAAACCCCATCTCTACTAAAAACACAAAAAATTAGCCTGGTGTGGTGGCAGGTGCCTGTAATCCCAGCTACTCGCGAGGCTGAGGCAGGAGAATCACTTGAACCCGGGAGTAGGAGGTTGCGGTCAGCTGAGATTACGCCATTGCACTCCAGCATGGGCAACAAGAGCGAGACTCCATCTCAAAAAAACATAAAGACAGATAGTAGGATGGTGGCTGCCAGGGGCTGGGGGGAGATGGAAGGAAGAGCTTCACCCGCTTCCAGCGTCCACCCCACCTCTCCTGCTCACACACACTCACACCCCATGGGACTCAGCCTGCAGCTTCTCCTAGCCCAGGAGCCCAAAAGCTGGACAGTAGGGAGAGGCATAGACCTCCCTTCCTAACAAATGAGAGGGAAGACTCAGTGCCCCATCACTAGTGCCATCTTCCAGTCCCAGCCCAGCCATGGATCCCACTCCAAGGGCCCCCCTGCCAGTGCTGCTAGCACCCACCGAGGGAGGGCTGCTGGCACACAGCCTCAAGCTCCAGCTTTATCCACTCACGCCCTGGACAATGCCCGGAGCCCCAGCAGGTTCTGTGTCACCCCAGCCCTCCTGCCCAAGAGATCATAAGTTCAGGAGACCCTCTCCAGCCCAGGCTGCAGGGGAAGACAACCCCCAAGGTCACCTAGGAGTGAGTGCAGAGGGAAGAGCATCCTGTATGCCTCGGACTGGGAAACACAGATTCTGTCTCCTACGTAGTGGCCACACCTCCTGGGACAGGAGAAACCCCTGCCTCACCTCACTGGGAAAGACCCTGACCCAGAGGTCTGAGAAAAAGCCACCTGCAGGCTCCTGGCACCTACCAAGCTGCACCTTAGGAAAACCTGTCCCACTTTAACCTGCAAAGCTCTCAGGTCCTAATTTCTTCTTTTTTTTTTTTTTTTTTTTTTTTAAAGACAGGGTTTCACCATGTTGGTCAGGCTGGTCTTGAATTCCCAAGCTCAGGTGATCCACCCGCCTTGGCCTCCAAAGTGCTTGGATTATAGGCCCGGTCCCCAGGTCCTAATTTCTAAAACCTCTGTCCTTTCTCAAAGAGGTCAGAAAAGAGAAAAAACAAACAAACAAACAAACAATAACAACAAAAAGAGGCACAGGAAGTTAAAGAGGCCAAAGGCAGTTTAGCCCCCCCACCCCAAAAAAGTGTCAGAGGCCTGATACGGAGTTTGGGGTGCTTGACCCTCTGCATGCCCATTTAGGAGCTGACTGTGCTCAACCAAGATTTATGTCTGGTCCCTGCCAAGTCTTATCTAAACAGATCTGAAAAAAATAAGCCTTCCTCCTTCCATTAAATACTAAATTAACACTGGCAGGCCCCTCTGAGGCTCTGCTCTCCACTGGGGTCCTCCAGTGCCCCTCACAAGTGTCCTCACCCTCATCCTCCCTCTGCATCGGGCCAGGAAAAAAAGTTAGCCCAGGCCTGAGCACACCGAGGCCCACTGCCCAGTCATAGAGCACTGCTTCGGGACCAGGGGCCTCAATGCTTTCCTTCACCATCTGCGGCCAGACCTCCCGCCGGCAGCCTTGCCAGGCAGTGCCTGCCTTGGGGAAGGGGCCCGGCCTTGGGGCAGGTCCACGCCGGGCCCCCAATCCAGAGCCTGTAGCACAGGAGCAACGGGGTGTTTAATTGAGAAAGTTTTCCCTCTGGGCCTTATTATAATAAAGGGGAAGGGAGGGTGGTGAAGATCCGGGCTCGAGTTCCCTGGGTGCAGCAAACCCATAGGCGACCCCAACCCAGTTGCCCCCAGCACCAGGACTTCATGCCAGCGCCAAGCAGGGCCACGGAATGCACCATCTGCCCGGGCACCCCCAGACAGTGCCTCTTGCAGGCGCCCAGTGGCCCTCTGCTGCGGTGCCCCCTGCCCAGGATGCGAGAACCGCCTCCTAGTCCCCGCTGTACCCGCCTGCTGGTCGTGGGAGAGGGACGCGGCCGGCCAGAGAGGAGTGGGGCCACCAGGTTGCACCCTCAGATCCCAGCAATGGCCTCCCCACAGCCCCGCCGAGTCCAGAGGACAATGCTCGGAGCGCTCTAGCCGCAGATTGCACGCCACCACCGTCTCATCAGGATACGCACGCGTCTACCCCACAAATAGAGCCAGCGACTCAGGTAGCCCGGGCACCCCAGCTTACCTGGACAGGGCACAGAGCTGTTCCAGTGTGCTGCCTAAGACGCCTGCCACCGCTCGCTCATGCTGGGAAGCCCAGCTCCTGACGAACCACACCGGGCCACACACCTCAATAAGGGCCCGGCTAACGAGCCCCCAAGCTAAAGGGCAGCACACCTGCAATCAGGACCCACGGCCCCCTCCCCGCCGCTTCCCCTCACCAGACGCGCTCACTCGCCTCTTGGATCACTGGAGCGGGGGAAAAGCTTCCAGGCAACAATGACCGGTGGGAAGAGAGGGAAGATAAAGGTGACAGTGGCTAATGCCGAGTGTGGCTGCAGGTGCCTGTAGTCCCAGCTACTGGGGAGGCTGAGGCAGAATTGCTTGAACTGGGAGGCTGAGGTTGCAGTGAGCCAAGATCTCGCCATTACACTCCAGCCCAGGCAACAGAGTGACTCTGTCTCAAAAAAACAAACAAAAGACAAGAGACACAAACTCTTAACTGCAGATTTCAGCAATATGAAAAAGATAAATGAGGCCGGGTGCAATGGCTCACACCTGTAATCCCAGCACTTTTGGAGGCCTACCCGGGGGATCATGAGGTCAGGACATCAAGACCATCCTGGCCAACATGGTGAAACCCCATCTCTACTAAAAACACAAATAATTAGCTGGGTGTGGTGGTGCACACCAGCTACTTGGTGGGAGGCTGAGGCAGGAGAATCGCTTGAACCTGGGAGGCGGAGGTTGCAGTGAGTCGAGATTATACCACTGCACTCTAGCTTGACGACAGAATGAGACTCCATCTCAAAAAAAAAAAGATAAATATTAGAACAACTTTGAAATTTGAGATAAAATGAACAAATTGATTCAACAAAGATGGCTTAGCAAAATGGTCATTTTTATGTAATTGAACCTGTAATTAAAAACCTTATAAAGAAAACTACAGTCTCACATGGCTTAGTAAGTGAATTCTTTCCAAATGCTTAAGGAAGAAATAGCACACATCTTACATAAACTGTCAAAAATAGAAGAAACAGTTTCCAAACTGTTTAACCAGCATAGCCTTAATATTTCATATTGAAACCTAATAGGACATCACCAGAAAGTAAACTTACACTCCACTTCCTCTTGGGAACTAAGTACAAAATTACCAAATGAACTATGAACAAACCCATTTCAACCACATATAAAATGGGGTTGATCATACATCACAACCAAGTTGATTGAATTCCAGAAAGGCGATGTGAGTTAACATTCAAAAGCCAATCACTGTAAGCTACCTTATCAACATAAAAAGATGTTTAAAAATGCTCAATCAACAAACAAAAAAGCAATTGATAAAACTCAGTACCCATACATAAATTTGAAAACCGAGCTAACAGAGAGGAAGCAACATTCCCAGTTAAACGCCCCTGCAGTTGAGAATAGTGACACAACTTATTTGCAGCCGAAAGATAAAAACTGAAGTATAATCTTAAAACTTCTGAAAAATCTATGTTTTTCAGCTAAAAAGAGACAGACTTGGCCTTTGAACCATCTCTCTTCCCCACCAGGAAGGCAATCCAAAGCCTGGAAAAACAGCAGCCACATAGTAACCACAAGAACAAAAGCTACAGGGCTAAGGAAGTACCAGGAAACTGACAAGCCTTGCAAGGCCTTGCTCTGAACATTTTTTTGAGACAAAGTCTCACTCTGTCACCAAGGCTGGAGTGCAGTAGTGGGATCTTGGCTCACTGCAACCTCTGCCTCCCAGGTACAAGCATTTCTCCGGCCTCAGCCTCCAGAGTCTATAGGCATGTGCCACCACGCCTGGCTAATTTTTTCTATTTTTAGTAAAAATAGGGTTTCACCATGTTAGTCAGGATGGTCTGGATCTCCTTTGTGATCCGCCTGCCTCCGCCTCCCAAAGTACTGGGATTACAGGCGTGAGCCACCGTGCCCTGCCTCCTCTGCACAAAATGAACCTATTACTTCATTTTGCCCACTGCCAATCACCTCCCTCCACATCTTAGAGCATCACACTTCCCTAACCAAGAAACAATTCCCAGTCTTATCGCCAGGGAGGTGGATTTCAGAGCTGTTCTTCTGCTTCCTCCTTCAGCTGCCTTGTGAATCCATCCTTTTTCTTTTGCAAAACCCATGTCACAAATGATCGACTTGCTGTGCACAGGCAGAATGGACCTAGACCTGGCCAGTGACACCGCGGATAGTCAACGGCTGCCTCTTTCCTTCCTCCTTCCAATTCACACAAAAAGGCCCCTTTTGGCCAACTCTTCCTCTGGGAAGCCCCTCCTCAAGGGGCACATAACTGATGGGGAAGCCAGAGAGAGGAAGCTCAGAATGGAGGTGAAAAGCCAGGAAGGTGGAGGCCAACTTCTGATCAGCTTTGCTCCCTTGCCCAGAGAGACTAGAGCCCAGGGCATTAGCCACAGGCCTCAAGACAAACCCTGGGCCAAGGAAAACAGAGCTGGATGAATCCTTGGAGACCATGAGATCCACTGTCTCACTCTGCAGACTGGGAAATTGGCTTTGACTCCGGCTGTGGATTGCAGCAGGTCCCAGGCCACTAACTCTGTCCTCTCTGGCCAGGACAACTGCAGCCTGGGTCTCAGCTGGTGCAGCAAACCAGGCTCACCCCCTGCCAAGCAACTGCAAAAAGGGCATGCAGCAGTCATGGCCAGAGCCCAGGCCAGGACGTCAGCCTGTCTGGCCTGTGGACAATTGCTCAGCCTGCAGCTGGGACCTGGCGAGGCCAGACATGGGGCCACGTGCACAGCAGGGAGGGTGCCTGCCCATCTTCACAGCCATCCTCCTCCTGGGCACACTCACCAAGAGGCACACCTTAAAACAAAATAAAATATATTATCAAATATTTCAGGGTGCGTGCAGTGGCTGACACCTATAACCCCATCACTTTGGGAGGCTGAAACAGGTGGATCACTTGAGGTCAGGAGTTCAAGACTAGTCTGGTCAACATGGTGAAACCCCTGTCTCTACTAAAAACACAAAAATTACCCCAGCATGGTTGCATGTGCCTGTAAACCCAGCTACTCCGGAGGCTCAGGTGGGAGAATCGCTTGAACTTGGGAGGTGGAGGTTGCGGTGAGTGAAGGGCAACAAAGCAAGACTCAGTCTCAAGAATAAATAAATAAATAAATATTTCAAACATAACATAAATCTGTAGGAGCCCATATGCCAAACTCCTGGGTACCATTCTCTGGGGTTATCAGAACATACTCATATGTAGTGATACTTGCTTGAGACTTTCTGGCTTCATGAACGAAAACAAACATATATGAAATAAAGCCCCCAGAACCTCCCCCTACAGGCTTATTCTGCTACCAGTCCCTAGAGGTACCCACTCCTCTGAATTCAGAGGAGTGAACTAAGTTCACTCCTGTGCAATATTTTATAGTTCTGCTACTTATATTTAAACATGTTTAAATGTTAGCTAATAACGTGTATGTCCTATTTGTTATATATTATTCGTGACTTGTACGTGTTATCGAAAATTTACTTTCTTTGGTTAACTTTTTTTTTTTTTTTTTGAGTCTCGCTCTGTCTTAGGCTGGAGTGCAATGGCACCACCTTGCTCACTGCAACCCAACTCCCTGGTTCAAGCGATTCTCCTGCCTCAGCCTCCTGAGTAGCTGGGAGTACAGGCACGCACCACCATGCACGGCTAATTTTTATATTTTTAGTAGAGATGGGGTTTCACCATGTTGGCCAGGATGGTCTCCATCTCTAACCACCCGCCTTAACCTCCCAAAGTGCTGGGATTACAGGCATAAACCACCACGCCTGGCCTCTCTCTCCTTGTCATTTCTATGTCCAATTCCCTCATTCCTATTGATGCTTGCTATGTTTGCAGATCAGATACTTTTTTTTTTTCTTTTTTTTCAGATGGAATCTTGGTCTGCTTCCCAGCTGGTGCACAGTGGTGCAATCTCAGCTCACTGAAACCTCTGCCCCCCTGGGTTCAAACGATTCTCATGCCTCAGCCTCCTGAGTACCTGGGACTACAGGCACATGCCAACATGGCCAGCTAACTTGTGTTTTTAGTAGAGATGAGGTTTCACCATGTTGGCCAGGCTAATTTCAAACTCCTGACCTCAGTTGATCTCCCCACTTTGGCCTACCAAAGTGCGGGGATCACAGGCGTGAACCACTGTGCCTGGCCAAGTTAACTTTTCTATGAACTACGTGTTCATATTGTTTGCCCACTTTTCTTTTGGTTGGCTGACTTTTAAAAATATTAGTTTATAAGAATTCATTAAGTATTCTACATCGTATCCTCTGTTGATTATATGAATTGCAAATACCTGCTCCTGATCTATGGTTTCTCTTTAAACTTTGCAGTATTTTTAGTTGAAAAGAACTCTAAATACTTTGGCGAAATCAAATCTATCACCATTTTTCTTTTGAGCTTATGCTTTTAATATTTTTTTTTTTGAGACAGAGTCTCACTTTGTTGCCCAGGCAGGAGTGCAGTGGCTCAATCACAACTCACTGCAGCCTTAAATTCCTGCCCCCAGTGATCCTCTCTCCTTAGCCTCCTGAGTAGCCAGAACTACAGGCACACAGCCAACCAACCAGCTAATTGTGTGTGTGTGTGTGTGTGTGTGTGTGTGTCTGTGTGTGTGTGTGTGTGTATTATATAATATATATACCAATATATAATATATATATTATACACACAGGGAGAGACAGGGTCTTATGTTACCCTGGCTAGTCTGGAAGTCCTGGGCTCAAGCAATCCTCCTGCTTTATTTAGCCTCCCAAAGTGCTGGGATTACAGGCGTGAACCACCACTTTCAGTACTTTATTTAAGAAATTACTTTCTATGTACTATGAACTGAATGTGTTCCTTCAAAATTTATATGTTGAAATCCTAGCCTCCAATGTAATGGTGTTAGGAGGTGAGGCCCTTGGGAGGTAATTAGGTCAGGAGGGTGGAGCTCTCATGATGGATTAGCACCTCTATAAGAAGAGATGCAGAGCCGGGTCCCTTGCTCTCAGGCTCCTCTGCTCCATTCTCTGGGACAGGAGAGTCCTACCTGCTCGTGGGACCACTTCGGCCTCTCCTCTGGGGTCCTAGTCTTGGGCTTGATGCCTCTCTGGGGGTCTTCACAGTGCTTGGCCTCAAGAGGGAGGTTCAGTGACTTGGGTTTCGCTTCGTGCCTGCTGGGGCTGCAGCTGGCCTTGCTGGGCACGAAGGCCTCTTCAGAGTCCCCAGGTCCCGGCTCAGGCCCATGCTCAGGGCTGGCCTCACTGGCGCTAGTGATGCTGGTCATGCTCAGGCTCCTCTTGATCTCGACCACAATAGGGTCAACGTCCTCCTCCTGGTCCTCCAGGTCCCCGTCCCCATGCCTCATGTGGTAGGGGGAGGCGCCGGTGTTCCCGTTGGTTTCTGTGGGGTAGCAGCCCTGGTAGTCCTCTTTGCTGGGACAGTAGTGGCCCTCTTATTCCTGGTCGTGGGCCTCCAGGACAGAGGGCTCGTCCTCCAGGATGGGCAGGTGGCCGTCCAGGTAGTCCTGGCTGCTCTCAGCACAGTGGCTATGGGGGTGCAGGCCCGCCAAGTCCAGCCACTCCTCTCCTGTCCCAGAGTAAGACTCTCCTGTTCCAAAGAAGGTAGCAGAGGAGCCTGAGAGCAAGGGACCTCCTGGTACAGCCCCTGTAGATGATGAAGCCAGGTGGTGGGAGGGGCTGGGTGCCTTGCAGTTCTAATGGTGGCTGAGCTCTTCACTGGTCGGTCCAGATAGGAGGCATGTAGTGTGGATGCTCCTGGCACATGTCAGTGTTGACAGGGTATGTGCCATGGGCCAGGTACTCCTCCCCATTGCAGTCCCTACCCTCCAGGTAGCTGTCGTCCTCGGAGCAGTAGCAGATGTAGTAGGTAATGCCCTCCTCCTCCTCGGGGAGGCCCTCGTCGTAGTCCTCCTCCTTGGAGGTGTTGTTCACATAGTGGGAGTCCCCATCGGCGCTCTGGTTGTGGCACTCCTACTCCTCGGGCATGGGGCTCTCTGGCCATAGGGCAGCCAGTTCCAGGCCCTCGGGCACACAGTCCTCTAAGGGCAGCTCCTCGTCTTTGCTCCTGGCCATGGGGAACAGGGCCCAGCCTCCCTCCAGGGTCCAACATGCCGCTCCTCGCGCTCTCACACTTTTGGTGGGCCATGGCAGGCACTCACACAGCCATCATCTCCTGGAGGAGGCCGCCAGTGTGGGAGGAACATTGGGAAGGACAGAGTCAGAACCTCACAAAGCCTGGCCACGCACGAGGCCACTCCACCCCCACAGCACCTCCCAGCATGTTCTCCCACAGCAACGGCAAATGACAGCTGAAGATTTTCACTACAGTCATCTTTCAAAAAACTGAAAACGACCTAAGTACCCGTAAATAAAAGAATGGTTAAATAAATGACGGCAGACTTTGCGTCAAGAGTTGACAGCGTTTTTAAAGAGGCAGGGCAATGCACACTACAGTGAGGGATCTTAAAGGCCTGTTTTGGAGGGAAAATGGCAAGTGAGCTATAGTCAGTGCACATGTGTAGATCCCAGTTCCAGCTCTGTCAAGATGGTTAAAGAATACGCACACACTCCCCAGCCCATACATAGATGCAAATGCACACAGAAAGGGGGAGCCCCCAAAGGCTTCTCAGCCATGTCCTCTGGGGAGGGGAGGGGAAAGAGGTGGGAGCAGAGGGGACCTGCACATTTTACTTTATTAAAGATGTTTGTACTGGTTGAGTCTTTCACCAAATCGCATTTATTATTCACCAGCATTATAATCAAACCCACCTGTGTGCCTTTGAGGTTCTCCTCTTCTAGCTAAGGAGACATCAGCACTGAGACAGAACAACTGGTGGGGAAGGGCAGAGACCGAGGGGAGGAAGCAGGACTTCACATACCCACTGCCACTCCGGACGTCAGGACAGTGGCAAAAAGGCCAGTCTCCTCCAGGAAGGCAGCCACTGGGATAGAGGGGCCAGCCTCCCAGGCAATTGGGAAGTGAGCATGCCCCAGAGACACCAGAAACACCGGAGGCAGCGCTGACCCAAGGGAGGGCGGGACCAAGGGATGTGCTGGCTAGGACAACTGGGGTTGCCCAGATGGGCAGTATAAATTTTGGGAAAACTAAATAATTCCATTTCATTCAATGGGTAGCTTGTGTGGTGGGGGCTGTGTGGTGTGTGCATGAGATACAGTGTGTGTAGTGTGGTGGGTAAGGAGTGTACAGTGTGTGTGTGGTGGCGGGGCATCCTTGAGGGTGAATATGTGCAATACACTGTGAACAGTGTGTGGCTGTGGTGTATGTGATGCATGTCTGGTATGTGTGGAGTGTGATGTAGTGTGAAAGCGTTGAGTGTGTATGTTTCATGTGTATGGTGTAGTACGTGTGGTGTGTATGGGGTGTGTGTTGTGTATTAAGTGTGTATGGTATATGTATGTATGATATTATGTGGTGTGTGTGGTATCTGTGTAGTGTGAATAAGTTATCTGTGTGGAAGGTGATGTGTTGTATGGATGATGTAACATGTATGGGGAGTATGGTGTGCTGTGTGTGTGGAATTTATGAAGTGTGTAAGGTGTGTGACATGTATAGAGTGTGTAGGTATATACAAAATCTGTATGATGTGTACACATGGTATGTGGTGTGTATGGTGTGTGTGGTGTGTATGTGGTATAGGTGTGGTGTGTAGTATGTGTGGAGAGGGCATGGTGTATATGAAGTATGTGTGGGGGGTGTTTGCGGTGTACATGGGTAAGTATGTGCTGTGTGTGAGGTGGGCATGGTGTATATGTGCTTTGTGGTGTGTGAGGTGGGTATGATATGCATGTTGTGTGTGGTATGTACGGGGTGTGTGTGTGAGGAAGGTATGATATGCGTATGGTGTGTGTGTGAGTTGGGTATGATATGTGCATGGTGTGCATAATATACACAGGTTAAGTGTGTGGTGTGTCTGAGGTGGGCATGGTATATACGTGGTGTGTGGTGTGTAATGTGGGTATACCTGTGTGGTGTACCTGGGGTGTGTGGGGTGTCTGTGAGGTGGGTATGATATGTGTGTGCTGTGTGTGTGGCATATAAAGGTTAGTGTGTGGGGTGTGTGAGGTAGGCATAGTATATATGTGGTGTGTGGTGTATATGGGTTAAGTGTGTCTGATGTGTGAGGTGGATGTGATATGCGTATAATGTGTGTAAGGTGGGCATGGTAGTATCTGGTGTGTGTGGTGTATACGCATTAAGTGTGTGGTCTGTGTGAGACAGACATGGTATATATGTGGTGTGTGAGGTGGGTATGTGTGTTGTATGTGTTGTGTATGGAGTATGCATGTTAGGTGGGAATAATATATGTATGATGTGTGTGAGGTGGCCATGGTATATATCTAGGATATGGTGTATGAGGTGGGTACGATATGTGTGTTGTGCGTGGTGTGTACGGCATATGTGTGTCGTGTGTAAGGTGGGTGTGTGTGTGGTGTGTGTGTGTGGTGCATATGGGTTAAGTGCCTGGTGTTTGTGAGGTGGGCAAGGTATATATGTGGTGTCTGTGACGTGGTTGTTATACACATGTGGTGTGTACAGGGTATGTGTGTGAGGTGGGTATGATATGTGTATGGTGTGTGTAAGCTGGACATGGTATGTGGGTAGAATGTGTGTGGTGTATACGGGTTGAATGTGTGGGGTGTGTGAGGTGTACAAGGTGTATATGTGCTGTGTGGTGTGTGAGGTGGGTAAGATGGGTGTGGTGTGTGTAATATACATGGATTAAGTGTGTGGTGTGTCTGAGAAGGACACGTATATATGTGGTGTGTGGTGTGTGATGTGTGAGGTGGGTATGATATGTGTGTGTTGTATCGGGTGTGTGTGAGGCGGGCATGGTATATATGTGGTGTGAGAGGTGAGTATGTGTTGTGTGGTGTGTATGGGGTATGTGTGTTAGATAGGTATGATATATGTATGGTGTGTGTGAGGTGGGCATGGTGTATATGTGGTGTGTGGTGTATGACGTGTGTTGTGTGTGGTGTGTATGGGGTATGATAAGTGTATGGTGTGTGAGTGAGGTGGGGATATGTATGTGCTGTGTGTGTGGTGTGTATGGGTTAAGTATCTGGGGTGTGTGACGTTGGCATGGTATATATGTTGTGTGTGTTGTATGAAGTGGGTATATGTGTGTTGTGTGTGGGGTGTGTGAGGTGGGCATGGGATGTGTGGTGTACATGGGTTAAGTGTGTGGGGTATGTGAGGTGGGCATGGTATATATGTAGTGTGTGGTGTGTGAGGTGGGTATGATGTGTGTTGTGTGTGGTGGGTATGGGCTATGTGTGTGTTGTGTGTGAGGTAGACATGGTATGTGTGTGGTGTGTTTGCTGTATATGAGTTAAGTGTGTGGTGTGTAAGAGGTGGGCATAATGTATATGTGGTCTGTGACGCAGGTATGTGTATTGTGTATGGTATGTATGGGGTATGTGTGTGAGGGTTATGTATGTGGGGTGTGTGTGTGGTGTACATGAGTTAGGTGTGTGGTGTGTATGGGGTATGTGTGTGGTGTATGTGAGGTGGGTAGGTATGTTGTGTGTGGTGTATGTGAGGTGGGTAGGTATGTTGTGTGTGGTGTATGTGAGGTGAGCATAGCATGTGTGTAGTATGTGAGAGGTGAGTATGATGTGTGTGTGGTGTGCATAGGGTATGGGTGTGGTATGAGGTAGGCATGGTACGTGTGTGGTGTGTGTACGTATGCACACACATGCATACCTGTACACTGCAGATCGACAGGCAGGCCAGCAGCCCGGGACACACAGCAGTGACCAGCTCAGCCAAGGCAGGGCTCAGAGCAGGAGTGGCCAGGCCCCTGGCAGCTCAGGATCTTGGATGCACTAAAAGCCTAGGAGAGAGAACAAGCTGTGTCACCATCTCCACCCAAGTTCATCATTAACATGAACCCCTAAGAAGCACTGAAACTGTTCCCACTTCTGATTAGAACCAGAAACACTCCAGATGAGCTCAGCACAGCCAAGGGGTGGGGAACTGTTCTCAATGTTCTCCTTCACCATCTGCAGCCAGATCTACCACCAGCAGCCTTGCCAGGCAGTGCAAGCCTGGTGGAAGGGGCCCCGGCCCAAGGGCAGGTCCCTCCCCCCCACCCCCCCATGCCCCCAAACCGGTGCAACGGGGTGTGGGGTCTTTTAATTAAGATGTTTTTCTCTCTGGGCCTTATTATAAAGGAAAAGGGAAGGGGGCAAAGATCCAGGCTCAGGTTCTCCCGGGACAGCGAACCCAGAGGCGACTCCAACCCTGTTGTCACCCAGCACTGGGACTCGATGCCAGGGCCAAGGGAGGATGGAGGAACGCACCAGCCACCAGCGGCCCATCCAGCCGGGCGGCAGGACCCGAGTGCCCCCGCAACCCCCAGAAAGAGCCTCTAGCCGGCACCAGGTGGCCATTCGCTGCCATGCTCCCCCACCCAACCCACGGATTCGGGAGCCACCGCCTCGTACACGATGCACGCCCCCTCCACCGGCCGTGGGAGCAGGAAGTGGCCCGTAGGAGAGGAGTGGGGCTGCTGGGCTGTTCCCCTAGACCCCAGCAACAACCGCCCCCCGCAGCTCCGCGGAGTACACAAGGCAGCCCTCCGGAGCACTGGGGCCGGAACCACCGGCCGCCCCACAAGCGTCCGGGTGCCTGCAGCGCCGCGGGAGACCCCAGGCTGCCACCGCCTGCGAGTCAGGCAGCCCGAGCCCCCCAGCTTACCTGGCCAGGGTGCGGGGCTGCTGCAGCGCGCTGCGGTCCCGCGGAGTCGCCGCCCGCTCTGTCAGCGAGGCCGAGCTCCTCAGCGAGGCCGCGCGGAGCCGCACAAACCTTCGGCAGCTGGGTCGCCACAGGCGCGTCCCGGAAGCGGCGTACGGCAAGCGCGCAGGGCCGCCTCTACCGGGCGCACGCGCACTCACCTGAGCCTGCAGGACGCGCCTCCGAAAGTCCTGGGAGTACAGGTGTGAGCCACGGCACCAGGTTGATTTCCTTCCCTTCCTCCCTCCTACCCTCCTTCCTCTCTCTTTCTCTCTCTTTTTTTTTTTTTCAGAGTTTCACTCTGTCACCCAGGCTGGAGTCCAGTGGTATGATCTCCACACACTGCAACCTCAACCTCTGGGTTCAAGTGATTCTTCTGCCTCAGCCTCCCAGGTGGCTGGGATTATAGGCGTGTGCCATCACACCCAGCTGATTTTTGTACTTTTAGTACAGATGTTTCACCATGTTGGCCAGGCTTGTCTCCAACTTCTAACCTCAGGTGATCCACCTGCCTCAGCCTCCCAAAGTGCTAGGATTGCAGGAATGATCCATCTCGCCCAGCCGATTTCTTCCTTTTTTTTTTTTTTTTTTTTTTTTGAGACGGAGTTTCCCTCTTGTTACCCAGGCTGGAGTGTTATGGCGCCATCTCGGCTCCTTAACAGGCACCTGCCACCACACCTAGCTAACTTTTTTGTATTTTTGTTAGAGACAGGGTTTCACCTGGCCTCATCAGAATCCCTGGATCATGACTGACCCCTAGAGGTGGCTTCTGTGCTTAATTGTCAGTTCATGGGCTGGAATGTGACCCCCAAACCTGCTGCAGAAGCTTCCACCCATCCTGGACCACGTTTGCCATCTGTGGGGGAAAGGCCTGTCCTTTGTCTTCTTAGCCCAGCCAGCCTCACAGGCATTCAGCAGATTGGAAAGCCTAAGCATGTTTTGTGCTGGGCAGGGCTCCCCGGAGACTTTTTTGGGGGTAAGCTGCAGTGCATTCCAGCCCTTAACATGCTGCTGTTTATTCCCACCCTCATCCCCGTCCCCCCATCCCCACCCCCCTACACACTCACAAGTACAAACACAGGCACAGTCATGAGCACACACCACCCTGGACAGCACCATTTCCAGCCTGGCAGGGCGGTCTCCTTACAGGGAAGTTAACAAGACTACAAAGAAGGCTCAGGGGTCAGGGAGGACCGCTGTTGGAAAGAGGCTCCTAGACCCGGTTCTGCCTCTGACTTGCTGGGGGTCCGTGAGAAAGTTGCTTCCCTTCTTGGGTCCCAGTTTCCCCAGCTGAGAAATGGGGGGTTGAGCCAAATGGTCTAAGGTTCTGGGAACCTAGGTCAGAGCCCGTAGCTGGTGGTCAAGATGAGGGAGAGGCCCTCGGGGTCAGCCGAATACCTGAGAGGCAGGACAGGCCCAAAGGTGAGCAGCCTGAGCACATCAGGTGGGCCTGGAGTTGGAGCGTGAGCCCCACAGCCTGCAGAGCAGACCTGGACTTGGGAGCCCACTCGCACCAGCCCCGTGAGACTTCAGAGATGTGGGGTCCAGCCTCCCCTAATGTAGCAGGGCTGGGGGCTGGGAGCTGCAGATTCTGACCCCACAGTTGCTTTAGACATGCCAGATGAGCTGGGGCAAGACACATCCCTCTGTATGAAATGAGGAGTCAGTCCAAATAGATACACCATGAAGGGCTATGGAACAAACCCAGCTGTACCCTGGGGATAGACTGGTTTCCGGGCTACTCAAGCAGCTGGCCTCTGGGGGAGGGGCCCCAGATATGAGAGGCAGGGCTCAAAATCTAGGCCCAGCCTCCACAGGAAGCCCCTCTGGAGAGCCTAGGGCAGTCCCAGAGGTACAGCAGGCTGCAGGTGCACTGGGAGCGTGTTTCACAAGGCACCCAATATTGCATCTGCTCAGAGAGGCAGCCAGCTGGAAAGTGGATGCAGTAGGCAGGGTGGTGGCTGCTCCCCGAAGCCAGGAGTCCAGCCCAGCACCCACCCCAGTCCACCTCAGTCCTGCTCAATTGAGTCATCCCCGCTCTGGGCCCACCCACAGAGGGAGAGCTTTGGGGTGACCGGGTGAGCTGGCCCTTGCGGGAGGATGTAATTGACACCGAGCCTGGACAGCCAGACAGCCCCTCGCCTGCATCCCCACCCCCACCTCTCCAGCCCCGATTCCCCAATCCTCCCACCTGCTCCCCTGCCCTGGCCCGTGCCTCTGCTCACTCTCATTTCTTTTCCTGCTCCAAGGCTCGCCTGCTCACATGTCCTTGACTCTCCTCTGAGTCTCCCTCTTTCCAAGCCACCTCCTCTCTACTTGACACATTCCCCCAAAGGCACCAGAGAACACAAGCTTAAGTCCCTGCACCTCACCTTACTCCCAGGCATGGGAGGGAGATGACATGAAGACCCAAATGCCACTTGGCAAAAGATCTGGAGTATGCAGAGGGGCAGATCTGAGGCTGTGGAAGCTCTGGGTGTTCCCTGAAGGAGGCTGCATTTAAGCTGGCTCTTGAATGCGGCTCTGAGCTGAGAACCCACCCTGAAGCTCCAGACCAGGAGCCAGCTGCCAGCAGGACCCCTCCATTTGGTGTCTCAAAGGAAGCTTGCACTCTGGCGGTCTAACTCTGAACCCAGAAAATCCCCCCCACCTCAGCCTGTTTCTTCTTAGGGAAATCACCATCTCATACCCAGTTCTGCACCAAACCCACATTTGAGGAAGGGGGCTCCTGCCCTGCCGTGCACTGAGTGCTCTGGATGCAACAGTGCCAAGGGGGAAAGACCTCTGAATGCCAAGCCAAACCATGTGAGGCTTAACTCCAACTTTAGCTGTGAGAGCTGTGGGTAGGAAAGAGCCCTAGTTCAGTTTGCTGTAGAAAGACCAGCCTGCCACTGTCTGGTACATGGATGGCAGGGGCAGAGTATGGATAAATACACAAGGAGGGCTGGGCTGGGGCGATTTGGACATGGCTGTAGCTGTGGAGATGGGAGGGCAGACAGGACTCGGTGGCTACTTGGATGAAGCAAGGGAGGGGGCAGGACGAGACACTCAGTTTTGTATCAGATGTGTAGAGTGTGAGATGCCATCCATTGCTCGAGAGAAGAAAAGGAGGAAGACCTCTGGCATGGGAGAATATGGATGAGCTCTGTCTTGAATGTCATTTGAAGTCCCCAGGGAGAGCCAGGCCTGCCAGCACGTTCACTGCTTCAGCTGGCCCTTGAGGCACCTGTGCTCCCTGGCCCTCTGGGCTCCCCCTTCATAGCTGTCAGCTGCAGTGGGGGCAGTTGCACAAGGGCCTGGCAGGTCTGTGTGTTTTTCCAGGGGACGGCTGTGTGGCCAGTGCCAAGAAGAAGCTGATGGAAACCTTCTGAACAAAACCCGTTACCACCACCTGACCTTCCCAGCCACCAGCTCCTCACAGCTCATCTCCATCGAGACAGAGCTCTCCCTGGCCCAGCGCATCAGCGTGGTAGGTGCAGAGGGCAGCTGTGGCTGACTCAGGCAAAGAGGCAGCTCATACCCAAGCCCTAAGCAATCATTGGCCAGAGGAATGAAATGACTAGAGTTGACTTAGACTTACCAGTACATGGCAGGGAGGCTGCAGGAAGGTCCATGAAGCTTGTAGCTGTCCAATATTTAACGAAGTCATGGTTTTGTTAACAAAGAAGAAATGAGGGTGGGAGTGTGATGGCCACTGGGCAGGCAGCCAAAGGGCCTGCAGAGACTGCTCAGCTGAGTCTCCGGCACAACTGTCAGCTTCTACTCCTCATCCTCACAGCCCCACCCTATGTTCTCTCCCAGATTGCTCAACAGGTAACCTTATGCGCTCCCTATTTGTTGGGGAAAATAACCAGACTGGGGGAACTGATGGATACAGAGGCCCAGGTGTAGGCGCAGGACCAGAGGCAGTGCAGCACCTACTGAGTGAGCCAGGCGGGTGAGGGTCTGGACGGTGGGCGGGGCTGCTGCAGGCATGAAAAGGACACGAAGATGGCAGCACTCCCAGGCACTAATGTTGAGATCTCCATATGTGAATGTGTGCAGAGATGGGGGTGCTGAGGAGGGAGGAGGTGTAGGGAATTTCTCTTCTCTCTGCTGACTCTGAGTTTGAGATGTCAGAGGGAACCATGGCCCATTGTAAACTAACATAATGTCCCCACCCACAGGGTTAGAACCCTACCCCTGGATGCAGTTCCGAGAGGAGCATTGATATGGGGAGATTGCAGGATCTGTGTCCAGAAGGGAGCAGGAGGTCACCAAGGAGGCTGACCCTGCTCTGGCCAGGTGGCTGTCTTCTGACACACTAGCCTCTCTGTAGCACAGTGGGCCCACACACACCCAGCCTGTCAAACTACAGCCCTCAAGAAGGCTTTGGCCAAATTAATGAGCGGCTCCCTCTCCCAGGAGGAAGCACAGCTGAAGTTTGGGGAGGGCAGTGGAGCTGTGTACACACTGCTCCCTCCCTCCACAGTCAGATGGGAAGGAAGGGGGCCTTCAGCTAGGCTCACCCAGGCTGGGGTCTGAGTGTCAGTGTCCAGCCAACGGCTTCTGGCTTAAGAGGGGAGCCGCCCAGCTGCTGCCATGCAGCTGCCACCCTAGTGAGGGTGAGGGGGCAGGAGTCTCCGCTGCACGTCCGGGCTCAGGCTCCCTGGCCAGATCTGGTCTGTGGGCCCTGTAGGCTGGTAGAAGCCATCAGGAGGAGGAGGGGATGCAGCCACCAGGCCCCTGCGAGTCAGATTTCTGAAAGCTTGGGTATACAGTGAGTATTAGGCTGTGGGCTGCTGGGGCAGGAAGGAGTGTTTGTTTTTCAGGGTTTGTTTATCTATTGAATTGATGAGGGAGGGTTATAGGTACAACCAATGTAAAGATGGCAAGTTTGAGAGAGCAGGCAGGGATTTAGTGCTGGGGAAGGCGAGCAGGCTTGTGAAAGCGGCTCTGTTAGGGAGGCCAGAGTCCTGTGCCAATGTCCTCAGCACGTGCAGCAGCTGCTGCAGGAGTGCAGGACAGATTTGAAGCACAGAACTTACTGGATGACAGAAATGTTCTGTATCTTGAAAGGAGGGGAGTTACATGGGTAATGCATTTGTGAAAACTCATCAGAACGTACACTTCAGATCTAGGCATTTCACTGGATATAAGTTATGCCACAAATTAAAAAGTGGTTGTTGTTTTTTTTTGAGACGAAGTGTCACTATGTCGCCAGGCTGGAGGGCAGTGGCACAATCTCGGCTCACTGCAACCTCTGCCTCCCTGGTTCAAATGATTCTCCTGCTTAAGAATCCCAAGTAGATGGGACTACAGGCACGTGCCACCACACCCTGCTAATTTTTGTATTTTTTTTCTTTTTTTTTTTTTTTTTTTTTTTGAGGCAGGGTTTCACTCTTGTTACCCAGGCTAGAGTGCAATGAATGGCGCGATCTCGGCTCACTGCAACCTCCGCCTCCTGGGTTCAGGCAATTCTCCTGCCTCAGCCTCCTGAGTAGCTGGGATTACAGGCACGCACCACCATGCCCAGCTTATTTTTTGTATTTTTAGTAGAGACGGGGTTTCACCGTGTTGACCAGGATGGTCTCGATCTCTTGACCTCGTGATCCACCCGCCTCGGCCTCCCAAAGTGCTGGGATTACAGGCTTGAGCCACCGCGCCCGGCCTGTATTTTTTTTTCTAAAGACAGTGTTTCACCATGTTGGCCAGGATGGTCTCAATCTCTTGATCTGCCCACCTCAGCCTCCCAAAGTGCTGGGATTACAGGCGTGAGACATCACACCCCAGCCAAAAACATTTATTAAAAGACAGATGGCTGTGCACACCTATCATCTCAGCACTTTAGGAGGCCAGGGCAGGTAGGTCACCTGAGTCAGAAGCTTGAGATCACCCTAGCCAACATGGTGAAACTAAAAATACAAAAATTAGCCAGGCAGTGCCAACACACCTGTGATCCCAGCTACTGGGGAGGCTGAGGCAGGAGAACTGCTTGAACCCAGCAGGCCAAGGTTACATTGAGCCCAGATCACACCACTGCACCAGAGCCTGGGCAACAGAGTGAGGCTCTGTTAAAACTAATAAATAAATAAGACAGAAAAAGATTTTCAACTTTAAAGGCAGAGTAGCTTGGTATAGATAACCCTCTTCACAAAAACAGTTCGAAAAACTGGACAAACAGAAAAACTGTGCCCCCACCCCCACCAAAAACAATTGTTGGAAGGTAACTAGAGACCTCAGGAGGACTTGAGTGACCTGACCCCTACAGAAAAGTCTGTAGGCCTTTTCCCCATGTTCGGTGACTGGTAAACAGCATAGGGCCCAGAGGCTAAGAACCTGACTATGAAGGGATAGTTAAGAGGCTGGAAAGCCGAGCTGAATGTTTGCCACTCTCACAGGGCTGAAATGTCATCATGAGAATGTGGGCCCCAGTAAGGAGTTGGGACCTTGGTGGGGACCCTGGAAGGGCCACCCCTAAGAGTCCAAATGGATAAAAATTAGACCAGCTGTCACAAAACCTACAACCTGTTTTGAACCAGCTTAGTCCCAAACTCGATGATGGTGATCTTCCCTTACTCCGATTGTGTGCCTTAAAGTCAAAGTGAATACTCTCTGGAGGCAGATACTGGTTTACTAGGCCTGCCATCAGACCAGACTAAAGGAGAAAGACCGAGAGATCAAAAAGACAACAGAAACATACATAGATATGAGGATTCTCAGGTATATATATATTTTTTTTAGAGACAGAGTCTCGCTCTGTCACCCAGGCTGGAGTGCAGTGGCAGGCTCTCAGCTCACTGCAACCTCCATCTCCCAGATCCACCATGTTAACAATGCTGGTCTTCAACTCCTGATCTCAAGGGATTCACCCGCCTCGGCCTCCCAAAGTCCTGAGATTACAGGCATGAGCCACCGCACCCAGCCAGCATTTTACAACAATTCTGCTCCTGCATCTTTTCCTGCTCCCGACGCCTCTTCTGCTCCATCTTTTGTCCATGCTCCTGTATTTTCTGCTCGTGCTCCTGGATCTTTTGTTCGTGCTGCCTCATCTCCTCCTCCTGCTCCTGCATCATATGCTCCCACTCCTGCCTCATCTGCTCCCACTTCCACATCTCCTCCTCCTGCTCCCGCATCATATGCTCCCACTCCTGCCTCATCTGCTCCCACTTCCACATCTCCTCCTCCTGCTCCCGCATCATATGCTCCCACTCCTGCCTCATCTGCTCCCACTTCCACATCTCCTCCTGCTCCCGCATCATATGCTCCCACTCCTGCCTCATCTGCTCCCACTTCCACATCTTCTCCTCCTGCTCCCGCATCATATGCTCCCACTCCTGCCTCATCTGCTCCCACTTCCACATCTTCTCCTCCTGCTCCCGTAGCATATGCTCCCACTCCTGCCTCATCTGCTCCCACTTCCACATCTCCTCCTGTTCCCGCATCATATGCTCCCACTCCTGCCTCATCTGCTCCCACTTCCACATCTCCTCCTGCTCCCGCATCATATGCTCCCACTCCTGCCTCATCTGCTCCCACTTCCACATCTTCTCCTCCTGCTCCCGCATCATATGCTCCCACTCCTGCCTCATCTGCTCCCACTTCCACATCTTCTCCTCCTGCTCCCGCATCATATGCTCCCACTCCTGCCTCATCTGCTCCCACTTCCACATCTCCTCCTGCTCCCACATCATATGCTTCCACTTCCACATCTTCTGCAACTGCTCCCATGTCTTCTGCTCCCCCTTCCAGATCTTCTCCTCTTGCTCCTGGTAGAGGTGTTCCCAGTGATTACTTTCATCCAGCTGTTCCTGGAGCTCTCCTTTGAGCCTGTGAAGCTCCTGCTTCAGGTTCTCGACCTCCTCCTGTAGCTGCACCTGCAATAGTGAAAGTGTTGGTTTGAACCTCAAGAAGAAATAGACTCATGAGCTAGCCATAGAAATGTCATCTACAAAATAATCATTTTCATCCACAATGCTTTAAAAAATTTTTTCTAAGTCCTAACTCTGAGATTCTGATTCCCAAGGTGACAATTGGTAGATTTCTAACACAGTCTAGAGGATCCTATTGTGGGACCAGCACCAAGACCCAGAATTTCCAGCTCTGGGCTGGAGCCTCCCTATACCCTGCATGATCCCTCGACCATGGCCCCAGATGGATGGGGCTCCCACAACCCCCAGGGCTGCAGCCTCTCACCTGTGGCAGCAGGAGCTTGGCCCTAGCCAGCTTTCTCTGTAGCTGCTGGATGCTGGACTTTTTGGACTGTAGGAGTCTAAGTTTGCTGTTCTTCCTCTGTAGCGCCTCACTGATTATACTATGGCCAGAGGCAGTAGAGAAAGGCATGAACAAAGAACAGAAAGGACCGCTTTGCTGATCAACCCTCTACCCTCACCCCACAACCACCACAGAACCGTGGCACTGGAAGGGACCCCAGGAATTAAAAGTCACAGGTGGCAGGCCAGAGAGAAGACATGAGTTGCCCGAGGCTACCCCATGAGTCAGTGGCACAGCCGGCACTAGAGCTTTGCTGGGCACACATGCAAACCTCTATGACCCCCTCACCATGTTCACCTGTACCACCCACCTCCCAGCACTCCACCCACGCTAAGGGCCCCCAGACCTCCCATCCCACATTCCCCTGTCCTACGTGCTCCTGTACAGTTCCAGACTCAGGCCATCCCTCTCCTTTCTTAACTCGTTGCACTGCAAAAACAGAAAGGTTTTAAGTCAGGATGCAGCAGACAGAGCAGCAGCTGGCCGACAGGAACAACGGCTGCAGTGACCACTCCACAGCAACACTCCTCGCTCTCAGTCACGCCGGGCATGTTCCCAAGGCATGCCCATGGTCTCCTTTGTTTTTCTTTATTTTTTTTGAGATGGAGTTTCACTCTTGTTGCCCACGCTGGAGGGCAATGGCATGATCTCGGTTCACCACAACCTCCACCTCTCAGGTTCAAGTGATTCTCCTGCCATGCACCATCACGCCTGGCTAATTTTGTATTTTTAGGAGAGACAGGGTTTCTCCATGTTGTTCAGGCTGGTCTCAAACTCCCAACCTCAGGTGATCTGCCCACCTCGGTCTCCCAAAGTGCTGGGATTACAGGTGTGAGCCAATGAGCCTGGCCCTCATTTGTGTTTCAAAGAACTGGGTAAGGGTAAAAGGAACAGGGAAAGAGATTGAATTTATACCTGGCTCACGAGCCTGGAGAGATCAGATAATATTGCTATTGTTATGACTGTTATTACTACCGCTGCTGGAATCTTCACTGAGTGCTTTACCAGGCACTGTGCCAACAATCCCATTTAATCCTCACAACCACCAGGAGACGGTTACTATTATTACCTCTACCGTGCAGATGAAAAACAGGGGGTATTAAAGGTTAAGTGCTGCCTAGGATCACTGAGACAGAGCTGGGAATTCAACCCCCAGGTTTCTCTGATTCTCTAAGCCCATTCTTTCCTGGTGGTGGGGGCACAGATAAGAAGGAGGAAATTAATCTTGTTGACTTTTTGAACGGACCGTATGTTCATATAGTCCAAAACTCAGAAGGTACAAAAGGGAAATATCTCCCACTCACACTTTCCCCTCTACTCAGTTTCTAATGAATCCTCACAAACATGTTTTATGTATTTTACCATGATACATGCACACACACAAACACGTGTTCTCTCTCTCTACACACATGGTAACATACTAAAGATACTCTTCCGCACCTTCATGGCACAAGTACCCTAACCCCCACCTAGGATTTGGCCAAGGCCACAGCCAGGTAAGGGCAGGGCGGGCACTTGGCCTCCGAGCTCTGTGTCCTGTGCTCACTCCCTACAGTACCTGCAACTCACCCACAGCCTGCCTCTAACAACCACACACAAAAGCACCAAGAAATGGCCCATGGTGCCTTCTGGGAAGGATGCTCCATCCTGCAGAAGGGACCTTTAGACTCACTCCTCCATGTGGGAAGCTGGGTTGCCAGGGGATGGGGCAGGTGGTTGGACTCACCCTGTCTGCCACCTTTTTCTGTGTGGGGACATCAGACAGAGCCTGCCTCAAGTCCTCCACGTGTTGGGAGGCATGTTGCAGGAGTTCGGAGAGGTAACTGCAATCTCCTGGAAAAAGAGGTTGAAAGGAGGCCCAAGGGACTCCCCCTAAAAGCCTGTCCAAGTGCCAGGTTGAAGGATGATGGGGTGCCCAGATTCCCACCTTCTAGCCGCCTGGCCACACTATCTGTGAAATATAGTTCTCTCTCCAGGTCACTGATTTTGTGAGCCCGAGCCTGTGGGAGAAAAGCCAAGCACGTGCTGAAAGAGAAGCAAAGAAACCTCCAGAGGACAGGTGGGAACTCCACACCCTCCACTCACCTCTACCTGCCTCCTGAGCGCTGCCTGATGGTGGTGGCTTGGCTTGTTTTCCTACAGAAAGAGGAAGACAGTGCTCTTACTAGGGGGTGACAGAGATGGCACAGGGAGACATGCCCCCAATGCCCCAGGACAGGACCACCCATGGGATCAGGTTATCGGGAACTCTGTGGCATAGGGTGGAATCTTGGAGGATGAGTCTTCTTTCCCTGGACGGGAGTGGGCGAGACAAGGCTGGGGCCTCTATGTCTCAGTGCCCCCCAAACCCAGCAATCATGTCATGAAGAAATCACGTTACTTCATCCAGCTGAGGTTGGTTCTGTTGTTTCTATGGGGAGAGTCAAAGGAAGGTGACCGAGGGTGGCCGCCTCAACTCTATTCCCCAGGCCAGGAAGCAGTAGGCAGGGGCTGGGAGTGGAGTTTAGAGTGAAAGTTCTCAGACCCAATGGGAACCTAAACTAGTAAACTCTCCTCAAGCTCCCAAAGGAAGAGGATTTGGGTCTTTGTTGGTTTTCACCCAGAGCCACAGAATGGAAAGTCTGAAACTAGATTCTCTCCAAAGGACAGTCACATCAATCTTCAGAGATGGAGTGTGAGAAAAGCCCACCCTTCTGCCAGTTTGTCATTTACAAAGGTGCATTTATTCATCAAACACCGAACACAAACAGGCCAGCTACGGCTCTTCACAGTGGGGATATGGGATGGAAAAGCCAGACAGGAGCCCTTGGCCTCAAGGTTTCCACTCTCGTTGGCCTTGAAATCTTAGACTTTCAGAGCTAACAGAAACCTGTGATACTCTCTACCTCCACCTCCTCAAGAAACACAAGCCCAAGGAGGAGAGGTGTTCACAGCAGGCCCTGTACTAGGGATTAACATAAAAACAAGATCAAATCTCATTGAAACTTCACAAATGTAAGTAAAACAACAGCACCCCTATTTTACAGACATGAAAAGAGAGAGGCCCAAAGAGCTCAAGCAATTTGCCCTAAATCATCCCCTTAGCAGATGGAGAGACAGCATTCAAACCCAGGGTTCCTAACCGGTACCCGGCAGTGCTTCCACAATCTTCACAGTTACCCTCTACTGTCCCTTGGGCCCTCTGTCCCCTGGAGGCTGGCCAGCCAAGACTCACATCCTCAGGTGAGTGGCCCACCCTCACTCCTCTGTGGGGTGATGGGGACACATCAGTGTGATGCCCGAGTTGCACTTTGAGATGGAGGTGGTGCAGGGCCAGGACCCAAGTCCTTGGAGACATGAGCCCAAAGAGCCCAGGGAACTCAGGCATGGGGCAGCAGGAGGTGAGGGCCAAGTACAGAGTGGGGAGTCCCAGGAGTCACCTGCCCAAACTCACCCTAGGGAAACTGGTGAGGGCAGGCATTGGGGCACCAAGGTCCTTGGAGATGCCAGCCCGAACAGCCCAGGGAGGTTGACCCTGGGGCAGCAAGAGGTGAGGGCAGAGTATGGAGTGAGGAGCCCGGGGAGTCACCAGCTCAAATCGCCCTGGGGCGACTGGCGAGAGCAGGGTCAGGATTGCTAATGGGGTGGGGCTGGCTGACAAGATTTTGGTACAGGGAGCCCAGAGGCACTGGGGGGCCAGCCCAGTGCGGCTCAGGAGTGGCAGAGACTCTGGCAGCAGTCCTGCTGTCACAGAGGGCCTGGGGCTGGGTTGGGGGTCCACACCTGGTGCGTTTTAGCTTTTCCTTGGTCCATTTGCACTCTCTGGTTGCTTTGGATATCTCGGGGTGGGGAGGGAAGTGGGGTCAGGGAGGGACATGGGGTCAGGGAGGGACGTGGTCTTGGGGAAGGACACAGGCTACGGGACGGACGTGGGGTCTGGGAGGGATGTAGAGTTCTCGAGGGATGTGGGCTTGGGGATGGACGTGGGCTTGGGGAGGGACGTGGGCTTGGGGAGGAACGTGGGCTTGGGCAGGGAGGTAGGGTTCGGGAGGGACGTAGTGTTGGGGAGAGACATGGGGTTGGGGAGGGACATGGGCTTGGGGAGGGACATGGGCTTAGAAAGGGATGTAGGGTTCAGGAGGGACATAAGGTTGGAGAGGGACGTAGTTTTGAGGAGGGATGTGGGGTTGGGGCCACATCATCGTGATACAGAAGAGGATAGTGAGATACGTCCTGTCACCTACCATGCAGCTGTGTGACTGAACCAGAGGAGGTGTAACCAGGGCCTCACTAGAACCCAGAATATGGGTGTGGCCTGAATACTTCAAGCTCATTGGTCAATGAGAAAGATAAAAGGGAATTGAGGTGTGGTCAGGCAGTGGTGTGTCATGAGGGACCTGTGGTGTCACAATGAAGGCTGCCCATGCACCAGCTGCCCCCACCCACTCCGGTAGAGGGGCAGGGCTGGGTTTTCACTTGAAAAACTTTAAAACTTTATTACCTCAAATCTATAGCATGCTTGACGATGACCAGACTGTATTATCCAACATTCCAATGAGATGAAATGATCACAGTGATTTTTTTTTGAAAAGTTTCTTTTAGTCCCCTACATTTTAAATTTTTTTTTTTTTTAAAGATACATGTATGGGGGCCCAGTGGCTCACGTCTGTAATCCCAGCACTTTGGGAGTCTGAGGGGGGAGAATCATGAGGTCAAGAGATCGAGACCATCCTGGCCAACATGGTGAAAACCCATCTCTACTAAAATACAAAAATTAGCTAGGCATGGTGGCGCACACCTGTAGTCCCAGCTACTCAGGAGGCTGAGGCAGGATAAATGCCTGAACCCGGGAGGCGGAGGTTGCAGTGAGCTGAGATTGTGCCACTGAACTCCAGCCTGGGGCCTAGTGACAGGGCAAGACTCTGTCTCAAAAAAGAAAAAAATAAACATGTCTAACATCTTTAAAAACACAAACTTTTGAGCTGGGTAGGGTGGCTCATGCCTGTAATCCCAGCACTTTGGGAGGCTGAGGTGTGTGGATCACCTGAGGTCGGGAGTTCAAGACCAGCCTGGCCAATATGATGAAGCCCTATCTCCACTAAAAATACAAAAACTAGCTGGGCATGGTGGCGGGAGCCTGTAATCCCAAATACTTGGGAGACTGAGACAGGAGAACTGCTTGAACCCAAGAAGTGGAGGTTGCAGTGAGCCAAAATCATGCCACTGCACTTCAGCCTGGGCAACAGAATGAGACTCTGTCTCAAAATAAATAAATAAATACACAAAGCTTTCCACTTAATAAGCGTTCAAAGCTCTTTACCAGTTTAAAACAAATACAAGACCCTCCTAAAGTAAGGCTGAATGCTAAGTGATGGGGGAGAGAAAAAGGACACAAATAACTCCTACTCTCATGAGGTTAATCACTAAATCCTATTTTTCTAGAATCACCTGGCCTCTCTAAGTCCTGTGAATGAAACTGAATTTCTCACTTGATACGGGGCTATGACTTGCAATCATGAAAACCAAGAACTGTGTTATGTCACTGTATATTGCTTGTTACCTGAATTCCATATTAGGCTGGGATCAAGGGTTGACTTTTTCATGATTTGCTCCATTACCTGTGTGCTTTTATCCCAGACCAAACTAAGCTTTTTTTTAGAGTTCACAATTTATAGTTAGCACGTAAGAGTCATTCTCAAAAATGTAGTCTTTGGACCAGCAGCACCAGCAGCACCTGGCAACTTCTTATAAATGCACATTCTCAGGCCCCACCCTAGACCTGATGAATCGCAAACTCTAAAGTAGGGCCCAGAAATCTGTGTTGCAATAGGCCCTCCAGGTGTTCAGGAACCTCTGGTATACAGCAGGTAGAAAAAGGTGTTTCCTTCTGTAGGTCCAAAGGGATACTGTATGTTCTGTCTTGATATGAAACAATGACATGAAATGAAAAGACAGAAATCTCCTTCCTACTCCCACCCTCCAGCCAATGTGTTTTATTCATATGAATAAAATAAGAAAATGAGCGGCAGAGATTTTGTCTAAAAAGTATACTTACAGCCTGATTTCATCCAATATCATTTACATCCTCTTACATCGAAAGTTTTAGGAAAGGATCTCACAATGGAAGACTCAGGCACACTAGGAGTTCCATCATAAAAGACCAAGTACATCTGAATGTCCAAATTTACTAGAGAAGAAAAGCAGAATAATTGGCTATATTTTCACGTTGCATTCAACAGGAAATTGAAGTTTTGAATTTTTATCACCATCATTCTTCCCAGGTAATAGAATTAAATCAGAATACTCCATTCTTCCAAAGCCTCTAGCCAGGCAAAGTTTTACTGTATTGCTTCCCGCTTTTCAATGGTTATAAAGCAGAGTCCTGGCAGGCACATTTTGTATACCTGCAAAGACCCAGAACTAAACAGTTCCGGCAGGCACATTTTGTATACCTGCAAAGACCCAGAACTAAACAGTTCCATCTGTTCAATATTCAAACAAAAGTCCTGTAAACCTCAGATAGTGAGTGGAATACGTTAGCACTAGCACCAAGGCCTCAAATAGAAAAAGATACCAAAAACACCACTAGCAAACAAAAGTAAGCTCTCAGCTGGGAGCAGTAGTTCGCACCTGTAATCCCAGCACATTGGCGAGCCAAGGTGGGAGGATTACTTGAAGTCAGGAGTTCAAGACCAGCCTGGGCAGCATAGAGAATTCACATATCTATATAATTTTTTTTTAATTAGCTGGGTGTTGCAGCACACATCTGTAGTCTTAGCTACTTGGGAGGCTGAGGTGGGAAAAATCGCTGGAGCCCAGGAGTTCGAGGCTGTAGTAGCTACAATCATGCCACTGAACTCCAGTCGGGGTGACAGAGTGAGACCTAGATAATTGCATCTGTCCTGCTCCTGCTTACACTAAAACCAGTAAGTTAAAACACTTTCATTGAGCAGAATAAAAATTAAGTGAAATGAGACTTTGGTGCTTGGCTAGCAAAATCAATCAATACAATACAATAAAAAATAAAGTGAAATGAGAAATCACTTACTGGGAGAAAGTCTTTGTAATCTCGATGACAGATAAAAGGTTTGTATCCTTAGCCTATAAGGAAATCTTTTAAATTTCTCAGAAGAAAATGAATCATTTCCAACATAAAATAACCAATAGGGAAACGGGCACTTTCCACAAAAATACAAATGGCCAATGAGCATATGAGAAAGATTCAAAAGCACTAGAAACCAAAGAAATGTAATGAAAACAATGAGAGTTTCTGCTTAAAGATCAACAAAGATCACAAACGGAAGTGGAAACCTGGAGCTCTGTCCCTGTTGGTGGGAGGAAAAACTGAACCAATTTTCCTACAAAATTGTTTCAACATTTCTATTAAAAACCCTAAAACTGGGCCGGGCATAGTGGCTCACGCCTGTAATCCCAGCACTTTGGGAGGCCGAGGCAGGTGGATCACGAGGTCAAGAGATCCAGACCATCCTGGTCAACATGGTGAAACCCTGTCTCTACAAAAAATACAAAAATTAGCTGGGCATGGTGGTGCACGCCTGTAGTCCCAGCTGCTTGAGAGGCTGAGGCAGGAAAATTGCCTGAACCCAGGAGGCAGAGGTTGCGGTGAGCTGAGATCGTGCCATTGCACTCCAGCCTGGGTAACAAGAGCGAAACTCCATCTCAAAAAAAAAAAAACCTAAAACTGTTTTATACTATTTTCCACCAGAAATTCTACTGGTATTAATTCATTCCAAAAATATGTGCTTGAGTCCAATAAATGTATATAGAAAGTAATTCACCTCTGAGGTGGCAATGATTCATTAAATATACATCCAACTATTAAAAATCATAACGTCAGGATATATTTCTGCCATAAAAATATGCCCAAAATATAGTCAGTGACAAAAGACTATATGTTGTGATTCTACTTTTAAAAATGTTTATATGCATAAAAAAGGATAAAAAGCAACAAACCAGAATGTTTTGAGTGACTAAATTAAAGATTTCTCTTTATATTTTGTTATCCAAAATATTACAAAAGGAAGGTTATTTCCTTTATAACCAGGAAGAATTTATGTCACTTTCCTTTTTCTTTTTTCTCCTGTATGTATCCCAGGTAGGCTAGAGAGCTTGAATCACTGCTTCACAAGGTCAGTCAGCCCATTTTCAGGACATGCAGTACACAAAGGTGCCCCATCATCCTTTTATATTTATATTTTTTCCCTCCTTCCTTCCTTCTTTCCTTCCTTCCTTCCTTCCTGTGCACAAAGGTGCCCCATCTTCCTTTTATATTTATATTTTTCCCCCCTTCCTTCCTTCTTTCCTTCCTTCCTTCCTGTGCACAAAGGGGCCCCATCTTCCTTTTATATTTATTTTTTCCCTCCCTCCCTCCATCCTTCCCTCCGTCCCTCTCTCCCTTCTTCCTTCCTTACTTTTTTTTCTTTTGCTCTGTTGCCCAAGCTGGAATGCAGTGGTGCAATCTTGGCTCACTGTGACCTCCACCTCCTGGGTTCAGGCAATTCTCCAGCCTCAGCCTCCTGAGTAGCTGGGATCACAGGTGCCCACCACCACGCCGAGCTAAGTTTTTATTTTTAGTAGAGATGGGGTTTCACCATGTTGGCCAGGCTGATCTGAAACTCCTGACCTCAGGTGATCTGTCTGCCTTGGCCTACCAAAGTGCTGAGATTACAGGTGTGAGCCACTAGGCCTGTCTTCTATTTTTTTTAATTTTACAAGGTCTGGAAATGTTTTTGTTTTAAATTCTTTTATTGTACTCAGAGTATTTTTTACACTCTATGAAATTGAGGAAAAGACAAAGGAAAGGCTGATTCCCTACCTTCCTGGGGCTACTCTTCCAATTTTTGCTTCTACTGCTATATATAAATATCCATTGAGTACTAAAAAGATGGGCAGCCCCTTAGATCTTCTTTTCTTAGCTCTTTCTCATAATCCCACTTCATTCCTTCATTCACTTATTATTATTATGTCTCGCTCTTGTTGCTCAGGCTAGAGTGTAATGGCATGATCTCGGCTCACTGCAACCTCCACCTCCCAGGTTCAAGTGATTCTCCTGCCTCAGCCTCCCGAGTAGCTGGGATTACAGGCACACACCACCACTCCAGGCTAATTTTTGTATTTTTAGGAGAGATGGGGTTTCACTATGTTGGCCAGGCTGGTCTTGAACTCCTGATGTCAGGCCATTCACTCACCTTGGCCTCCCACAGTGCTGGGATTACAGGCATGAGCCACCCTGCCTGGCCCATTCACTTATATTTTATAGGGTAATGTGCACAAATACATAGTTCAAAAAAATTTTAAATATAACTATCTATAAAAGCATGTGCCATAACCACTTACACACACCAAGTTCATTTTGGAATGTGCCTTTGATGAATCCTCTATTTAAATCACCGCAAGGTCACAAGGCAAAAAAGTTAGCCTTTTTTTTAATTTTCATTACGTGCAGCAGTATGTAGCAAAAGACTCCCTTGAGTAAAGCAACTGTACTCTTTGGGGATTCATTTCATATGGTAAGTAAATATATAAATGAGTAAATAATTGAACTATCAAAGAAGCTAAAGAAACATTCCCCATCACCGGCGGAAGGGGTTACCATGAAGCCGACCCTAGCAGTCGCTTACACATACAGTTGATCCTCACTATTTGTGGATCCTATATTTGCACTTTCACTTACTTGCTAAAATGTCTTTGTAATCCCCAGTACCTGGGGAGCTTTCAAGGTGACTCACAGCTAAACACACAGTAGTGAAAAGTCTGTCACTCCTTGCACACTTCCCAAGCTAAGGTCCAATAAGATGACCCTCGGTCTGCTTTCAGCTCTCATACAAAGATGGCCAGAGGGCAGACACGGCAGAGGGCAGTGCAGGGTAGCGCAAGAAGCTCTGGCTTGGCCGGGCGCGGTGGCTCACGCCTATAATCCCAGCACTTTGGGAGGCCGAGGTGGGTGGATCACGAGGTCAACAGATTGAGACCATCCTGGTCAACGAGGTGAAACCCTGTCTCTACTAAAAATACAAAAATTAGCTGGGCATGGTGGCGCGTGCCTGTAATCCCAGCTACTCGGCAGGGTGAGGCAGGAGAATTGCCTGAACCCAGGAGGCGGAGGTTTCGGTGAGCCGAGATTGTGCCATTGCACTCCAGTCTGGGTAACAACAGCAAAACTCCGTCTCAAAAAAAAAGCAGCTCTGGCTCTGGGGCCAACTGGGCGAGGTCTGAATCTGAACTCCGGCAACTGTTAGTGGAGCGGCCTCGGGAAAATCACTTAACACTTCTATACTTCCTTTATCCTTTTGTAAATAAAGAAAATTTAATCTACCAGGATGAGTTGTTCTTAGGAATTCGGATTATAACCTATGTGAAATAGGTACATATACACCAATTTCCCTGGGAACAGGGTTTAGTATTTTATTAACTCAGTGTTCTAGGCAACTTTATAGGACTACTGAAAATAATGAGAAATGACTGTAATTATTTATGAAGAAATAACCAAGATATAGACACAATTATTTGGATGAGGTAGAGGCACCAAGGTTTGAAGAAGGTTTTGAAGAAACAGAACGTCACCAGAAACATAAGCCGCGGAAAAGGCCTGCAAGGAGAGAGAACGGTGCCTACAGAGAGACAGTTCCAGATGGTGGATAAAAAACAGGTAGGTTCAGAAAATGGCACTTCAGGAAGTCTAGAGCAGTAGAAGATGAGCCTAGAACATGGTGCCACAACCCTGTATTCATATACCCTGTACTATAGAACCTCATTCTCTGCATTTAATTTTTGATTTCTTTTTTTTTTTTTTTGAGACGGAGTTTCACTCTTGTTACCCAGGCTGGAGCTTAATGGCGCCATCTCCGCTCACCGCAACCTCCGCCTCCTGGGTTCAGGCAATTCTCCTGCCTCGGCCTCCTGAGTAGCTGGGATTACAGGCACACGACACCATGTCCAGCTAATTTTTTGTATTTTTAGTAGAGACAGGGTTTCACCATGTTGACCAGAATGGTCTCGATCTCTTGACCTTGTGATCCACCCGCCTCGGCCTCCCAAAGTGCTGGGATTACAGGCTTGAGCCACCGCACCCAGCCCAGGCTCTTTAACTCTTAAGCTTATTCTCTTTTCTACAACTTGCTCTTATTCTCTTGGGCCACGGAGGGCCTTGAGGAGCTCACAGTTTAATGGAAGAGATAAGTAGAAATCGAAAATTAATTAGGACCGGTGGCGGTGGCTCAAGCCTGTAATCCCAGCACTTTGGGAGGCCGAGGCAGGTGGATCACGAGGTCAAGAGATCGAGACCATCCTGGTCAACATGGTGAAACCCTGTCTCTACTAAAAATACAAAAATTTAGCTGAGCATGGTGGCGCGTGCCTGTAATCCCAGCTACTCGGGAGGCTGAGGCGGGAGAATTGCCTGAACCCAGGAGGCGGGGGTTGCGGTGAGCCGAGATCGCGCCATTGCACTCCAGCCTGGGTAACAACAGCAAAACTCCGTCTCAAAAAAAAAAAAAGAGTTAAAGAGCCTGGAGCATACCTGAATGTGTCAGAAGGGAGGTCAGTGAGCAGATAAA
Organism: Callithrix jacchus; assembly: GCF_049354715.1. Classification (NCBI taxonomy): domain Eukaryota; kingdom Metazoa; phylum Chordata; class Mammalia; order Primates; family Cebidae; genus Callithrix; species Callithrix jacchus. The sequence continues at coordinate 20,073,618 of NC_133507.1, read as the reverse complement.
ATCTGATGGAGGAAGAAAACACTAGTTCTTGCAGAATGGCAAGGATGTGGATGGGTCAGAAGAAAAAAGAGGACAATTCTGATGAGAACTGTGGGAATGAAGGCAAAGTAATTATGCAGCATTAAGGTAAAAGGGAGACAGAGTAGAAGAGGAAGCGGGAAGAAGGAATCAGTGAAAAGGTTGGAAAAGCCAAATAATCTTATGGAGAGCCCTTAACAACTTGTATCTAAAAGCGAACATGGGGGATGAAAATAACATTTTTTCCTTGTTTGGAACCAATCCATATTCTACCCAAGTAAGTGACTTCCTATCTTTGACCTTCAACAGTACTTAGTATCTTCTGAGCCTCAGTTTCCTTATTTGTGATGATGATAGCATGAAAGCTAAGTAAGGAGTGCCTACTGTTAAGTACCTTACAGCTATGATCTGATTGAAACCCGACCACCACCTATGAAACAGCTATCATCCCCCTTTGACAGAGGTATGATCTGATTTCATCCTGGCCACAACCCTGTGAAACAGTTACCATCCCCCTTTTACAGAGGTGTGATCTGATTTCATCCTGGCCACAACCCTGTGAAACAGTTACCATCCCCCTTTGACAGAGGTGTGATCTGATTTCATCCTGACCACAACCCTGTGAAACAGTTACCATCCCCCTTTGACAGAGGTGTGATCTGATTTCATCCTGACCACAACCCTGTGAAACAGTTACCATCCCCCTTTGACAGAGGTGTGATCTGATTTCATCCTGACCACAACCCTGTGAAACAGTTACCATCCCCCTTTGACAGAGGTATGATCTGTTTTCATCCTGACCACAACCCTGTGAAACAGTTACCATCCCCCTTTTACAGAGGTGTGATCTGATTTCATCCTGGCCACAACCCTGTGAAACAGTTACCATCCCCCTTTGACAGAGGATGATCTGATTTCATCCTGGCCACAACCTTATGAAACAGATACCATCCCCCTTTGACAGAGAAAGAAAATGAGACACAGAGGGGCTTGGTCATGCTCAAAGTCACACAGCTATTAGGCAGTGGTGCCGAGACTTGAATCTACACAATGTGATTTCTATGTTGCCTCAGTAGAGTACAATAGGAATAAGAATATTTGTGGTGGTCAAAGATAATATCATGAACCTGGCTCATCATAGACATTTGCTTTTTAGAAACATGTGAAAATGAGAAAGAAAATAGGCTTCTGAAACAAGATATAATGTCACAGGAAAAAGAATTTAAGGAGGTTAGACATAAAAAGTATGCGGAATGGGTGAAATGACAGATTGAAATGTGTGTCAACCTGGAGAAGCTCCTCTTCTAGTCATCTACATGTGAAGATGAATACTAACTGGATTAAATATGTCGAAAGGGAATTCACATTTTTGTGGGTGTGTAGACTAGTACAGCCATTCAGGAGCTATCTGGAAGTATTCAGAGAAATTAGGCAGAAAGCAGTGGTTTTCAAGGTTGAGTGGGCATCAGAATCACCTGGAGGATCTACTGAAACACAGACCAGGCTGGGTGCGGTGGCTCATGCCTGTTATCTCAGCACTTTGGGAGGCCAAGATAGGAGGATTGTTTGGAGCCAAGAGTTTGAGACCAGCCAGGGCAACATAGTGAGACCCCATCTCTACAAAAAAAGTTAAAAAATTAGCCAGGCATGGTGGCACACATCTATAGTGCCAGCTACTCAGGAGGCTGAGGAGATAGGATTGCTTGAGTCCAGGAGTTACAATGGGCTATGACTCTACCACTGAACTCCAGCCTGCGTGACAAAGCAAGACCCTGTCTCTATTAAACACAAAGCCACACGCCACAAAAAAAACACAGAATGCTGGCCCCATGCCACAATTTGTGATTTATTTTTTCCGTCACTATTTCTTGCTTCCTGCCCTCTGACTTTTAGAGGTGGGTAGCCTTGGGATCCTCCCAGCTCTGGACATCATCATCCCAGCTGGAGGCATGGAGCCCCCTAATCATAGGTAAAGAGACAATTGTATAAGACATAAGCCAGGCACGGTGGCCCACGCCTGTAATCCCAGCACTTTGGGATGCTGAGGCAGGAGGATCACTTGAAGTCAGGAGTTTGAGATCAGTCTGGTCAACATGGCAAAACCTCATCTCTACTAAAAATACCAAAGGAAAAATAATTAGCCTGGTGTGGTGGCACATACCAGTAGTCCCTGCTACTCAGGAGGCTGAGGCATGGGAAACACCTGAACACCGGAGGCAGAGGCTGCAGTGAACTGAGATGGCACCACTGCACTCCAGCTTGGGCGACAGAGCAAGACTCTGTCTCGGAGCGGGGCGGGGGAAAGACGCTCCTTAAATTCAAACTGGCTTCCAGCCTCAGCTCCACTGAGGAGGCTGGAACTATGTCACCATTCAACTACTTTGTATCTCTAAGTCTTGGTTTCTTTAAATTAAAAAAGGAAGTTAGTGTTTTCCTCCCAGAGGTGCTGAGGATTGATTAAACGAGATAGTATGTGGAAAGCATTAGGCATGTAGCACACTTAGCACACTCAGTCTCAAAAAGAAGATGAATTGTTGTTTATTTGATGTTTTTCTACTTTTTTAAAGTAAGCATTTATTGCCATAAACTTCCCTCTTAGCACGGCTTTTGTGTATCCCGAAGGTTTTGGTATATTGTATTTCCATTATCATTTGTTTCAAGAAATGTTTCAATTTCCTTCTTAATTTCTTCATTGACCCACTGTCATTCCAGAGCATGTTATTTAATCCCCATATGTTTGTAAGTTTCCAAAATTTCTCTTATTAATTTCTGGTTTTATTCCATTGTGGTCACAAAAGATGCTTGACATTGTGTCAGTTTTTTTTTTTTAATGTTTTAAGACTTGTTGTGTGACCTCAGATACTTGGGGGGCATCGAAGATTATGGAGATAAATCCTTTCTAAAACATACTCTGTCCCAAGTAAAGACTAACTATAAAGATTGGAAGGAAAAACAAGGAAGGGAAAAATTTCAATACATCCACACACGTATACATACATATATATTTGTAGCCCTCTGGCTATTTGGTTTATAGGAAGAAAATTATCTCTAAAATAATTAGTTGACCATTAGAAAGAAAAAAAATCTTGTACCCTCAGTAATAGCTGTGACTCTTGGCAAGCAAAAGTGGCTTTACTGTAAGTTCTCTACCAGCTTGTCAAACCAGACTAACGCTCCCAAGGCACACTTGTTACAAATATTGACGCCACATGGCCTGGAGATGGAAGCATCCTCAGGGAATGGTCTGCTGCCAAAGGCTGTTCCCTTAATGGGCTTTTACTACTGTGTGTTTGATTCGTTTCTTATACACACAAGCAAGTTGAATTTTATTTTTTTTCTCTGAGGCAGAGTCTTGCTCTGTCTTCAAGGCTGGAGTGCAGTGGCATGATCTCAGCTCACTGCAACCTCAAATTCCTTTCACAAGTGATCTTCCACCCTCAGCCTCTCAAGTAGCTGGGACTACAGGTGCAGGCTCTACACCCCGCTAAAAATATTTTTTATTTTTGTCGAGACAGGTTCTTGCTATGTTGCCCATGCTGATCTTGAACTCCTGGCCTCAAGCAATCCTCCCACCTCAGCCTCCCAAAGTGTTAAGATTGCGGGTGTGAGCTACCACATGCCAAGTCATTAATCTTTTTTTTTTTTCTTTTGAGGTAGAATCTTGTTCTGTCACCCGGGCTGGATTGCATGATCTCGGCTTGCTGCAACCTCCAGCTCCTGGATTCAAGCAATCCTCATGCCTGGATAATTTTTTATATTTTTAGTAGAGATGGAGTTTTATGGTGTTGGCCAGGCTGGTCTTAAACTCCTGACCCCAAGTGATTTACCTGCCTCAGCCTCCCAAAGTGCTAGGATTACAGGCATGAGCCACCATGCCTAGCCCATTAATAATTTTTAAAATGCAAATGAAACCATATATATGTACACACACATATATCCACACATAATATTTATCCTATGGTATTGGGTATGGGCAAAATATTTTAAGTGTGTAATTTTAAGCAACAATGGTGTTGCTAAGAAAATAATGTACTTTCTTTTTTTTTTGAGACGGAGTTTCGCTCTTGTTACCCAGGCTGGAGTGCAATGGCGTGATCTCGGCTCACCGCAACCTCCGCCTCCTGGGTTCAGGCAATTCTCCTGCCTCAGCCCCCTTAGTAGTTGGGATTACAGGCAAGCGCCATGCCCAGCTGATTGTTTGTATTTTTAGTAGAGACGGGGTTTCACCATGTTGACCAGGGTGGTCTCGATCTCTTGACCTCATGATCCACCCGCCTCGGCTTCCCAAAGTGCAGGGATTACAGGTGTGAGCCACCACACCCAGCCAGGAAAATAATGTACTTTCATACTGTTGGCTATAGTATAAATCAGAATATAACATATAGATGTTATCACAAAACTGTGCCAAGGTATGTATAAGAATGTTTATTACAGCAATATTTATAACCAAGAAAAAGAAAAACAATCAAATTATTTAAATGTTTGTGGACAGAGGCCTAGCTTTACAATGTGTGGAACATCTATACCTTGGAATTCTATTCAGCCATTTTTTTAAAAAATGAGGTTGATTTCTACATGCTTTGATTTATTTGTTTATTTTTGGAGACATGGTCTCACTGACACCCAGTGGCATGATCTCAACTCACTGCAACCTCTACCTTCCAGGTTCAAGCGATTCTCCTGCGTTAGCCTCTGGAATAGCTGGAATTACAGTTGCACTCCACCACGCCTGGCTAATTTTTGTATTTTTAGTAGAGACAGGGTTTCACCACATTGGCCAGGCTAGTCTTGAACTCCTGACCTCAGGTGATCTGCCCGCCTCAACTTCCCAAAGTGCTGGATTACAGGCATAAGCCACCATGACCAGCCTTTTTTTTTTTTAATGTATATGTGTATTGCATATGGTATAGAGGCCAAGAGGATAAGTATTTATTGGCCTTCTGAAGTTTCTCTGAAAAATCAACTTGGAGAAGGCAGGTTAATAGGAGAAAAGGACAAATTTATTTAACAAGTATACAATTAATGAAGACTCAAAGATATAGGTGAAATTGCCCATTTTTATGCTTAGGTTTAACAAAGTATGCAGAGCCATGTAAAAATATTGGGCCAGGCTTGGTGGCTCACACCTATAATCCCAGCATTTTGGGAGGCTGAGGCAGGCAGATCACCTGAGGTCAGGAGTTTAAGACCAGCCTGGCCAACATGATGAAACTGTGTTTCTACTAAAAATACAAAAAAATTTGCCGGATGTGGTGATGGGCGCCCGTAGTCCCAGCTACTCCAGAGGCTGAGGCAGGAGAATCTCTTGAACCCTGGAGGCCGAGGTTGCAGTGAGCTGAGATTGTGCCATTGCACTCCAGCCTAGGTGACAGTGAGACCCCACCTCAAAAAAAATAATCAGACGTACAAATGACCAACAGTTATGAAAAAATCCTCCATCTCATTACTCATAACGGAAATGCATGGCAAAACTACAATGAGATATGTTTCACCCCAGTTAAAAAAGCGCTATCCATAGAGAAACTCTGTCTCTACTGAAAATACAAATATTAGTTGAGGGTGATGGTACATGCTTGTAATCCCAGCTATTAAGGAGGCTAAGGCGTGAGAATTGCTTGAACCTAGGAGGCAGAGGTTGCAGTGAGTTGAGATCGCACCACACCACTGAGCTCTAGCCTGAGAACAGAGCAAGACTCCATCTCAAATAAAAAAAAAGACTGGACAAAAAAGGTCCTGCTCACAGACTGAGTGGGGAAATCCAGCCGGGCCTGCCTATCCTGATTCTTAGCCTTCCTCTGCAGCATTCCTCCCTTCTGGTGAGGGGCAGGGATCTCCAGTGATCTGAGGTCTTTTGATTACTGTCAAACAAGGTAAGTCAGATAACTTTTTTTTCTTGAGACTGGGTCTTCCTGTGTCAGCAGGCTGGAGAACAGTGGCATGGTCATGGCATACAGCAGCCTCAACCTTCTGGACTAAAGCAATCCTCCCACCTCGGCCTCCCAATTAACTGGAACCACAGGGTTGCACCGCCACACCAGCCTAATTTTTTTATTTCTATTTTTGTAAAGACGGAGGATCTCCCTATTTCGCCCAGGCTGGTCTTGAACACCTGCGCTCAAGCAATTCTCACACCTCTGCCTCCCAAAGTGCAAGGATTACAGGCATAAGCCACTGCACCCAGCAGCTAATTGCATTTTTATTTGTTTGTTTGTTTTTGAAACTGACTCTTGCTTTGTCACCCAGGCTAGAGTGCAGTGGCGTGATCTCAGCTCACTGCAACCTCTGCCTCCTAGGTTCAAGCAATTCTCCCACCTCAGCCTCCTGAGACTATAGGCATGTGCCACAATGGCTGGCTAATTTTTTACTTTTAGTAGAGATGGCGTTTCGCCACACTGGCCAGGCTGCTCTCCTGACCTCAGGTGATCCCGGTGTCTCACCTCCCAAAGTGGTGGTATTACAGGACTGAGCCACCGCGACCGGCCCAGATAGTTTCTTGACAGGCAGCTTGACATAGAAAGGTAGAGGGAAGGCTGGGCGCGGTGGCTCACCCCTGTAATCCAAGCACTTTGGAGGCGAAGGCGAGCGGATCACCTGAGGTCGGGAGTTCAAGACCAGCCTGACCAACATGGTGAAACCCACTTTACAAAAAAAAGAGCTGGGCACGGTGGCTCACGCTTGTAACCCCAGCACTTTGGGAGGCCGAGGCGGGTGGATCATGAGGTCAAGAAATCGAGACCATCCTGGTCAACATGGTGAAACCCTGTCTCTACTAAAAATACAAAAAATTAGCTGGGCATGGTGGCACGTGCCTGTAATCCCAGCTACTCAGGAGACTGAGGCAGGAGAATTGCCTGAACCCAGCAGGCGGAGGTTGCGGTAAGCCGAGATAGCGCCATTGCACTCCAGCCTGGGTAACAAGAGCAAAACTCCGTCTCAAAAAAAAAAAGAAAAGAAAGGTGGTGGGAAAATTATAGTAGTTTTTGTTGGAGGGAAAATTAGAGTAGCTTTTTGTTTTTGTTTTTGAGACAGAGTCTAGCTCTGTCGCCGAGGCTGGAGTGCAGTGGTATGATCTCGGCTCACTGCAACCTCTGTCTCCCAGGTTCAAGAGATTCTCCTGTGTCAGCTTCACCAGTAGCTGGGATTACAGGCGCCCCCCACCACACCCGGCTAATTTGTGTATTTTTAGTAGAGACGGGGTTTCGCCATATTGGCCAGGCTGGTCTCGAACTCCCACCTCAGGTGATTCGCCTGCCTTGGCCTCCCAAAGTGTTGGGATTACAGGTGTGGGCCACAGCACCCAGCCTAATTTTGTTTTATGGCTGACTTTTGGGAAAGGGGCTTTGATTTCTGTGGCTAACCTCGGGGAAGAATGGTACTGAGAGACAGGCGCGCAGGAGAAAGTCAAAGGGAAACATTTTCTTGTGTGGCTGCTCCTGAGGTTCTCATTTTAGGGTACTGTTTTCTGAGCCCCAACAGTGGCCAGCTGTACCATAACAATCAGAATGCAGTTAAAACTTTTTCTAAAATAAATTAAGCTAAAACTAGCTCTATCCTTTAACCACTGAATTCGCCAGTTACCAACTCTTAGAGCTGCTCCTTCTCTGGGATAGCCCAGGAACCTGAGGCGTATGTAATGCACAGAGTCCTGTGAACTTTGATCCCCATCGGAGGGGAGCCTAGGCGTCCCTAGCGCGGGTCTGTGCTGTTTCTGCCATTGCTCGTGGCCACCACAAGGTGTCACTCTTTCCTGCTCCTGCGCGTTCCCACCACGCCCATAACTGCTGGCTAGAGAGGAAGAATTCCACTCCCCCAGCACCAGCTAATCCAGAGTCCTCACAGTTCCCAGGGCTTCATTCGTAGTGCCCAGTCCTTAGAGGCCCCGTCAGCCTCGGCCCGCAAGCCCGACCCCAACCCCAACACTACGTCCGGACTGGCTCAGAGGAACACCCATTCCAGACAATAACGTTTTCCTTTTTTTTTTTTTGAGACGGAGTTTCGCTCTTGTTACCCAGGCTGGAGTGCAATGGCGCGATCTCGGCTCACCGCAACCTCCGCCTCCTGGGTTCAGGCAATTCTCCTGCCTCAGCCTCCCGAGTAGCTGGGATTACAGGCACGCGCCACTATGCCCAGCTAATTTTTATACTTTTTAGTAGAGACGGGGTTTCACCATGTTGACCAGGATAGTCTCGAGCTCTTGACCTCGTGATCTACCCGCCTCGGCCTCCCAAAGTGCTGGGATTATAGGCGTGAACCACCCAGCCCGGACTGACAGTAACGTTTTCTTTCTTGCCCAGGTGTTTTCAACCTTTAAACCAGACTGGGCTTGTTCTGTTTTCACTTTTTAAAATGTTAACTCCTCTTACTATCATTCCCAAATGGTCTTGTTCTAATTCCTTCCTGGACCATAGAGCTACAAACTTCCTCCAAGAGTGACTTCCAATAGGCTTTTGGGCATCGTTGGGGTCCCCTTTCATACATAAAGGTAGGTCAACGTTCCCGCACCTTCCCTGACAATAGGGCCTGATTGTCTCCAGTTGGGGGGCCACCCCTTCCAAACAGCTGAATTCCTTTTACTTTCCCTAGAGGAAAGGTCACTCCTTGGGGAGCCAGCTACCCAGGGGCAGAGTTTCTGGCATTCTTTGGAAGAGCAGTGAAAATAAAACTCACAAGTTACATCTTCAGCAGAGTGTCTGCTACATATGAATATATTGTACACATATTTTTATATGGTTGCAAACATAATAAATGTAGGTCCATGTCCTGATTTTTCACGTACTGTAATGTATGTTGAGTATATTCCCATGTCATTATAAATTCTTTGTAATCATTATTTGTAATGGTTGAATAACCTTTTTCATGATATGGTTCTATCGTAATTTTATAACAATTTATTTTTAGACACTTTGATTATTTTCTTTTTTGCTGTATTGACTATTCTTATCATATATTTTTGCATGTATTTCTGATTATTTCCTTATAAGAGACCTAGCATGGCAATTACTGAGTCAAAAACATTTGCAAGTCCTTTTATTCATGCTGCAAAAAAACTTCCTAGAAAGCTTGTATCATTCAGTACTATCGACAGCAAGTACCATAAGGAATGTGTACCTGACTGCACCCTAATCAAAAGTATTTAAAACAATTTTATAAAGCTCTCATTATTAGTCTGGTAAAAAAAGATGTTTTAATTTGCAATTAGGCCAGACGCGGTGGTCATGCCTGTAATTCCAGCAATTTGGGAGGCCAAGGAAGGAGGATCACCTGAGGTCAGGAATTCGAGACCAGCCTGGCCAACATGGTGAAACCCCGTCTCTACTAAAAATACAAAAAAATTAGCCTGGCATGATGATGTGTGCCTGTAATCCCAGCTAGCCAGGAGGCTGAGGCAGGAGAATCGCTTGAACTCAGAGGTGGAGGTTGACAGTGAGCCGAGATCACTCCAGCCTGAGCAACAAGAGTGAAACTCCATCTAAAAAAAAAAATTGCAATTAATTACTAGTATAAACGAACATTTTTAAATTTATGTTTCTGTTTCTATAAATTGTTAGCAGCTCTTACTTATTTATTTACTTAGAGACAGGGTCTTGCTCTGTTCCCAGGCTGGAACGCAGTGGCAAAATCATAGCTCACTGCAGCCTCGACCTCCTGGGCTCAAGCAATCCTCCCACCTCAGCCTGCAGAGCAGGGGAACTACAGATGGGTGCCACCACACCTAGCAATTTTTTTTTTTTTTTTTTTTAATAAAAAAGAGGTTTCTTGGCCATGCACAGTAGCTCATGCCTGTAATCCCAGCACTTTGGGAGGCCAAGGCAGGTAGATCACTTGAGGTCAGGAGTTGAAGACAGTGACCAACATGGTGAAACCTCCATCTCTGCTAAAATGACAAAATTAGCAGGGGCTGGTGGTGCATGCCTGTAATCCCAGCTTCTTGGGAGGCTGATATTTTTAGTAATAATAAAATTTATTATTATTTGTATTTTGTAGTTTCACCGTGTTGGTCAGGCTGATCTCAGGTGATCCACCCACCTTGGCCTCTCAGAGTGCTGGGATTACAGGCATAAACCACCATGCCCGGCTGCTGAAAACAGCTTTATGGAGGCAGCAGTGTGACAGCTCTGTAACTGGTCCTGCAGGGCAGCGGTACACCACAGGCCACGCGTTGAGAGTAGCAGATAAGGGGCAGTTCCACAGTCATGTTTATGCCCACGTTTAATCACATGCAAATTAAAGGATGGGTTTTCCAGAAATTTTTAGGAAAAGAGTTTAACTCCCAGGATATTGCCATGGAAAGAGGCAGTAACTTCTGGGTGTTGCCATGGCAATGGTAAACTAACATGGCGCCGGTGGGCGTGTCTTATGGAGAGGTGCTTTCCCTCTTCCCTGTTTCAGCTGGTCTTCAATGGTTCTGGTGTCAAGTCCCGCCTCTTCCCTCACAACTGCTACTAATCAGGGTGTAGACTGAGGCAACCTGACTCTATGCTCCTAGTTTGCAATACTCTAGCTTGGCCCAAATAGACCCTCTCTCTTACTATTATTATTATTATTTTTTAAGAGAAAAAGTCTTGCTCTTGTCACCCAGACTGGATTACAGTGACGGGATCTTAGCTCACTGTAACCTCGAACTACTGGGCTCAACCAATCCTTCTGAGTAGCTGGGATTACAGACATGAGCCACCATGCCTGGAAACTTTTAAATATTTTGTACAGATGGGATCTCACTATGTTGCCCAGGCTGCTCTCAAACTCCTGGCAAGCATTCCTCCCGACTTGGCCTCACAGAGTACTGGATTACAGGAATGAGCCCCTATGCCCAGCCCCAGATAAATTCTCTACTTAATTTTGCTTCAGCTTTCTTTCAGGTCAACCCTTCCCTGTTGACTCTTGTGTTTTTTTTTATTTAAATAAAGACAGGGTTTCACCATGTTGGTCAGGCTGGTCTTGAACTCCCGACCTCAGGTGATCCGCCTGCCTTGGCCTCCAAAAATGTTTGTGCAATTAAGCAATATAGGTAGGCGTGGTGGCTCACACCTGTAATCCCAGCACTTTGGGATGCTGAGGTGGGTGGATCACTTGAGGTCAGGAGTTTGTGACCAGACTGGCCAACATGGTAAAAACCAGTGTCTACTAAAAATACAAAAATTAGCTGGGCATGGTGGCGCATACCTGTAATCCCACCTACTCAGGAGGCTGAGGTGGGAGAATCACTTGAACCCGCCAGGCAGGGATTGTAGTGAGTCAAGATCATGCCACTGCACTCCAGCCTGGGCAACAGAGAGACTTTGTCTCAAAAAAAAAAAAAAAAAAAAAAAAAAAAGGCCATTTCCTTAGTGATGTGAATGTTTTCATGGCCATAAGGGAATCAGGCAGTCCTCAAGGAGGAAGAAAGTGAAGCACAGAGCAGGGGAGGAAGTGGAGGGGGAGAATTTCCCCCAGGCTGGGCAGCCCAGGGTGCTGAGCTCTAGATGTCTGCACCCCTCCTTTGTTTTCCCCATTTCTTCCCTATTCCCCAGGCCAGGCAGATGGCAGGTCCTGGACAACTGGAAGGAACGAGAATGAAGGATGGAACTTGGGTGGCAGCTGTGTTGGCTGTACAGGCCCCTCTGACTGGGCAGCGTGGAGGCCACTTCTGCCAGCCTAAGAATTAGAGAAGTAGCTGGCAGGGGATCCCCTGCTTGGGGAATGACACAGTAGGTAGATTAGAAAGTTGGAGAACAGGAACTGTAAGCCATTAGCAGGAGCATGGTTGAAGAGCCAACCGTGGAGTCCAGACTGAGCGGGAGGTAGAAAAGGAACAATAAGCAAGGAAGCAGAGGAGGCCATGGGAAGGATAAGGGTCAGTCCCAGTTATTCTAAGGGAAAAGGAAAAGTGCACTTGAGAGGTTGAAAGGAAGCAGCTCTCTGTTACGGCCAGCCTTTCGAGGTGACTGGAGCAGAGCAGGTAAAGGGACCATGAGCACAGGTGGTAGAACTGTAATAAACAAGTATGAGGACAGGTGCAGTGACTCACGCCTATAATCCCAGCACTTTGGGAGGTCAAGGCCAGTGGATCAATTGAGATAAGAAGTTCGAGACCAGCCTGGCCAACATGGTGAAACCCATCTCTACTAAAAATGCAAAAAAAAAAAATAGGTGGGTGTGGCAGCGGGTGCCTGTAGTTCCAACTACTCAGGAGGCTGGGGCAGGTGAACTGTTTGAACCTGGGAGGTAGAGGTTGCAGTGATCCAAGATAGTGCCGCTGCACCCCAGCCTGGGCAACAATAGCAAAACTCCGTCTCAAAAAATTAATAATAAAATAAATAAGTATGATGAAGTCACTGGGGATGAGAGCAAGACACTTGGCCAAGTACAGTGGCTCACACCTGTAATCTCAGCACTTTGGGAGGCCGAGGAGGATGGATCACCTGAGGTCAGGAGTTCGAGACCAGCCTGACCAATATGGAGAAACTCAATCTCTACTAAAAATACAAAATAAGCCAGGTGTGGTGGTGCATGCCTGTAATCCCAGCTACTTGGAAGGCTGAGGCAGAAGAATCACTTGAACCCGGAAGGCGGAGGTTGCAGTGAGCCAAGGTCGCGCCATTGCACTCCAGCCTGGGCAACAAGAACAAAAGTCCATCTCTTCCAGTACTTTGGGAGGCCAAGGCAGGTGGATCATGAGGTTGGGAGTTCAAGACCAGCCTGACCACCATGGTGAAACCCTATGTTTACTAAAAATATAAAAACTTAGCCAGGCATCATGGTGCGTGCCTGTAATCCCAGCTACTCAGGAGGCTGAGGCAGGAGAATCACTTGAACCCGGGAGGTGGAGGTTGCAGTGAGCTGAGATCACGCTATTGCACTCCAGCCTCGGTGACAGGGCGAGACACCATCTCAAAAAAAAATTTTTTTTTAATTTAGAAAATCAAAAATCATTTCTTCCCAGAAATGAATGTGTTCCATACTATGGAAGTCTCCTGGAAGGCCACTGGGAAGGCTTGTTACTCAGTGTAGTCACAACCACGATGCTTGTAAATTTTCAGATTCTGCTTCCCTAGAGCCTCTGGGAAGAAATGCAGACCTGCTGACAGCTTGATTTCAGCCCAGTGAGACCTACATTAGACTTCAAACAAAGAACTAATTTCCCTTTCTTTGGGTTGCTGTCTTCATCATCTCAAGCTTTTTTTTTTTTCCTTTTCTAAAGGAAATACATCATGTTTGAAGGGTTGATGCCCCCTGACAGCAGGTGGCTGAAGCTCTCCAGCATCACATTTCAGTGTAGATCCCTCTGGACAGGGTCCAGCAGCCCCAGCTGCTCCTCAGTGAAGACCACAGCCACACCCTTCAAGGTCAATCCCTCCTTGAATGTGGTCATTTTTCCTCCCATTTCTGGGAATTTGCAGAGTCCTGAGTTATGCCATTTGAGAGAAAGTGGAATCGTGCCTGGAACAGTGGAGCTGTGCTTTTAGTAGCCAAGAAGTAACTCCGTGCAGTCCTTTTTCAGGCTCTGCTCTCCGATGAGGCGTTTTTTTCCCAAAACTGAACCACCAGGTCCCTGTAAGCCCCAAGCTTAAGTCTCTGACATTAGGAAAGGCCTACAAGACATAGAACTGGATCAAACTCGAGTCATGTTGTTTAATTCTAAGTACAGTTGATGCTCATTATCTGAGGGAGTTGCTCTCTAATATCACACTACAAACACTGGCAAACACTGAATTAGCAAATATAAAACCATTGCTCCTAGAGGAAATAGGATTGGTTGATTCCTGTGAGCCTCCGGCCACAGTAGTTTCATTAATCAATCAGTACATAACCTTGTATTATGTGTGTTCCTATTTAAAATACATTATTCAGTATACATTTCTTACAGGTGATTCATTGCATAGTCCTTCAAAGATTTAAAGCTTGGGGTTTTGGAGGCTATTTGCATTGTATAGGTTAACTTGCCAATGTCCTTGTAAAGCAAGCCAGTCTCATCAGGGTTGAAAAACTGCTTTCCTACCTAACCCTTACCCTTTTCCCATATTACACTTAGCTTGTAAATTTTGTTGTTTTTTTGTTTTTAAGACAGGGTCTCATTCTGTCACCCAGACTAGAGTGCAGTGGCACAATCTCAGCTCACTGCAACCTCTGCCTCTCAGGTTCAGCTCTCCCACCTCAGCCTCCTGAGTACAGGCATGTACTGCCACACCCAGTTAATTTTTGTATTTTTTTTTGGTAGAGGTGGGGTTTTACCCTTTTGGCCAGGCTGGTGTTGAACTCCTGACCTTAAGTAGTGATCTGCTTGCTTAGGCCTCCCAGAGTGTTGGGATTACAGATGTGAGCCACCATGCCTGGCCTTGTATAACTTTTTGTTTTTTGTTTTTTGTTTTGAGACAGGGTCCCTCTCTGTTGCCCAGGCTGGAGTTCAGTAGTGCAATCACAGCTCACAGAAGTCTTGACCTCCCAGGCTCAAATGGTCCTCCCACCTCAGCCTCCCAAGTACCTGGGACTACAGGTTGGAGAAACCATGCCCAGCTAATTTTTTATTTGTGGAGATAGGGTCTCCCTATGTTGCCCAGGCTGGTAACTCCTGGAGTCAAGCGATCCATTCGCCCACCTTGGCCTCCCAAAGTGCTAAGGTTACATGTGTCAGCCACTGTGCCCAAGCTTTAGCTTGTATTTTTAAAATTCTCCTGAAGCATCCTGATCTGTAGAACTTGCCTGTAAAATCAACATTTTTGGCTGAGCACAGTGGCTCATGCCTGTAATCACCAGCACTTTGGGAGGCTGAGGTGGGCGGATCATGAGGTCAGGAGTTCAAGACCATCCTGGCTAACAGGGTAAAACCCTGTCTCTACCAAAAATAGAAAAAATTTGCTGGGCTGGTGGCATGTGCCTGTAATTCCAGCTACTCAGGAGGCTGTGGTAGGTGAATCGCTTGAACCTAGGAGACGGAGGTGGCAGTGAGCTGAAATCATGCCACTGCACTCCAGCCTGGGCTACAGAGCAAGACTCCATCTCAAAAAAAATAAAATTTAATGCTATGATACATTTTGAATCATCTGAGGCAGCAGTACTAGCTAAGCCAATTCAGACTCATGTCTGAATGAAGCTTACCTAACCGTGTCTGTCAGGCACATCCCATCACAGCCTTCTTGATCATATAAGCACTAGATAACACTTCAGCACTGCACCACACTTCAGAACTTTTGCATTTAAAAAGCAAAATCAGCCAGGCACAGTGGCTCACATCTGTAATCCCAGCATTTTGGAAAGCTGAGGTGGGCGGATCTTTTGAGGTCAGGAGTTCAAGACCAGCCTGGCTGACATGATGAAAGCTCATCTCTGCTAAAAATATAAAAATTAGCTGGGCGTGGCATCGCACACCTGTAGGCCCAGCTACTCGAGAGGCTGAGGCAAGACAATCACTTGAACCCAGAAGACGGAGGTCACGCCATTGCATTCCAGCCTAGGTGACAGAGCAAGACTCCATCTCAAAAACAATAAAGGCCAGGCGTGGTGGCTCACAACTGTAATCCCAGCACTTTGGGAGGCCAAATGTGGGTGGATCATGAGGTCAAGAGATCGAGACCATCCTGGTCAACATGGTGAAACCCCGTCTCTACTAAAAATACAAAAATTAGCTGGGCATGGTGGCGCACGCCTGTTGTCTCAGCTACTCAGAAGGCTGAGGCAGGAGAATTGCTTGAACCCAGGAGGTGGAGGTTGAGGTGAGCTGAGATGGTGCCATTGCACTCCAGCCTGGGTAACAAGAGCGAAACTCTGTCTCAAAGAAAATAAATAAATAAATATAAATATGAAAAGCAAAATCAACAGCAAAAAACAAACATTTTTTTTAAGTGCCACTAAATGGACCTTTCTAGAAAGGACATTTGTTTGAAGAAGACAGTGTTTGTTCATAAGGGAGGTAGCAGAGCAAAGTGGCCGAGATCTGGGACTTCAGTAGGATAACTAACCATCCCAGTTTGCCTAGGATCGAGAGAGGCTGTAAAATCGAAACAATACAGACTTTCATGCAAAATTGAAAGGATGTAGCCTTTCAATTTTGAAATTGGGACAGTTTTTAAAGATTTCCCAGAATGCGAGACTTTCATTGCAAAAACCAGGAAAGTCCCGTGCAAACCACGATGAGTTGGTCCCCTAGATCTTGGAACTGGATCTGGTTTTGAATCCTGGCTCAGCTGCTGCAGCTGTGTGACCCTGAGCAAGTCACTTTACCTCTTATACCTCAGTTTTCTCCTTGCAAAATGAGAATAATAATAGTTCCCACATCACAGAGTGAGATAGGTAACAATGAGCACTCAGGAAAAATTAGGGAACTAGGTAATGTCAATGAAAAGAGTCAAATTCTGTAACAAATTTGAAGATACTTATTGAGCCAAATATGAGTGACCGTGGCCCATGACACAGCCCTCAGAAGGTCCTGAGAACATGTGTGTAAGGTGGTCAGAGTGTAGCTTGGCTTTATACATTTTAGAGAGACATGAGACTTCAATCAAATACATTTAAGAAATACATGGGTTTGGTTCAGAAAGGCAGGACAATTAGAAGTGGGCGTAGGTTCCAGGTTATAAGTGGGTTTAAAAATTCTCTGGTTGACAATTGGTTGAGTTTATCTAAAGACCTGGGGTCAATGGAAAGGAAAGGTCTGATTTCCTTTCTGGAGACCAGAAAGCAATGCAGAGCCCAAAGTTCTTATTTGCAGAGGAAGCCTTCAGAGAGTATAGGTTGTAAAATATTTCTTATCAGACTTAGCGTCTGTGTTGATGTCTTTGCCATGGAGGTATGATGAGGCATGTCTGACCCCCACTTTCCTTCATGGCTGAACCAGTCTCTCAGGTTACATTTATTTTTCTTGAGACAAAGTCTCGCTCTGTCTCCCAGGTTGGAGTGATCTCCTGCCTCAGCCTCCTGAGTAGCTGGGATTACAAGAACCCACCACCACGCCCAGCTAATTTTTTATGTTTTTAGTAGAGATGGGGTTTCACCATGTTGGCCAGGCTTGTCTCGAACGCCTGTCCTCAAACGATCTGCCTGCCTCATCGCTTCCCAAGTGCTAGGATTACAGGCGTGAGCCACCGCACCCACCCAACCTCATTATTTTCAATGGCTATCTACTGTTTCATGGCCTGATAATTACAATTCATTTAGACCATCTCCTATTGATTTACATTTGGGTTGTTTCCTTTTTTTTTTTTTTTTTTTTTTTAAGAGATGGGGCCTCACTACATTACTCCAGCTGGAGTGCAGTGGCCATTCACAGATGACATCATAGTGTACTGTAACCTTGAACTGCTGGGCTCAGGGGACTCTTCCATCTCAACCTTCTGAATAGCAGGGGCTACAGGTGTGTGCCACCAGGCCTGACTGTTCTACTCTTTTATTACTACAAACATATGACTAACAATGTAATACTATCTTGTATACACATCTTTGTGTACATTCATAAGTGCCTCTAGGATAAATTCTTAGAAGTGGAAATGCTAGGTCAAAGGAGCTGTTATTACCATTCATTGTTATTATTACAATTAATCTCTAAGAAGTCACATGTTGGAGCCACTTTTTCCTTCTTTTTTTTTTGAGACGGAGTTTCGCTCTGGTTACCCAGGCTGGAGTGCAATGGCACGATCTCAGCTCACCGCAACCTCCGCCTCTTAGGTTCAGGCAATTCTCCTGCCTCAGCCTCCTGAGTAGCTGGGATTACAGGCACACACCACCATGCCCAGCTAATTTTTTGTATTTTTAGTAGGGACGGGGTTTCACCATGTTGCCCAGGATAGTCTCAGTCTCGATCTCTTGACCTCGTGATCCACCCGCCTCGGCCTCCCAAAGTGCCAGGATTACAGGCTTGAGCCACCGCTCCCGGCCCACTCTTTCCTTCTAATGGCAGATAGTAGCTGTTGTATCTGAGCATAAAGAGAGCTTCTATATCTACTGCCTTTTGTGAGTAAAAAACTATTAAGTCTTGGCCGGGCACGGTGGCTCACGCCTGTAATCCCAGCACTTTGGGAGGCTAAGGTGGGCAGATCACCTGAGGTCGGGAGTTTGAGACCAGCCTGGCCAACATGGTGAAACCCCATCTCTACTAAAAATACAAAATTAGCCAGGCGTGGTGTCACAAGCCTGTAATCTCAGCTGCTTGGGAGGTTGAGGCAGGAGAATTGCTTGAACCTGTGAGGCAGAGGTTGCAGTGAGCCGAGAGTACATCATTATACTCCAGCCTGGGAGACAGAACAAGACTCCGTTTCAAAAAAAAAGAAAAAAATTATTAAGTCCTGATTCTGACATCTCTCTCTTTTCACACCCCTTCTATTTTCCCTATTTGCATTGGTACATGACCACATTCCCCCAAAATGTGTCAGTTGGGTTGGTGTCTTAGCCTGGGTTCCTTAAAAAACAGAGCCTGAGGCAAAGCTTACAGAGTAATAGTTTACCAGAGTGTAGAATCCCAGGGAGGCAAAAGTGAAGGGAAACGGGGAAGAAGTCAAACATGAGGATGAGTCAACACCGAAGCATGCTAGACGGTCTTGGCCACAGCTTAGGCAAGCTCACTCTTAGATGAAGCAGTTGAGCTTGCATAGGGGAAGCAAGTCCCAGAAGCCAGAGTAAGCTGCTGCATCTCTGCACAGTCTGTAGAATGACAGGGAGAGGCCCGGGTGGGGAGGGGAAAGGAGAGGAAAACATTTCTCTAGAGGCTACCCTCGGGGTGTCGACTCCTCTTCTTTTATGAGTTGAGCTGCCCAACTCCTCTAGCAAGGGGAGAAAGCCAGAATCCAAGACAGCAGTGTCCGCCTCTATGGCCAAGCACCAGCCTGGAGGGTAAGCCACTGTGCATCCATGGGTTTTCAGATGGTCCACAGGGCGTCTCATAGCCATAGCAACAGGAAACCTACATGGCAGGAAAACAGGAGCCGAGATGCTGGGACAAGGCCAGGTGTTGCCGTGTCATGCCCTCATGTGAGATGAGGAGCCTGGAGTAGCCACCACAGACCAAGTCATTGCTAGAATTCTGACTAGAATGCAAGGCAAATGCAGGATTCGTAATGGCACATAACGTGAGTTGGATACAGGGCCAGGCCTGGTGGCTCATGCCTATAATCGCAGAACTTTGAAAGCCCGAGGCAGGAGGAGCACTTGAGCCCGAGTTTGAGACCAGCCTGGCCAACACAGTGAAATCCCATCTCTAGTAAAAAATACTAAAATTAGCTGGGCATGGTGGCAGGCGACTATAATCCCAGCTACTGGGGAGGTTGAGGCAGGAGAATCGCTTGAACCCAGGAGGCAGAGGTTGCAGTGAACAGAGATTGCACCACTGCACTCCCGCCTGGGTGACAGAGCTAGACTCCTTCTCAAAAAAAATCAATACCTCGTTAGCCTTGATAAAGGAAATGTAATGGAGTGTTTCAACAGAGCCCAGGCTGGGAATCAGTTTGGTTGTGTTTAGATCTGCTGAGTCATGATGCTTTTGTGGATTTGTTTGCATGAATCATTATGTTCATAAATATAGTTAAGTTAAATAAGCAAGTTACTAAATAATATCAACAGCATGGTTTCATTCCTGCTTGTTTAAAAATAAAGTGTGTATATGTATGAGTTTGTTTAACCACTATGTTCCATGTTCATGACTACATTGATATCCTTTTTTTTTTTTTTTGGAAATAGAGTCTTGCTCTGTTCTCCAGGCTGGAATGCAGTGGTGCGATCTCAGCTCACTGCAACCTCTGCCTCCTGGGTTCAAGTGATTCTCCTGACTCAGCCTCCCAAGTAGCTGGGATTACAGGTGCACACCACCACACTCGGCTAATTTTTTTGTATTTTAATAGAGATGGGGTTTCACCGTGTTGCCCAGGCCAGACTCGAACTCCTGAGCTCAGGCAATCTGCATCCGAAAGTGCTGGTATTACAGGCATGAGCCACCACGCCCAGCCTACATTGATATCTTAAATCACTGTGCTCTAAAATATAGACTTAAGTGTCTAAATCATAGACTTAAGTGTCTAAATCTTCACTACTCGAAGTGTGGTCCTTGAACCAGCAGTTTCTTAAGCAATACCTGGGAACTTGTTAGAAAAGCACAATCACAAGCCCCATCCTAGACCCACTGAATCAGAGTATGTATTTAAAATGTAAGCTCCCACATTCACTGATGAATGGATAAACAAAAATGGTACATTCAGTTGGGTGCAGTGGCTCATGCCTGTGGTCACAGCTACCCAGCTACTCCAGAGACTGAGGCAGGAGGATTATCTAAGCCCAGGAGTTTGAAACCAGTCTGGGCCACATGGTGAGGACTCATCTCTACTAAAAAAAATACAGCCAGGCGCGGTGGCTCACATCTGTAATCCCAGCACTTTGGGAGGCCGAGGTGGGTGGATCACGAGATTAGGTCAAGAGATCGAGACCATCCTGGTCAATATGGTGAAACCCCGTCTCTACTAAAAATACAAAAAATTAGCCGGGCATGGTGGCGCGTGCCTGTAATCCCAGCTACTCAGGAAGCTGAGGCAGGAGAATTGCCTGAACCCAGGCGACGGAGGTTGCGGTGAGCCGAGATCGCGCCATTGCACTCCAGCTTGGGTAACAAGAGCGAAACTCTGTCTCAAAAAAAAAAAATTAGCCAGGTGTGGTGATGTGCACCCCTTCGTAGTCCCAGCTACTTGGGAGGTTGAAGTGGGAGGATCGCTGGAGCCCTGGAGGTTGAAACTGTGCATACTACCACATGGAGAAACCTTGAAATGTCACACTAAGTGAAGGAAGCCAGATGCAAAAGGCCACATGTTGTGTGATTTCATTTGTGTAAAATGTCCAGAATAGGCAAAGCCATAGAGACAGAAAGTAGAGTAGTGTTTGCCAGGGGCTGGGAGAAGCCGGTAATTGGGAGGTACTGCTAATGGATACAAAGTTTCCTTTTGGGGCAATAGAAATGTTGTGGAATTAGATCCTGGTGATGATTGCACAACATTAGGAATAAATTTTAAAACACTGGGCTGGGCGTGGTGGCTCACACTTGTAATCCCAGCACTTTGGGAGGCTGAGGCAGGTGGATCACTGGAGGTCAAGAGTTCGAGACCAGCCTAACCAACATGGTGAAACCCTGCCTCTGCTAAAAATACAAAAATTGGCTGGACATCATGCCAATTTTGGGATACAGACATAGCCTGTAATCCCAGCTACTTGGAAGGCTGAGGCAGGAAAATTGCTTGAACTCAGGAGGCGGAGGCCATTGCACTCCAGCCTGGGCAAGACTCTGTCTTAAAAAAAACTGAACTGTACACTTGAAAAGTTTGAATTTTATCTAGTGAATTGTTTTCTCAAAAAAGTAAAAAGCAAAACCAGCATAGCATATTGCCTGCAAACTTTTTTTTTTTTTTTTTGAGACGGAGTTTCACTCTTGTTACCCAGGCTGGAGCATAATGGTGCGATCTCCACTCACCGCAACGTCAGCCTCCTGAGTAGCTGGGATTACAGGCACTCGCCACCATGCCCAGCTAATTTTTTGTATTTTTAGTAGAGACGGGGTTTCACCATGTTGACAAGGATGGTCTCGATCTCTCTTTTTTTTTTTTTTAATTGCTATTCTTTATTTTGCCACTCAAAATAAAACACCAAAGAAAATCTTAAGTGATAAAAACACGGCATCAGGGGAAAGAGAACAAGAAGAGCTGACTCTGCGTAAATTGGGCTAGATTATCATCCATCATTTTAAGGTTTGACTTGAGATTACAACACACAAACACGCCCAGAAGGCTCTCAGGAACGCTCGGTTTCATCCAGGGAGGCTACGGCCGGGACATCAGGGAGGCCGTCGAGGGTCCCGGTCTCTTTGAGATGCAGGAAAGACAGGAACTCAACGATCGTGCGCACAACGTTGCTCTCAGCGGTGGACCTATCAAAGCTACCTGGTTTCACCTCATCTTCAGGCTGCATCTCCCGCTTGCTGGTGAAGCCAAGCTTGTCGCTGAATGATCTGTAGTTGCCAACGGCATGTTGGCCCAGCAGGTAGCCCGCGCTGTTCAGGGTCCAGCCTCGGTTTTTCTTTGTCCGGCGACCAGAGCCCCTCAGAGGCAGAAAAGGCGGCGGCGAGGAGGAGGGAGGCGAGCAGGAGGGCGCTGCCTCGAGCCATCTTGAGCTGCAGCTGCGCCCGGGGCCGAGCGTCGGGGTCCGGGGGCGGCGGCGGATCCGGACGGCGGGCCAGGGCGGGCGATCTCTGGCGCCTCCGGGGCGCTCACTGCATGGCAGGGCCGGCGGCGGGGGCGGGAGGTGCGGGCGGGTCCCTCGATGTGACGGCGGCTCCGAGTCGGTCTCGATCTCTTGACCTCGTGATCCACCCGCCTCTGCCTCCCAAAGTGTTGGGATTACAGGCGTGAGCCACCGCGCCCAGCCCAAAATTAATGTGTTCTTTAAGGAAGATTTAAAACACAGATGAGCAAAATGTATTCCTGTACTTTATTTATATTCATATATGTATATATGGATTTTTTTTTTTTTTTTTTTTTTTTTTTTTTTGAGACAGAGTCTCTCTCTGTTACCCAGACTGGAGTTCATTGGCACAATCTGGGCTCACTGCAACCTCCACCTCCTGGGTTCAAGCGATTCTCCTGACTTAGCCTCCTGAGTAACTGGGACTACAGGCATGTGCCACCATGGCCAGCTAATTTTTGTATTTTGGGTAGAGACGAGGTTTCACCATGTTAGCCAGGATGGTCTCGATCTCTTGACCTCGTGATCTGCCCGCCTCGGCCTCCCAAAGTGCTGGGATTACAGGCGTAAGCCACCGTGCCCAGCCAAATTTTTTTCTTAAAACAAAAATGATGGTGCATTAGTGGGAAATGTTTGAATTGCAAATGCCTGGGCTTTACCACTCAAACTATCTTAGGCACAAAGGGACTATTTATTGACTCATAAAACAAACTTAAGGAAAAAGGAGTTGGGGAGAGATAGCATGGGGAGAAATGCCAGATACAGGTGAAGGGGAGGAAGGCAGCAAATCACACTGCCATGTGTGTACCTATGCAACAATCTTGCACATTCTTCACGTGTACCCCCAAACCTAAGATGCAATAAAAAAATTAAAAAAGGAAAAGTCAGAGTTATTTCTGGCCTCAGTGACCCAGGACTCAAAATGCTCTCAAAAGTTTCCCAGCTTCTGCTGTCTGCTTCCCTGTCTCTGCCTTCCTCTCGCCCTCTGGAAATGCGATTCAGCTGGCAGGAAATATGGCTGCCATGGTCTACACACTCACATCTTCTTGTCTTCACCTCCGGAAGGGAAGAGATCCTTTTCCTTTGGTTCCAGCTTACGAAGTCCCAGGAAAGGTCCCTGATTGGCTCAGCAGGAGTCATCTGTGCTCCCTTTGACAAATTATCTTGGTCAAGATAGCACAGATCTGCAGTCGGCTTGGTTTGGATTGAGTGTGCACCTCCAAACCAGACCCTGTGATGGAGAGAAAGGATCAGGGAAGCAGATGGCAGGTCCCATCTGAACCATGCATGGGGTTCATTTCTGTAAAGAAGAATCAAGTGCTTTTTCCCCTAGAAAGAGAGTGTGCTGGTAGACAAGTGACGGATATTCCCCACAGGCAAATGGAATTATGTTTCACATGTGATTTGCCATGCACTTTGTTACATCTTTCATTTGTCTATGCTCTATGACATAATTTCAGTAACAATAACATTTTATGGCAGAACAATATTCTATTCTGGAATACAGCCATGATAACTGGAAGTGACCATGAGGACGAGAGCCATCCACCAAGATTGGCAGAGCAGGAAGACAGAGAATACCCAGGTCCTTGTACCTGGAGTTGCTTTACCAGCCATTACTACCAATCTCTACACTTCTTGTTGTTGTTGTTGCTTTGTTTGTTTCTGAGACACAGTCTCACTCTGTCACCCAGACCAGAGCGCAGTGGCGTAATCTTGACTCACCACAACCTCCGCCTCCTGGGTTCAAGTGATTCTCCTGCCTCAGCCTCCTGAGTAGCGGGGATTATAGGCATGCACCGCCACGGCCAACTGTTTTGTATTTTTAGTACAGACAGGGTTTTGCCATGTTGGCCAGGCTGGTCTCGATCTCCTGGCCTCAAGTGATCCACCCACTTTGGCCTCCCAGATTGCTGGGATTACAGAGGTGAGCCACTGCACCCGGCCTCTCTAGACTGCTTGATATATGAGAAAAATAATCCCTGACCTAGATAAACAACAGTAGTCAGGTTTCTCTTGCAATATGAACAAGTGCAGTTCCTTATAAATGCACTTCTTGACAGCCTTCCATGGTTAAAGGTAGGCCAGGGAAATTATCATCCATGGGATGGGAAGGGTGATGATAGGAACCCCAGAGAGGTTGAAGGGAAGCTGAAATAATGGAACTTGTAGCCTACTTCTTTCTTGAAGTGCTGAAGGAAACTGATCCACAGAGCATCCTGGAGTCAACATTCGGTGGTTGTAGTGGAGTAGAACTGGCTGTCATAGCTGAACTGAGCAAGAGGGTCAGAGGTCACATCCAAGACTTCCAGCCTATGTAGCATGAAGAGTTGCAGAAGTCCATCAGGCCTCTAGTTCGAGTAATGCGATCGTCTCCCCAGTTCTCCAGACATAGAGGTCCTCAATGTGGGTTTCCTTAAAGAGCTGTTGCAGGAGTATGACAAAGCACATCACAAGGAAAATGTCCTAAAGTCCTCTGTAGCCCTGCAGTAGTCAGCCTCCAAGGTGGTCCACTGGGATGGTTAATTTTAGGTGTCAGCTGGGTGTAGTGGTTCAAACCTATAATCCCAGCACTTTGGGAGACTGAGGCAGGAGGCTCACTTGAGCCCAGGAGTTCGAGACCAGCCTCAGCAATGTATCAAGATCCCATCTCTACAAAAAATTTAAAAATCAGCCAGGTGCAGTGGCACATGCCTGTCCTACCTGTTTGGGAGGCTGAAGTGGGAGGATCACTTGAACCTGGGAATGTGAGGCTGCAGTAAACTATGATCCCCCACTGCAGTGAAGCCTGGGTGACAGAGTGAGACCCTGTCTCTAAAAAACACAATTTTAGTGCTGGGCACAGTGGCTCGTGCCTGTAATCTCAACATGGGAGGCTGAAGCAGGTGGATCATGAGGTCAGGAGTTCAAGACCAGCCTGGCCAACATGGTGAAACCCTGTCTCTACTAAAAATACAAAAATTAGCCAGGTGTGGGGGCACACAGCTGTAATCCCAGCTACTTGGGAGGCTGAGGTAGGTGAGTCTCTTGAAGCCAGGAAACAGAGGTTGCAGTGAGCTGAGATCATGCCACTGCACTCCAGCCTGGCTGACAGAGCAAGAGTCTGTCTCAAAAAAAAAAAAAAAAAAAAAATTTAGGTGTCAACTTGACTAGGTTAGGAAATACCCACCAAGCTGGGAAAGCGTTATGTCTGAGTATGTCTGTGTGTTTTGGAAGAGACTGGCATTTGAATCAGTAGACTGAGTAAGGAAAATCTGCCCTCACCCAGGGTGAATGGTACCATCCAATCAGCTGAGGGCCCAGATAAGGCAAAAGGGCAGAGGAAAGGTGAATTTTCTCTCTCTCTCTTCTGAGCTGGGACACCCTTCTCTTGATCTTAGACATCAGAACTTGTTCTTCTGCCTTCAGACTTCAGGACTTACACATTGCTCCCCAACAATGTCTTAGGTTTTTGAACTTAAACTGACTCACACTCCTGGCTTCCCTGGTTCTCTGGTTCTTTCTTTTTTTCTTTCTTTTTTTTTTTTTTTGAGACAGAGTTTCGCTGTTGTTACCCAGACTGGAGTGCAATGGCGCGATCTCAGCTCACCGCAACCTCCGCCTTCTGGGTTCAAGCAATTCTCCTGCCTCACCCTCCCGAGTACCTGGGATTACAGGCACGTGCCACCATGCCCAGCTAATTTTTGTATTTTTAGTAGGGACGGGGTTTCACCTCATTGACCAGGATGGTCTCGATCTCTTGACCTCGTGATCCACCCGACTCGGCCTCCCAAAGTGCTGGGATTATAGGCGTGAGCCACTGTGCCCAGCCTCTCTATTTCTATATATCCCATTGCTTGTCTTTCTGGAGAACCCTAATACACCCACTGTGATCCTTTCCTCCAAGTATTCATACCTTTGTGTAGCTCCCTCCCTCTGTTATGATCAAGAGCATATGATGGTACATCACTTCCCAGCTTAGATTGCAGCTTCTGCTTCTTTGTCTCTTAATCACGCACCCTGGGGTGCCACTGCCATGTTGTGAGGAGAGGCTGCACATGAGGAAACAGCCCCACAAGGGAGCTTGAGATGGGATGGTCCAGCCCCAGTCAAGCCTTCAGATAACTGTCGTCCCAGCCAGTGTGTAGACTGAAACCTTGTGAGAGCCCTTCAATTAGAGATGCTCACCTAGGCTGTTCCAGATTCCTCACCAACAGAAATGAAAAATAATTTTTTCTGAGACAGGGTTTTGCTCTGTCTTCTAGGCTAGAGTGCAGTGGTGCCATCCCAGCTCAATGCAGCCTTGATCTCCCCAGGCTCAAGTGATCCTGTTACCTTAGCTTCCCAGGTAGCTGAGACTACAGGTACACACCAACAAGCCCGGCTGATTTTTTTTATTTTTAGTAGAGACGAGGTCTTGCCATGTTGCCCAGGCTGGTCTTGAACTCCTGACCTCAAGCAATCCATCCTCCTGCCTCAGCTTCCCAAAGTGCTTGGGTCACAGGCATAAGCCAGCCACCACACCTGGCAATTTTTTTTTTTAAGATAAGCAATTATTTTATTTCCTTAGCCTGATGGCATTGACTTTATTATACAAGAACGTCCAGCTGACAGAACTGACAGATTTCCCCCAAGAGGAAGGACCCTTTTCATTAGCGGAGATGAATTGAAATGTCACGTCTGAGTGCAATTCCTGCTCCCCACTCCCACCCCACAAAATCCCAAAAGTGAAAATAAATCAATAAAATCCCCATGATTTACTAAAAGTCATCCCTGCAAACCTTCCTAACTAACTGCTGCAGTGGTGATAAGCAAGAAAGGCAGCAGCTCACCATCATGTAGCATTCCTGCATGTGTGAGACCAAGGGGGCAGCAGCATGGGGGCGAGAATCCTGAATGAGTGAGAGGTGTAGATAATCTGCCTTACTTCATACCTGCCCCTTCCCTACAGAAGACATCTCTGTCCTGATACATGGAAAATACTACAGGAGCTGCTAGGAGTGGTTTTAGTCTGCAATTGGAAATGCCTGAGGCTTATTAAATTCTAAGGTAGGGGTGAGATAAGGGGCGCCAGAGAGAAAGAACAGGTTAGACAGAGATGCTCAACACTGTCCATTCCAGTTTAACACTATGTAATAACAAAACTATCTCTTTTTTTTTTTTTGAGACGGAGTTTTGCTGTTGTTACCCAGACTGGAGTGCAATGGCGCAATCTCGGCTCATCGCAACCTCCACCTTCTGGGTTCAAACAATTCTCCTGCCTCAGACTCCCGAGTAGCTGGGACTACAGGCGTGCACCACCATGCCCAGCTAATTTTTGTATTTTTAGTAGAGACGGGGTTCACCTTGTTGACCAGGATGGTCTCGATCTCTTGACCTCGTGATCCACCTGCCTCGGTCTCCCAAAGTGCTGGGATTAAAGGCGTAGCCACCGCGTCCGGCCACAAAACTATCTTCTTAATCATAACCACCCTCATGCCTACCCCTATATTCCAAAGGTAGGAGATCCCTGTCTAAATTTCTGGGTTGGTGTCTACTGCCACCCCCGGGGAGGTACTATGACGTTTGTGAGATTGCAGTTGGGTTGGGAGAAAAGAAATCTGAGGCAGGGACGATCGAGGGCCTTGATGCTGTGTCTCTTTTGGTCCCCAGATATGGTCAACTACCACAAATCCCCTTTTACAACCTGCCTTGTGCAAATGTCAAAAATAGAATCTCTGCCCAAAGAGAAGGGAGCACAGGGAATTGCTGCGGACTGCCATCATCTCTGGCCTCAACTTGTCCACCTCCTGTCCCTTCTATGAAATTGCACAAAACTTAAATCTCAGGAATGCTGTAAAATGACATCATCCCCGTTCCTATATCAAAGCCAGTCCAACAGCTCTGTCCTGACATGCCTTCTCCCTGGTCCAGGAAGCAGCAAAAAAATATCAATTGAGCATGTGAAAATGTGATGACCGTGTGTGCAGTGTAATGTTTCTAGATATCTTTACTCTGTCTCCTCACAGTGGGAGCTGCCCTCTCCTTCCCCAAGTCGCACACACCCCTCCCCTTCCTGCAAGTCCAGGCCATAGACACTCTCATCACTGTATGCCACATACAGAAAAGTCTTCCTCATGATTGTCCCCCATACAGTTGGTCCATGGGAACATTAGCAGGAGAAACAGTGTTGTTGACAAAGAAGAATAAGGCATCCTCAGGTCTCAGGTGGTTCTCTTCTGGATTGAGAAGTAGAATTGGGCCGGGCGTGGTGGCTCATGCCTATAATCCCAGCACTTTGGGAGGCCGAGGCGGGTGGATCATGAGGTCAAGAGATCGAGACTATCCTGCTCAACAAGGTGAAACCCCATCTCTACTAAAAATATAAAAAATTAGCTTGGCATGGTGGTGCGTGCCTATAGTCCCAGCTACTCCGGAGGCTGAGGCAGGAGAACTGCTTGAACCCAGAAGGCAGAGGTTGCGGTGAGCTGAGATCGCGCCATTGCACTCCAGCCTAGGTAACAGGAGCGAAATTCCGTCTCGGGGGGGAAAAAAAAAGAAGTAGAATTGGCCAGGTGCGGTGGTTCACACCTGTAATCCCAGCACTTTAGGAGGCTGAGACGGGTGGATCATTTGAAGTTGAGAGTTCGAGACCTGCCTGACCAACATGGGGAAACCCTGTCTCTACTAAAAATACAAAAAATTAGCCGGGCGTGGTGGTGCATGGCTGTAGTCCGAGTACCTGGGATAGGAGAATCACTTGAACCCAGGAGGCGGAGGTTGCGCTGAGCCAATATCACACTATTGCACTCCAGCCTGGTGACAGAGTGAGACTCCGTCTCAAAAAAACAAGAACAAAAAAAGAAGTAGAATTGGCCCCGGTAAGGTCAGAGGGCACTAGGTACTTACTCTTGTCCAGATCAGGCACCCTGGCCTTTGGAGCCTTCTCTACAATCTCGGGGACCCTGTCCGGATATTTCTTCCTGATATTTTCTCCTTCCTTTTTCAGATACTTAAAGGGATGGTGCTCCTTGTACTGCAACTTCATGATGCACCGCAGGGCTTCCGAGATCCCCACGTGCGGCCTGCCTCCTTAGCTGCCGACCTCGTCCTACTCCCTCCAGCGGTGTCCAGGTGTGCTCAGAATAGCTGCAGAAAGGTCAGCTACTGGGGCAACAGTGCTGGGCCTTGTGAGTGTGTGTGTGTGTGTGTGCGTGTATGTGTGTGCGCATATGTAGGGGGGGACCTCCGGTGCGCCTGCCTGGAGGTAGAGGAGAGCCAGGTAAAGAAATACCAGCAGCTTTCCCGAAGAGCTGGGAGCACAAAACCAAATGTTTGCTTTTTTTAAACCAATAAATTTTGGGGTAATTTATAACACAGCAATAGATAATGATAGACTCTCTCTTTTAAAAATTTTGATTCTAGCACCTGCTGAAGTTTTCCTCTCTTTTTGTGCTCCTTGAGGCCTCCTCTCGGCGGCCATGCCCTTCAGCACCCAACCCCCAACGGGGTATGGTCCCCTCTTCACGTGGCCATTGGGGGCGCATGGTTGGTTTCCTGTATTGACCGCTCTTGTCATAAGACCAAGCTTCCTTCCCTGCTCCCCACACACCTGATCATGGTGAAGAAACTGCTGAGAGAACAAGGTGAGGCAGAAGGAACAGAAGCTGGAGAGAGCGGCAGGGAATAACCACCAGCGAGATTCTGTGACTCCATTCATCACCACCGCCACCCCCCACCAACACCCCACCACCCCCAACCCCCAATCCCAGATTGAAGAGTCATCTTCATGATTTCCCTGATGGCAAAATGCCAGAAAGACTTACCGAGGGGCCTGAAGATGCCTTCAGTTCTTCAGGTCCTGAACTGTGTTCCAGTCACGGGAGTCCTGGCAATCCCAAGGTTTCCTGAGCTCCTCTGAGATTTCCACTTTCCTCATTTTCATCTAAATCTAACTACATCTAACTACCTCTGCTAACCAGACATTTGTTCATAGTGGACAGAGTTTTTCGAAATGCTGTGTGGTTATCTTGCAGATGACTAAAGTTCTTTTTTTTTTTTTTTTTGAGACGGAGTTTCGCTCTTGTTACCCAGGCTGGAGTGCAATGGCGCGATCTCGGCTCACCGCAACCTCCGCCTCCTGGGTTCAGGCAATTCTCCTGCCTCAGCCTCCGGAGCAGCTGGATTACAGGCACGCGCCACCATGCCCAGCTAATTTTTTGTATTTTTAGTAGAGACGGGGGTCTCACCATGTTGACCAAGATGGTCTCCATCTCTTGACCTCATGATCCACCCGCCTCGGCCTCCCAAAGTGTTGGGATTACAGGCGTAAGCCACCGCGCCAGGCCGATGACTACAGTTCTATAGCCAAATAACTAAGATCCCACTGGCTATACTGGAACAGAACTATTCCGGAACAAATTACCCCAAAATGTATTGGTTTAAAAACCCAAACATTTGGCCGGGTGCGGTGGCTCACACCTGTAATCCCAACACTTTGGGAGGCCGAGGCGGGTGGATCACGAGGTCAACAGATCGAGACCATCCTGGTTAACATGGTGAAACCCCGTCTCTACTAAAAATTACAAAAAATTAGCTGGGCACGGTGGTGCGTGCCTGTAATCCCGGCTACTCAGGAGGCTGAGGCAGGAGAATTGCCTGAACCCAGGGGGCGGAGGTTGCGGTGAGCCGAGATTGCGCCATTGCACTCCAGCCTGGGTAACAAGAGCGAAACTCCGTCTCAAAAAAAAAAAAAAAAAAAAAATTTGGTTTTTGTGCTCCCAGTTCTTCGGAAAAAAAGAAAAGACAAAATATTACTTGGGATTTTGATACCTTTTGTGGTTTATCTCCCCTTTTGGGCTGTGAGCTTCATGAAGGCAGTGGTTATATACGATTCCCGAGTAACCACAGTTCCCAGAACGATCTTGAGTATAGAAAGTTCCCAATAAATATCCATTGGAAAATGCACCCTATGTGTGTTGAAGGAATGGTAGAATTGACATCAAACGTATCTTCCACGTTAGCCCTATGGCTGGTAATTCTAAGCGTTTTATAATCCATCACAAAATGTTCTTTTCTTTTTCTAAATTTCACTGAATCAACAGAGTAGACAGGCACATTTTCTTCACTTTAAGGAAAGGCGTTACTATTTTTTAGCTAGGGGCCAGCCCAAAGTGACCTCTGGCTCTCACAGGAGACCCAGGAGCTCCCAGTTTACAGCCCAATAGCACATTTCCCAGAATACTTGGGGCCTCGCCCGCCTCCTCTGGCTACCAACCAGACAGAAGGGGACGTCCTGGGAGTTTGATGCCAAGGGAAGGATGCGGAACGTCTGTTTTCTACTCAGGGCTTCTGCTGGACCCTTCTTATGTCCAGTTAGAGTTGGCCTGGGACCTCGCCGCGCAAACACCCAGCAGGCTCCGGCCGCCGAGATGGGGTGGAAGGGTGGGCAGAAGAGAGGCCGCAGAGGCCAAAGGGCTGAGCTGCTCCGTGCTGGGGAGGGGCGATGTGCCAGAGGGCAGGAGACCTCGCTGTGGGCACAAGGCTGCTCAGAGGTAGGCGTGGGAGGCCAGAAGATCCGCATCTGCAGATCCCACACTGGGGGAACAACATTTAGATCCCTCCGCAACAAACAGGTTCCTGGGGCCGGTAGCTCGAGAATTGGGTTTAGTACTTGTCAACGCTTCGAACTGTGCATCCACGGCTGCGAGTCCTTTGAGGTCTTGCTCAGGACTATGTTTCCCAGAAGACTCGGCGGCAATTGACAGCTCTGTCAGCCTATGGACAGAGAAGAATTCTAGTCATGGAAACTGAACAGCCAATAGCAAGAGGACAGGGGCAGTATGTTCCGGAGTCTCACCTGTGTCCCCACAGCCCTGTCACGAATCCCCGTCGGGTTCTGGGAGGGACTGCCTCGGGGTGGCGGGCCGGGTGCTGCTCGGCGGTGGAGGCCTCACTTCCTGCTCCATCCCTGGCTGGGCCCTGGGGCGGTGAGTGATCCCGGGAGGGAGACGGCGGCGGCCGCGGCGTGCTGCTGAGGGGCGTGGAGGGGGCTTACCTGCCACCCCGACGTTTTCTCAGCGGGGTTCCCGCCCTGGCCTTTGGGAGACCCCGGGTCTTGCTGGGGTGCGGGAGAGGTAGCCCCGGTCTCTTTCCCATCGTTGGGTTAAGTCACTCTCCGTTGGCTTCCTGGCTTCTCGGCAGTGGTCCCGGGTTTCAGCTGACCTTTGTGACCCTCTAACCGAAGCACCCGGGTTCGGGTCTCAGCACCGAGAAAAAGGGCGACGGCCCCACGCGTGCGGTCACGTTCCTATTAATAAACCCCGTGTACGCGCTGCACCTTCTCACAACGGCGCTTAGTCACAGCCCCTCAGCGCTGGGGGCCTTTGGGGTCACCTGTGCATGGGGAAGGGGACGGGCAGGGAAATAGGGCTGCTATGACCGAGGCTCAGAAGTCTTCCCGTGGCGCTGCTCCCGCAAGTGAGCAGCTTTCGGCTGTGTTTGGTCATGAATATAGAAATAAATATTATACTCACAACTGTTTTGTTTTGTTTTCGAGATGGGGTCTTGCTCTGTCGCCCAGGCTAGAGTGCAGTGGCCCGATCTCGGCTCTCTGCAACCTCTGCCTCCCAGGTTCAAGCGATTCTCTTGCTCTCAGTCTCCTGAGTAGCTGGGATTACAGACACGTGCTACCACACCCGCTTAATTTTTGTGTTTTTAGTAGAGACCGGATTTCGGTTGATCTCAAACTCTTGACCTCATGATCCTCCTGCCTCGGCCTCCCAAAGTGCCGGATTACAAGTGTGAGCCATTGCTCCCGGTCATTACTCAAAACTCTTATTACAATTTCTACTTTTGAATTACATTACTGTTAAAGTTTTAAACCAGAGAGATGGTTTTTAGATCCTTAAAAACTCAATACTTTATAAATGACCTGACCAATAATAATGTCTGTAAATACATAAATATTTCCCCTGAAAGTGTGTGTGTGTGTGTGTGTGTGTGTGTGTGTGTGTGTGTGGTGCTTTGTTTGTGGTAAATAGGTGCTTTGTTTGTGGTGGGACAAAAGATGTGAAAGAGTAAAACTTCTTCACTCCATTCTGGTCCTTCCTCCTCTGAAATGCAATATTCTTTGTAGCAGGTGGTCATGCTGGCTGTTTTTTGTTTTTAATGAAGAGACAAAGGTTCACTCTGTTACTAGGCTCACTGCAGCCTTGCTTGAACTCCTGGGCTCAAGTGATCCTCCCACCTCAGCCTCCTGAGTAGCTGGGACCACAATTGCATGCCACCACACCTGGCTGATTTTTCAAAGTTCTTTGTAGAGAAAAAGGTCTCATTATGTGCTGAGGCTGGTGTATTAGAAACTTTTTAAAGGAAAAAAACATGATCTTAATTTCTTTGTGGCTCCTATGCCTAGCAACATATTGATTGCTGAATAAATGACTGATCCATCCAGTAAACGACTGACAATCCTCCAAAAAGTAACTTTTTTGTGATACTGTCAGCTTATTAATATATGAATGGTTGGTTTCGGCTCCTAAGAGTTGTGTTTTGTGCTTATCCCCATTGACTTTCACTTATTTTTACAACCTATCCATGTCTATTTTTTTTAAATTCCGTATCTTTTTCAGTCTTATTTCTGACTCCATTAAAATCTTAAAATAGAATGGCATCCAACACAGTTTCCTTTGGAGTTCTGCATAATCTGTCCCTTGAGGTTGTCCCCAGATCTGCAAGCCCAGAAGTGAGCTATTCTCATAACTAATATGAGTATAGTTAAGTCCGCGACTTCCTAGCTTGCTGAGGAAAATGTAGCAGGAGAGAATCAAAAGCTCTCCAGAAATCAAATTATACCTGCCAATTCTCTCCTTAGTTTACCTTGTTCATTGTGGACAGTTTGTTCCTCAAAAAGTTAATGTATCTAAAAGACTAGCTTCTGTCTATGTGTTTGGGAGGCCTAGGTCTCTCTTAGTAATGGGAAAGTTGGCCAGGAGAAGACGTATGTAAAAACAGACATAAGGGCCGGGCGCGGTGGCTCAAGCCTGTAATCCCAGCACTTTGGGAGGCCGAGACGGGTGGATCACGAGGTCGAGAGATCGAGACCATCTTGGTCAACATGGTGAAACCCCGTCTCTACAGAAAATACAAAAAATTAGCTGGGCATGGTGGCGCGTGCCTGTAATCCCAGCTACTCGGGAGGCTGAGGCAGGAGAATTGCCTGAACCCAGGAGGCAGAGGTTGCGGTGAGCAGAGATCACGCCATTGCACTCCAGCCTGGGAAACAAGAGCGAAACTCCGTCTCAAAAAAAAAAAAAAAAAAAACCAGACATAAAAGCAACCCTCTGTGGTTGACAGAATTTACCTCAGGACAATTCTGGTCAGCAGTGGGGGTTGTTTCTGTACACTGGTGGCCATTTTTTGGCTTTCAGACGGTGGTGAGAATAGGGAGCTACTGATGCATATTGAGCTCTCTTGCTTTAGGAACTGATGACCCTCAATGATGTGGCTGGGGACTTCTGGGAAGAGTGGGTTACCTGGACACTGCTTAGAGAATCCTCTTCAGGGATGCCACCCAGCACAGTTAGAAGAATGGGCCATCAAAGGGTAAGAATGCTACTCTCCTTTATTTATGTATTTATTTTGTTTTTTGAGATGGGGTCTGGCTCTGTCATCCAGGCAGTGGCGAAATCTCAATTCACTGCAACCTATGCCTCCCGGGCTCAAGAGATTCTCCCACCTCAACCTCCTGAGTAGCTGGGATGACAGGCATGCGCCATCATGCCCACCTAATGTTTTGTATTTTTAGTAGAGACAGAACTTTGCTATGTTGGCCAGGCTGGTCTCAAACTCCTGGCCAACATAGCAAAGCTCAAGTAATCAACTTGACTCAGCCTCCCAAAAGTGCTGGGATTACCGGTACCACCACGCCTGGCCACTACTCTCCTTTAATTTGAGACATAGATATTTTGAGAGGGCCCAGGTCTGTGTGGTCTCTGGTATGTTGCTGTCTTAGAGCTCCAGACCTCTGTAAGATTAATTGTTGCCTCCTTGGCAGAAAAAGAATGACTTCTTTATGCATTTTATGGTTGCAGATGTCTTAGCTATTTATTGTCTTTTTAATATCTCACCTAAACTTTTTCTTTTTTTTTTTTTTTTGAGACGGAGTTTTGCTCTTTTTACCCAGGCTGGAGTGCAATGGTGCGATCTCTGCTCACCGCAACCTCCGCCTCCTGGGTTCAGGCAATTCTCCTGCCTCAGCCTCCTGAGTAGCTGGGATTACAGGCACGTGCCACCATGTGCAGCTAATTTTTTGTATTTTTAGTAGAGATGGGGTTTCACCATGTTGACCAGGATGGTCTTGATCTCTTGACTTCGTGATCCACCCGCCTCGGCCTCCCAAAGTGCTGGGATTACAGGCTTGAGCCACCGCGCCCGGCCTAAACTTTTTGATATATGTATTACTATCCTCCTTTTCCAGCCTGGGTTGGACTCTCACCTCTGCCACTTAACTTCTGAGGTCTTTGTGGAAAAGGAGGTAATTTTTTTCTGTCACTTAAAAACAAACAAACACCTCCAATGCTCTTTCTTAAATACCATGGCTACCCTTCCACCTGCTTTACTTCTTTTGTGTTGTGTGAGTGTGTGTGTGTGTGTGTGTGTGTGTAAGTCTTGCTCTGTCGCCCAGGCTGGAGTGTCATTGCATGATCTGAGCTCACTGCAACCTCTGCCTCCTGGGTTCAAGCAATTCCTGGATAATTTTTTGTATTTTTAGTAGAAATGGGGTTTTGCCATATTGGCCAGGCTAGTCTTGAACTCCTGACCTCAAGTGATCCACCCATTTTGGCCTCCTAAAGTACTGGGATTACAGGCATGAGCGACTGTGCCTGGTTTTAATTTTTTGTGTTCTTAGTAGAGTTGAGGTTTCACCATGTTGGCCAGGGTGGTCTCAAACTCTTGACTTCAGGTGATCCGTTGGCCTTGGCCTCCCCAAGTGCTGGGATTAGGGGCGTGAGCCACTGTGCCTGGCCTACTTCATCTATTTTACAAGTAATGTATACTTATTAAAGAAAAAGACAAGCAAAATGAAAACAAATGCTATCCCTAATACTACCATTGAATAGTTACTATCCTACCAGCATTTTTCTTTCTTTTTTTTTTGAGGCAGAGTTACACTCCTGTTACCTACCAGCATTTTTCTAAGTATTTATACAATTTTAAAACAAGCACATAAGAATAATATTGGGATTATACTGTACAGTCAACTGTACATTCTACTTTCTTCCATGTTGTGAGTATATTTTGAAAATAATAAATTCTTTACATCACTTAAAATAACCACCTAGTATTTTGTTTTATGGAATACAATATTATTTTGTTGATTAAGTCAAACATTAGATTGAACCATATATCTGACCATTTTTTACCTAAATAGCAATTGTCTGTAGTCTCAGCTACTTGCAGGCTGAGGCAGAAGGATCCCTTGGCCCAGGAGTTTGAGGCTGCAGTGAGTTATATAATTATTGCTTTGTTGTGAGGCTGGAGTGCAATGGCGCGATCTCGGCTCACCGCAACCTCCCCCTCCTGGGTTCAGGCAATTCTCCTGCCTCAGCCTCCTGAGTAGCTGGGATTACAGGCACGCACCACCATGCCCAGCTAATTTTTTGTATTTTTAGTAGAGACGGGGTTTCACCATGTTGACCAGGATGGTCTCGATCTCTTGACTTCGTGATCCACCTGCCTAGGCCTCCCAAAGTGCTGGGATTACAGGCATGAGCCACTGCGCCTGGCCTAGCTTATTTTTTTAAAGTATTTTTAATTGAAATATAATTTTATCATTTCCTTAGTATTCTCAGAATTAGAATTGCTAGGTCAAAGTATAGATACATTTCTAAGGTATTTAATACTTTGCAAAATACCTTCCAAGAAGATTGAATCAATTCATTTATTCCCATTAGCATTATATGAAAGTATCTTTCACAGTGGCTATTATAATTTTAAGTCTGGGGCTGGCTGTGGTGGCTCACACCTGTAATCCCAGCACTTTGGGAGGCTGAAGCAGGAGGATCAGTTGAGCTCTGGAGTTCCAAGACCAGCCTGGGCAACATAATGAGACCCTGTCGCTACAAAAAATTACATTCGCCAGGTGTAGGGGCTTGTGCCTGTGGTCCCAGCTACTTGGGAGGCTGAAGTGAGAGAATCACTTGAGCCAGGAGCTTGAGGATGCAGTGAACTGTGATTGTACCAGTGCTCTCCAGCCTGGGTTTCAGAGCAACAGCCCATCTCACAAACAAATACACACAAAAAAAAGAGCCTGGGAAAAATGGCAAATAGCAGTGATAGTTAACGTTTATTGAAGTCTTTTTTTTTTATTTTGTTTTTGGAGACAGAGTCTTACTCTGTCGCCCAGACTGGAGTGCAGTGGCGCAATCTTGGCTCACTGCAACCTCCGCCTCCCACTTTCAAGCAATTCTCCTGCCTCAGCCTCCAGAGTAGCTGGGATTACAGGTGTGCATCACCACACCTGGCTAATTTTTGCATTTTTAGTAGATACAGGGTTTCTCCATGTTGGCCAGGCTGTTCTTGATCTCCTGGCCTCAAGTGATCCACCTGCCTTGGCCTCCCAAACTGCTGGGATTACAGCTGTGAGCTACTGCACCTGGCCAGTGGATCTTATTCTTATCCCTATTTTATTGATGAAGACATTGTTATATAATTATTGCTTTGAAATTACTGAAACACTGAGTTTAAGTAACTTTCTTGAGGCCCCACAGCTTGTAAGAGGCAAGATTATGAGTCAAACCCAGGCAGTGTGACCCTTGAGTTTGCACTCATTACCTCTACACTATATTGCCTCAGTGTATCATTGTTGTAACTTGAATTTCTTTTATTATAGAGAGGTTAAACATTTTTCATATATTTACAGGCTACTTAACAAGTGTTTGTCTTTTTCTCATGGCTTCTTTGACTGCTCCAATTCTGGGAAAGTTTTAAAGCCCAACTTTATAGTTAACTTCCTTCATTCTTTCTAAGGGTGAGGTCGTGGCAGCTCTGTTTCTGATAAAATCCTCTCTATATTTAGCTTTAGACTTACACATTCAGAAATAGTTATTGTGTTTACTTCAGACTTTCTGTCACCTGAGTCTTTTTTTTTTTTTAATAAAATGAAAGGGGCTTTTTCTTTTCAGCTTTTGGGGAAATCACCTTGTTTTATCACTTTACCATGGCTGTACTTTTAATGAGACCAAATACACATTAGAGTTCCTGGGGTGTTTCCTACCTAGGCATGGGGTAGGGCTTGGATTTTGGTCAGGCCTCATGTGACTGGCTCAGACTCACATCCTGTGCTTACATTCCTGTGTAGAATTTCTAGACCTAGAGTAGTCTCCCAGCTGGAGCAGAAAGAAGAGGCATGGGTTCTACCACTCCAAAACTCTGAGGCAAGGAAGATCCTGAGGGAAAGCCACACAGGTGAGATGCGAGTGCTCCCAGTGGAAGGAAAGCTAGCATTTCAGCCTTCTTGAGATGAAGAATTTGGAATGCTGCCCTAGACTTTTCTTCTTACTAGCAGACATTTAAAATGGACTTGGTGGTCAGTAGTTGACTCAATAACGTCTTCATTTTTTTTTTTTTTGAGACGGAGTTTCGCTCTTGTTACCCAGGCTGGAGTACAATGGAACGATGGCACGATCTCGGCTCACCGCAACCTCTGCCTCCTGGGTTCAGGCAATTCTCCTGCCTCAGCTTCTTGAGTAACTGGGATTACAAGTATGCGCCACCATGCCTGGCTAATTTTGTATGTTTAGTAGAGACGGGGTTTCATCATGTTGTCCAGGTGGCTCTTGAACTCCTGACCTCAGGTGATCCACCTGCCTCAACCTCCCAAAGTGCTGGGATTACAGGCAAGAGCCACCATGCCTGGCCACCTGTTACTTTGATTTTCATGTTGTTCAGCTATGGTAAAATGTGAACTCTGGAAGCGTAATGTGCAATTTGCTTTGTGGCCCCACCAGTCCCCTCTCTCCTCCCTGTCTTCCTGCCCATCCTCCCCCAGCCATGAGCAGGGAATATTTCAGTGCTATTGCTGAGAGTGGA
Organism: Callithrix jacchus; assembly: GCF_049354715.1. Classification (NCBI taxonomy): domain Eukaryota; kingdom Metazoa; phylum Chordata; class Mammalia; order Primates; family Cebidae; genus Callithrix; species Callithrix jacchus. The sequence continues at coordinate 20,034,372 of NC_133507.1, read as the reverse complement.
GGTAACCCTTTCCATAGTTTTCTTTTGTTTCTACCTCATGACTAGAGATTCGCTTCTTGAATGTGCTCCACACATCCGTTCTTTCTCACTCCAAAATTGAGGTCATCACCAAGCCCCATTAATTTTACCTCCCAGATTCCTCTTGAACCTGTCTTGTCACACTTGACCATCTTCCCTGCCACTTTTCAGTCCCAAACAACCAGACTCTCTTACCTGAATTCCTGTAGCAGCCTCCAAACTGATCTTCCTGATACTATTTTTGCTCTGAAAAAACTCACAGAAACCAGAGTAATCTTTTAAAATCCTAAATCAGGCCGGGCTCACACCTGTAATCTCAGCACTTTGGGAGGCTGAGGCAGGCAGATCACCTGAGGTTGGGAGTTTGAGACCAGCCTAACCAACACAGAGGGACCCCATCTCTACTAAAAATGCAAAATGAGCTGGGTGTGGTGGCGCATACCTGTAATTCCAGTTACTCGGGAAGCAGAGGCAGGAGAATCACTTAAACCCGGGAGGTGGAGGTTGCAGTGAGCCGAGGCGCCATTGCACTCCAGCCTGTGCAACCAGAGGAAAACTACGTCTCAAATAAATAAATAAGTAAAAATAAAATCCTAAATTGATTCACATTACTTCTCAGCAGCTTTCCATTGCTTTTAGAATGAAGACCCAAATCCTTACCCAGTCCTAAGAGACCCTTGTGGTTTTGTCCCCTCAGACTCCAGCCTCTTCTGATGTCCCCTTCCCTCTCTCTCTTGCCTCACTCAGCACTCTTGAATACTCTGCTCCTTGGTCATGCCAAGGTTGTGTGCTCTTTAGAGCCTTGGTACTAACTGTTCCCTTGGCCCAGAATGTTCGTCATCCAGACCTTTGCATTGCCTCCTATTTGTCAACCAGGTTTCAGCCTAAACGCATATCCTCAGGAAGACTTCCCTGACTATCCCATCTAAATTAGTCACCCTCCATCACATTATCCTTACACCTCCATCAGAGTCCTTACACCTGTCTGATCATTTATTAATTGATTTGTTTTTGGTAAACCCCACAAAAGGTGAGAGTCATTTCTCTTGTTTCCATTCTTTCCATGGCACTTAAAACAGTGCCTGGCACACAGTGGGTACTTAAGTAATGCTTACTGGATGGATTGAGTGCATGCCCACAGGCAAGGATCTCATTGCACTGGAAAAGTAGCAGAGTGAGACTAAACTGGACAAGGGAGCAAAGGTCACACCAAGGAAGTTCTTAGCTGCCAAACTGGGGAGTTTGGATCTTACTCCCTGGGGAAAAGGGTGCGGCTGGTGGTTTTATAGGAGAGGAGAGGCGTGATCAGCACTCAAGAAGGTCAATTTGGCCGCTGGGTGTAGGCCATATTACAGAGAAAAAAACTGAAGGCTTTGAGACAATCCATGATGTAAAGGGCTTAGCACAGTGCCTGGCATGTAGTGAGTCTCCAGTGAGTCACTGTTATCAACAACCACCTGGGAAGGCACCACAACAAAAAAATCTCTAACCTGTCTTTCACCTTGAAATAATTCTTCCTAGACCCTATCCTCGCATTCCTTCTCTGCCCCTTTTGTCAAACTTCCACTCACAAGTAGATATTCTCAGGGCTATCATGCCTAGGCCCTTTTAAATAGGACTACCTACCCTAGCATACTTCTTAAACTGGATGCTCAAAGGTCTTCTAGGGCTGAGCATGATGGCTCACACCTGTAATCCCAGCACTTTGGGAGGCCAAAGCCAGAGGATTGCTTGAGCCCAGTAGTTCAAGACCAGCCTGGGCAACATAGGCAGACCCTGTCTCTACAAAAAATAATTTTAACAAATTAACCAGGCGTGGTGATGTGTGCCTGTAGTCCCAAGTACTTGGGAGGCTGAGGTGGGAGGATTGCGGATTGCCTGACCCTTGGGTGACATGCCAGATTAGGTGACAGAGCTAGACCTTGTCTCTTTAAAAAAAAAAAAAAACAGGCGTGATGGCTCACACCTGTAATCTCAGCACTTTGGGAGGCCAAGGTGGGCTGGTCACCTGAGGTTGGGAGTTCAAAACCAGCCTGGCCAATATAGTGAAACCCCGCCTCTACTAAAAATACAAAATTAGCCAGGCGTGGTGGCACATGCCTGTAATCCCAGCTACTTGGGAGGCTGAGGTAGGAGAGAATCACTTGAACCTGGGAGGTGGAATGAGCCAAGATCGTGCCATTGCACTCCAGCCTGGGCAACTAGAGCAAAACTCCTTCTCAAAAAAACCAAAAAAGCCTGAATTTCCACATTTGAAGGTCTCTTGTTAGTCTTCCTTTAATTCAACAGCTCTTTACTGTTTGATGCCATTTACATATGTTTATTTATTTATTATTTTTTAGAGATGGGGTCTTGATCTATTGCTGAGGCTGGAGTACAGTGGTACGATCGTGGCCCACTGCAGCCTCAGCCTCCCAGACTCAAGCCATCCTCCTGTCTCAGCCTCCCAGACTCAAGCCATCCTCCTGTCTCAGCCTCCTGAGTGGCAGCTAGGACTACAAGCACAAGCCACCATGCCCAGCCTTTTAAAATTTTTGGTTGAGGCTGGGCACGGTGGCTCATGCCTGTAATCCCAGCACTTTGGGAAGCCAAGACGGGTAGATCACCTGAGATCAGAAGTTCCAGCCCAGCCTGGAACATGGTAAAACCTCTTCTCTACTAAAAATACAAAAATTAGCCAGGAGTGGTGGTGGGCACCTGTAATCCCAGCTACTCAGGAGGCTGAGACAGGAGAATCCCTTGAACCTGGGAGACAGAAGTTGTAGTGAGCCAGGATCACGCCATTGCACTCCAGCCTGGGTGACAAGAGCGAGAATCCATTCCAAAAAAAAAAAAAGAATTTTGGTAGATACAGGGTCCCCTTATGGTGCCCAGGCTCCCAGGCTGGTGTTGAACTCCTGACCTCAAGCAGTCCTTCCACCTTGGCCTCCCAAAGCATTGGCATTACAGATGTGAGCCACTGCACCAGGCCCATATGACTTTTTAAAAAAATTCTTTTTTCCACTGGTGATCGTGAGGTTGTGAGATGATTCTCCTACATTTCTGGCTGATTCTCTTCCAGTACCTTCCCTGGCTCCTCTGTTTCTCTGTTTTTGTTTTTTTATTTGTTTTGAGACGAAGTCTTGCTCTGTTGCCCAGGCTGGAGTGCAGCGCCTCAATCTGAGCTCACCAGTTCACTGCAACCTCTGCCTGCCAGGTTCAAGGAATTCTGGATCCTCAGTCTCCAGAGTAGCTGGGACTACAGTCCCAGCTAATTTTTGGTAGAGATGGGGGTTTCGCCGTGTTGGCCAGGCTGATTTCGAACTCCCGCCTCAGGTGATCTGCCCGCCTTAGCCTCCCAAAGTGCTGAGTTTCTAGGCATGAGCCACCACGCCCAGCCTGGCTCCTCTTCTTCCACTCAGATATGCCTGGCCCTGTCAACACTCTGGTTGAGGTCTTCTTTCTTCTTTCTTTTTAGTTCTGCACATTAAACTTATAACTTCAACCATCATTTCTCAGAGCATGGATCTGGCTTAATCTCTCTCCTGAGTTTCAGACCTACAAGTCTAGTTACTCAGAGGAAACTGCCCCAGGATGACCTCCTGCTGCTTCCCAAACCCAGACTCTCCAAATTACTGTCAGTATCTTCCCCTGAAGCATTCCCCCTGGCATTTCTCTTTCTGCCTTCAACTTCCCATTCTCCTACATAGCGCTGCCAACAGCCTCCTAGTCAGCTTGGGTTTCTTTCTTTTTTTTTTAAATATTTTGCTGGTGCCTAGTCACGTAGTCATGTCCTCTACACTTTCTCTTCTTTAAAAAAAATTATAAAAGCACCACGTGCTTGCTGTAAAAATTTCCAAAAAATACAGAAGTGCTCAAAGTGGAAAAAAATGGAAATGCTTTGTCCCTTCCTCATTCCCTCCCCCACCCTCACTCCCCAGATTCAGTGCTCTAATAGTCTGGCATGCCAAGCCTCGTTTCCAGCTCCTCTTTTCCATCCCCACTGCCATCATCTGAACTGAAGGGGTTGTTTTCCATCTAGTCTCCTTGGCTTTTCCTTTCAGTGTAGCTCAGCAGACATTTATTGAGCGCCTTCCACACACCAAGTCTTACCCCCTATCTTAGAGGTTCAAAGACAAATAAGATGGTTAAAGACATCCACATTCCAGAGTTGTTTAACTTTGGGCAAGTTACTTAATCTCTCTGACCCTTACTTCCTTATCTGTAAAATGATGCTAATTTCAGTACCTTCTTCAAGGGTCTGGGCAAGAATTATGAGGTAATCCATGTAAAACTGTACTAACTACCTGGTACATTGTACCTGCTCCATAAATGTCAGTGACAACAATGATAATAATAATTATCTTTGCCTTGGAGGAGTTTATAGTTTAATGAACAGAATTAAAGCAGAAGAATTATATAGGGGAAGAATGATGAGAAAATATTTTTGGAAAAGGAAAACAGTTTAACTAAAATTAAAAGGCCAGTGTAGCGAGTTGGGAAACTGAGAGGTAAGAGCTCGGACTTTGTCCTCTAAGACAGCAATGCCCCATGTGCGAGCCAAAGTCTACCTGCAGCAGTCTTACTTGGGGTAATTGCTCAAAATGAAGATTTAGTGGCCACACCTCCCAGCCAGTTGGTAATTGACATATCCTAATGCTATCCTTCTAGGAAAATGGGCTGAGGACAGTTACGTGCATCAACACAGACAAGCTTCAAACAATATTGAGTACAAAAAGCAAGACAGAGAAATATACATTTAGTAAGAGAACAAATAAGGTAAATGTAAAAAACAGGCAAAACTAAATATATTGCTAAAGCAATAAGGAAACACAAACTAATGAAAATCAAAGGATTTATTCATACAAATGTCACTACAATAGTTAATTGGAATGGGAGAAAAGTATGCAAAGTTTCTATTTCTTTTGTTTTGTTTTGAGAGAGTCTCACTCTGTCACCCAGGCTGGAGTGCAGTGGCACGATCTCAGCCCACGGCAACCTCCGCCTCCTGGATTCAAGCAATGTTCCTCCCTTGGCCTCCTGAGTAGCTGGGATTACAAGCATGCACCACCACACCCAGCTAATTTTTGTAATTTTTTGTTGTTGTTGAGATGGAGTCTCATTCTGTCACCCAAGCTGGAGTGCAATGCTGTGATCTCGGCTCACTGCAACCTCTACCTCCTGAGTTCAAGCGATTCTTCTGCCTCAGCCTCCCAAGTAGGGACTATAGGTGCATGCCATCAAGCCCGGCTAATTTTTTTTTTTTTTTTTAGTAGAGATGGGGTTTCACTGTGTTAGCCAGGATGGTCTCAATCTCCTGACCTTGTGATCTGCCCGCCTTGGCCTCCCAAAGTGCTGGGATTACAGGCGTGAGCCACTGAGCCCAGCTAATTTCTGTAATTTTAGTAGAGATGGGGTTTCGCCATGTTGGCCAGGCTGGTCTTAAGTAATCCACCTACCTCAGCCATTAAAGTTCTGTTTCTTAAGTTGGGTGCTGAATACACAGATTTTCTTTATAAAATAATTATTTAAATTGTTAATATGCATTACTTATATGCTTTTCATTTACAATGTATTTCACAAGCAAAATAAAAGAAAGCAAAAAAACAGAACACTCTCTAGAGAGTGACCTTTTTCACTCAAATCTCCCTGAGTTATACTGAGGGGGAAAAAAGTAATCTGAATTCCTGGGCCAGGAACAGACACTAGATCAGTTCCTTCATTCCCAGTCGGACAGATGCACAAACACTCACACACACTTCCTTATCTTTCCTTCAGCCAAAAGCTCCCAACAAACCCCAAAACACCCTCTGCTCCTTTATGTACATAAATTAGAGCAAATAAATGTTCAGAAGATTATAGGTCCATCTTCCTATAAACATCCAATCTTGGAATCACTTGAGGTCAAGAGTTCAAGATCAGGCTTGCTACCATGGTGAAACCCTGTCTCCACTAAAAATATAAAAAAGTAGCTGGGCAAGGTGGCAAGTGCCTGTAATCCCAGCTACTCGGGAGGCAGGAGAATTGCTTGAACATGGGAGGCAAACGTTGCAGTGAGCTGAGATCGTGCCCTTGCACTCCAGCCTGGGCGACAGAGCGAGACTCTGTCAAAAAAAAAAAAAAAATGCTCATGTGAACATTTTTTTAATCTCCCATTTGAAAATGTTAGATTATTTTCACAGGGTGAGAACATTTTTACACTTCTTCTCCTTACTGATTGCAGAATCTTTTTTTTTTTTTTTCTGAGATGGAGTCTCACTCTGTCCCCAGGCTGGAGCACAGTGACATGCTCTTGGGTCACTGCAACCTCCTTCTCCAGGTTCAAGTGATTCTCCTACCTTAGACTCTCAAGTGGCTGGGATTACAGGCGTGCACCACCATACCCAGCTAACTTTTTGTATTTTTAGTAGAGACGGGGTTTCACCATGATGGCCAAGCTGGTTTCGAACTCCTGACCTCAAGGTCAGGTCTTGGCCTCCCAAAGTGCTAGGATTACAGGCGTAAGCCACTGTGCCAGTCCACTGCGGAATCACTTTTAAAGCAATTGTACCAATTTACAATGTTCCCAACAGTAAATGACTGCTAGTCTCATTACACCGTCATCTGTAAAAAACGTTCTTTCTAATTTAATATGCATGATCCTTACATATTGTTTTAATTTGCATTTCTTTGATTACCCATGAAGTTGAACATTTTTTTCTGTTAGAATCTTTCTTGTATTTCTTCTGTTGTTGGCATTAGTGTGACTCAGAGCAGGATTGAGAATCCAAAATGTGAACATTTGATTTTGAGGAAGTCATTTTTTTCCTGTGTCTTCCTTCCCTCTCTCTGCTTTATTATTTTTTACTTCATGTTCATTTATGGAAATATCAGAAAATTCAATTAAGCAAAGTAAGTTCCACCTTCCAGAGATCACCACTACTGTTTGTTGTATATCCTTTTAAAGTTTTTCTCTGCCAAAAATACTCACAAATATATCGCCTATTCTTTCTGAACCTGTTTCCTCATCTATCAAATGGAATACTTGTCCTTCAAGTTGATAATTAACTGGTGGAAGCATGTGAAAGTATTTTATAAAATGCACGATGTTATACAAATGTAGGTTGCTGCTCTTATGACAAAGAAAACAGTTTTTATTCTGCCGAGCAGAATGGTGACTTTGTTTCCTGACCACAGCCTGCCGTCTCCAGTACAATTTCCTCTCCCTAGAATAGCTTCTTGCTTCAATTCCTCCTGCTGTTCTACTCTCCAAAAAAAACTAATATTAAAATAGAAAAATTAGTGTAAAGAACAACCATGTACCCACTTAGGAAAAGAGTTGGCATTTCTTACTCCTAGGCCTTTATATGTATTTGCTTTTTTCCCTGTCTCTCTATATACATACATATATATTTAGTAAGAGTAAAAATACGGTAGGCCAGGCGCAGTGGCTCACACCTGTAATCTCAGCACTTTGGGAGGCCGAGGTGGGTGGATCACGAGGTCAAGAGATCGAGACCATCCTGATCAACATGGTGAAACCCCAGCTCTACTAAAAATACAAAAAACTTAGCTGGGCATAATGGCACATGCCCGTAGTCCCAGCTACTCGGGAAGCTGAGGCAGGAGAATCGCTTGAATCCAGGAGGCGGAGGTTGCGGTGAGCCTAGATCGCACCATTGCACTCCAGCCTGGGTAACAATAGCGAAACTCTGTCTCAAAAAAAAAAAAATGAGGAAGTGATTAATTTTGCCTGGGGAGGAGGTGACATTTGCATTGGATCTGGGAAGTTCAGTAGGAGTTTCCCAGGCAGTCAATAGGTTAAAAGGTATTCTAAGCAGGAAAACCTCTATTATGGTACTTATCTCAAGATAGCCTGTTAATATTGCTCCACTCCAGCTGGCTTGTAAATTCTTTGCGGTCACGAACCAATTTTGTCTCCCAAAATGGCCATTTAGCTCATGATTTTTGTCATTTATCCATTTCATATTTACTAATTTTATTCACATTTATATTTGCTGACAAAACAGTATTTCCAGCAGCTCATTTTAAATCCAGACAGGCAAGCAAACAAACCGCAATTTAATAGCACTACCTGGGGAAGCCACTGTTAATATAGTGGTGAATATACTTCAGGGCTTTATCTATACCTATGTACATATCCAACTATGTACCTATCTATCTACATTTAAAACAGAATGGTATCATATTTATTAGTCATAATTGGATATTTTCACTTAACCACAATACTGAAATATTGTGCTGCCAGCTTGGACATTTCTTGCCTGCCCACCCTCCCACTGAAGGAACTAACTCCCAGCTCATATTTCTCTATGCTTAATGGTCTGGATCTCCTGATCATAGCTGATTGAAGTAAAGACCAGCATCTAATCTAAGGGCAGCCTATCTGTGGGTGGTGAGAGATGTACCCACAGGGTAGAAAGCTGAGCTGTGTCAATTACACGCACTCTATGGGTTATGGAGTTGGATGGTTGAGATGATCCTCAATGGAGCTGATGATGTGAGGACACCATGACCTTCAATCAAAGCCATGGCAAGGCAAGCCAAAACAAGAGTTGTGAGGGAACAGAAAAAAATAAATGAGGAAGCTGGTTATCAAAGAGTGGAGAGTAGAGCCATTCTGTGGAAAAGCAGAGATGCCCAGAGGAATGCAGGAATGCAACCATGCCTTCAAGCTTTCATTAGTCCTGGTTGGTTTTTGCCACAGTTCCAGTCCATATAGACCTTCATAAAAAGGCACCTCTTCCAGCCTTTGTCCTTTTTTTTTTTTTTTTTGAGACGGAGTTTCGCTCTTGTTACCCAGGCTGGAGTGCAATAGCGCGATCTCGGCTCACCTCAACCTCCGCCTCCTGGGTTCAGGCAATTCTCCTGCCTCAGCCTCCTGAGTAGCTGGGATTACAGGCACACGCCACCATGCCCAGCTAATTTTTTGTATTTTTAGTAGAGACGGGGTTTTACCATGTTGACCAGGATGGTCTCGATCTCTTGACTTCGTGATCCACCCGCCTCGGCCTCCCAAAGTGCTTGGATTACAGGCTTGAGCCACCACGCCCGGCCACGCCTTTTGTCCTTCAGAAGTAAAACTGTGGATATCTGTTTCCTGTAGCCAGTCAAGCCTGACCAGACCAAAGATCATCATTGTTCATGGCTATATGGCATTCTATTGCATATAGCTGCCATCACTGACGTAAACACCTACTGATGCATATTTCAGTAGTTTCCAAGGAGTATCTTCATGGATAATTTTTTCACATTAAATAAAACCGCAATATTTTTATGATACATTCCAAGATAAGCATTTTTTTGGTTGAAGGATAAATGGACAATGTCAAACTGGTCTTTATAAAGACTACATGAATTGGGCTGGGTGCAGTGGCTCACGCCTATAATCCCAGCACTTTGGGAGGCCGAGGCAGGTGAATCACGAGGTCAAGAGATTGAGACCATCCTGGTCAACAGGGTGAAACCCTGTCTCTACTAAAAATACAACAATTAGCTGGGCATGGTGGCACGTGCCTGTAGTCCCAGCTACTCAAGAGGCTGATGCAGGAGGATTGCTTGAACCCAGGAGGCGGAGGTTGTGGTGAGCCGAGATCGTGCCATTGCACTCCAATCTGGGTAACAACAGCGAGCCTCTGCCTCAAAAAAAAAAAAAAGAAAGAAAGACTACATGAATTTATTGCCTATTAACAGTGCATGAGTGGTTGCTTTTTTACCCTTTGCCAATAATGTCAATTAAAAAGACAAAATGTTATCTATTTTTTTGGTAGTGGGGTCTCACTCTGTCTACCTGGGCTGGACCTCAGTGGCAGGATCATGTTCACTGCAGCCCCGATTCTCAGGCTCAAGCAGTCCTCCCACCTCAGCCTTTTGGGTAGCATGCCACCAGGCCTGGCTAACATTTTGTATTTCTGTAAAGATGGGGTTTTGCCATGTTGCCCAGGCTGGTCTTGAACTCCTGGCCTCAAGCAATCCTCTCGCCTCTGCCTCCTAAGTGCTAGGGGATTACAGCCTGAGCCATCATGCCTGGCCAGCATGTTATTATCTTAATATCTGTTTCTCTGAATCTTGAGTTTATTGACCAGGAATGTGGGCTTTGTCATTAGATAGACCCGGGTTTGAGTTCCAGCTCTGCCTCTTGTTGTGTTGGCTTCAGGTAAGTAATCCAGTTCTCCATTTTCCCAAGTGTAAAATAGACATAACAGTAGTTCCATGCAGGATTATTACGAGGATCAGCTGAGAAAATTGTATGAAGCACTTAGTATAGTAAGGTCTCAGTGCAGCTGGTAACTGTCTTAACATCTCTGTGGCTTTCACCTCGGACCAACTTTGTAATTAAATACAGAAAGCCTTAATGGAATAAACAATCAGATTAATATGTTGGAGTTAAGAAGAAATATTTCAATGAGGCATGGTGGCTCATGCCTATAATCCTAGCACTTTGGGAGGCCGAAGTGGGTGGATCACCTGAGGTCAGTAGTTTGAGACCAGCTTGGCCAGCTTTGAGGTTGCAGTGAGCCGAGATCACACTACTGTACTCCAGCCTGGGCAACAGAGTAAGACTCCGTCTCAATTAAAAACAAAAAAATAAGGAGAAATATTTCACATTTTATGTACTTCCAATGTTTAAGACAGTTTGGCCTATTTGAGTGACAGCTTTTTTGTAACTCATTTTAAAGTGTAATTGAGTTAGTTTTAGACTTTGGTTTTTGAGTTGAAACCTTACTAAGTTTACACATGGAATCAGGCCATCTAAGAGAATGTTAGCTTCTTTATGTTTGTATGTTTATAGGAATTGCTAAATTTTGAAAAAGATTTAAATAATTGAATGAATGAAAAAGAAAATCTAACTGAAAATCTAATATAGACATAGTATTATAGGCATAATTTATTCTTTATTTTTAAATTTAATTACTTTTTTGTTTTTTTAAAAAAAGTCTTGCTCTTTTTTGCCCAGGCTAGAGTGTAGGGGCAAAATTTCGGCTCACTGCAACCTCCATCACCTGGATTCAAGCGGTTCTCCTGCCTCAGCCTCTCCAGCAGCTGGGACTACAAGTATGCATCACCATGCTCAGCTAATTTTTTGGTATTTTTTGTAGAAACAGGGTTTTACCAGGTTGACCAGGCTGGTCTTGAACTTCTAACTTCAAGTCTCTGCCTCCCAAAGTGCTGGGATTACAGGTGTGAGCCACTGCGCCTGGCCTAGTAGGCATAATTTAAAATATTTGAAGATGAGTGAGACTCAAAAAAAAATTCGGGAAACTTCAGAGTGCTCCATGTCCTTGCTACCATTGCGGTTGCCTTTCTCAAGAATGCTTGGGCCAAGGAGCAGATGCTGGTCCTGTCCCTCACCACTGGGGGCTTAGCTATAATTCTGACCCCAGTCAGCCTCTACACCAAGTACTCCACCAGGATCAAACAAGCTATGCCCTACAACAACTCAGTGCCCCTCTGAGATGATGGGAACATACTGGATGTGCTCAGCCATCCCCAAGGCTCAAGCTCAGAGTGGCTGAAGAAACTGCAAGCACTTCCACTGACACAGAGGAGACCACATCCCCTTTGGGCCCCAATAAAAATGTGACCCCCCCCCAAATAAACCATTTGGTTTCGGAGAAGTGTTTGGTGAAATGTGCTAGACTTATAAATGGAATAATATAATTTGTTTCTTTCTTTTTTTAAAAAAAAAGACGGGGTTTCACCATGTTGGTCAGGCTGGTCCTGAACTCCCGAACTTAGGTGATCCACCCTCCTTGGCCTCCAAAGTGCTTGGATTACAGGCAAGAATGGGAGGAACGATCCAAGATGGCCGATCGCTAACATCCCGGGATTGCAGCTCTCAGGGAAAGCGCGGAAAACTAGAGGACGCCACACTTTCAGACAAATTCTGGTTGCTCACAGAGCAGAAGATCCCCCAGTGGAGGAAACACACGGGTCACCAGCGCGACTCTTGTGGCCGGCGCAGCGGTTCCTCTGGCACCTCGGCGTGGCAGCTCTTGGAGCACAGTAAACAGGTTCGGAGGACCCGCACGGGTCCCCAGCAGGACACCAGAGCCCGGCGCAGTGGCTGTGATGGCACCTCCGCGCGGCAGCACTCGGCGCAGAGTAAATGGGACCGGTTCCCCCTCTGACTGAGGTTTGGAGCCCAGGGAAGGCAGAGTCGCCTACTACGGACACAAGAAGGAAGCCAGACAGGAGAATCCTGGGCAGAAAAGCACCATCAGTTTTAACCCGCTGCTCTGGCCCTGGGAACTAACAACCTGGACGTCCACTCAACAGACTTAATCTGAAAGTTGGTAATTTCAAAGACGGCAGGAGGATAAATTTACAATGAGGGGAAGAAACCAGCGTAAAAAAGCTGAGAATACTCAAAGTCAGAACGCCTCTCCCTCTAAAGATGATCACAGTTCCACATCAACAATGGAACAAGGCTTGATGGAGAACGAGCGCATCCTGATGACGGAATCACTCTTCAAGGAATGGATAATAACAAACTTCGGTGAGTTAAAAGAACATGTTGTAGCCCAACGTAAAGAAACTAGAAACATTGAAAAAACGTTTGATGAAATCCTATTGAGAATAGACAACTTAGAGAGGAGTATAAGTGAAGTAATGGAACTGAAGAATACAATACAGGAACTCTGAGAAGTATGCACAGGTTTAAACACTCGAATTGTTCAAGCAGAAGAAGGGATATCAGAGGTCAAAGTCCAACTTAATGAAATAAAATGCGAAGAAAAGATTAGAGAAAAAAGGATAAAAAGGAATGAGCAAAGTCTCCAAGAAATGTGGGACTATGTGAAAAGACCAAATTTACATTTGATAGGTGTACCTGAATGCGACGGAGAGAATGAATCCAAGCTGGAAAATACCCTTCAGGATATTATTCAGGAAAATTTTCCTAAACTAGCAAAGCAGGTCAACATTCAACCCCAGGTAATACAGAGAACAACACAAAGATATTCCTCAAGAAGAGCAACCCCAAGGCACATAATCGTTAGATTCACCAGGGTTGAAACGAAGGAGAAAATACTAAGAGCAGCCAGAGAGAGAGGTCAGGTTACCCACAAAGGCAAGCCTAGCAGACTTACAGCAGATCTCTCAGCAGAAACTCTACAAGCCAGAAGAGAGTGGGGGCCAATATTCAACATCCTCAAAGAACAGAACCTTCAGCCCAGAATTTCATATCCAGCCAAACTAAGCTTCACAACTGAAGGAAAAATAAAATCTTTTATGAACAAGCAAGAACTCAGAGATTTTATTACCACCAGGCCTGCTTTACAAGAGCTTCGGAAAGAAGCATTACACACAGAAAGAAACAACCAGTATTAGCCTTTCTAAAAATACACCAAAAGTAAAGAGCACCAACATAAAGAAGAATTTACACCAACGAATGGATAAAACAGCCGGTCAACATCAAATGGCAGTAACCCTAAATATAAATTGACTAAATCCCCCAATCAAAAGACACAGCCAAAACCCAATGGCATGTTACATCCAGACCTGTTTCACATGCAAGGATACACAAAGACTCAAAACAAAGGGATGGAGAAAGATTTACCAACCAAAGGGAGAGCAAAAATAAATAATAAATAAAAAGCAGGAGTTGCAATTCTCGTATCGGAGAAAATAGATTTTAAAGCAACAAAGATATAGTGGTAAAAGGATCAATACAACAACAAGAGCTAACGATCCTAACACCCAGATACGAGACTTAGATTCAATGAGACAGAAAATTAATAAGGATATCAAGGACTCGAACTCAGATCCGGAACAAGTAAACTTAATAAATATTTATAGAGCTCTCCACTTCAAATACAGAAAATATACATTCTTGTCAATACCACATCACACCTACCCATAAGTTTAAATGAAACATTGATTGGCCATAATTAATACCCAATTTTTTTCAAAATAAAGCAATATTTCCATTTACTCTCCCTCTTTCTCTTCCTCTTTCTTCCTCTCCTTTACTTATTTTTTTTTTCTTTCCTTCTCTCAAAAAAAAAGAAATCAACTTGTAAACCTCTAGATCCAGGTCGGCAATGTCTCTCTCATTGCTTGATTTCCTTCCTTCCCTTCCCTCCCTCCCTCCCTCCCTGCTTCCTCCCTTCCTTCCTTCCTTCATCTCTTCCTTCCTCCCTACCGTCCTTCCCTCCCTTCCTGCCTTCCTCCCCCCCCCAAAAAAAAAGCTTAAGAATGAAATAATTTTTTACTTTGTAAGTTTAATAAAGTAAACTCTTGTCCATTTTTCTATAGGGGTATTTTGTTCTTACAGGTTTTGAAGTATCTTTAATAGTTTGAAGGAAGAGTGAATACACTGAAAATAGCTGGAGCAGTGGCCAGGCACGGTGGCTCACGCCTGTAATCCCAGCACTTAGGGAGGCCAAGGAGGGTGGATCACAAGGTCAGGAGTTCGAGACCAGCCTGGCCAACATGGTGAGGCTGAGGCAGGAGAATCGCTTGAACCCAGGAGGCAGAGGCTGCAGTGAGCCGAGATCGTGCCATTGCACGCCAGCCTGGGCAACAGGTCAAGACTCGGTTTCAAAGAAGAAGGAAAGAGAGAGAGAGAAAGAGAGAAAGAAAGGGAAGGAAAGAGAAAGAGAGAGGAAAAAAAGAAAGAGAAAGAGAATAGCTGAAGCAAAATGTCTGGATTCAGGCTATGATTTGGCATGCTAAATCATGCTGAACTTGGCCCATTATCTTGAAGGGAGTAATAGGAAAGAAATAATTTAAAAAGAGGGATACAATTGCATTTGCACTTTAGAGAGAACACCTTGGTAACTGTGACGATCTGGTTGGCAGAAGGGAGACTGAATATGATGACAATCTAAGCAGTGTAATCACAACGGGGATGGAGACAAAAGCAGACACCTCAGAAATAGACACAGATTAAATGTAGGGCGTGAGGCAAGGAGCCTGGGGTGTTCCCATTGGGAACTGAGTACTTCTATGAATAGAGAATATAGCAGGAGCAGGGTGAATGTTTGATGGGTAGGATTTGAGTTGTCTGCCCTATACACAGGCCAAAGTGTTCATTAGCTGAAAATATTGAGGGGCTTCCAGACGATCTGGCCTGGATATACATATTGAAGGGTCTTCAGCAGTTAGAGACAAGTGTAGAAGAAGTTACTGAGTGGGCAAAGAAAAGAAAGGAAGCGGGCCGGGCATGGTGGTTCACGCCTGTAACCCCAGCACTTTGGGAGGCCAAGGCGGGTAGATTACCTAAGGTTAGGAGTTCCAGACCAGCCTGACCAGCATGGTGAAACCTCGTGTCTATTAAAAATACACAAAAAAATTAGCTGAGCGTGGTGGCGGATGCCTGTAATCCCGGCTACTTGAGAGGCTGAGGCGGGAGAATCGCTTGAACCCAGGCAGCAGGGGTTGCGGTGAGCCGAGATCGCGCCATTGCTCTCCAGCCTGGGCGACAAGAGCGAGACTCCTTCTCAAAAAAAAAAAAAAAAAAAGAAAGAAAGAAAGAAAGAAAGAAAACAAAAAAGAAAAAACGGAAGGAAGAGGGCTGCGGACAGAATACCGTTGAATACTAATATTTAAAGGGCAAGCCACAAGGTGCAGGGGGAAGAGACTTCCCTGATACGGGAAGAGAGTTATCTAAAAAAGAACTTGCAAAGAACAATGTCAAGGGCTCTAAAGGTCGGAGGTTTGGACAGAGCTCGGCTTCAGCATCCACATCTCAAACACCTGGGTAATCTGGTGACTGCTGCTGAATCTGAGAGGACTGAGGCCATGCTGCCGAACTGCGGAGCGTGGGGCTGGAGGACCTTTACGGCAGTCTGGGGACTGCCTGGGTCCAACCAGACACTCTGGACCACCTCAAAGGGCGTCTTCTCTTGAGTTTGGTGCAGAAGTTAGCTGGGTGGGGGGGCCAGTGAGAGAAGAGAGACGACCCATGATTTTGATTTCAGGAAGCAGACACCGGCAGCCTTTCGGTTAGAGCTGCGGGTAGGGCGGTGGCCCTGGGGCGGGGCTGTAAACCTGGGCCTGCATTGCCGGCAGGGCAAGCTCTGCGCGAGCGGGTTTGGAGGACAGGCTCTACCTTCTTCTTCCGCCTACCTATACTGTAGCGGGATGCAGAGCGGGGAGGGGATGAGGGGGCGGGGTTAGGGGGCGGGCGGGCCGGCTCTGGCCCCGCCTATTTCCGGCCGCTCAGGCCGGTGCGGCAGGGCGGGGCCGCTGGGGCGGGGCTTGAGGGGGGGGTTGACGGGACGGGGCGGGGCCTCGGGGACCCGGGCAGCCCGCGCACTTGGCAGAAGCTTGCATCTGCCGCCGCCCGCGCCTCCAAGGTTTCACGGTTTCCTCAGCAGAGAACCGAGGTCGGCCGCCATGTCCGCCGCAGAGGAGGTTGACGGACTGGGCGTGGCCCGGCCGCACTATGGCTGTGAGTGCGGGGCTCCACGGCACGGGGGCTTCGGGGCCGGGCTAACTGCAGACGAGGCGCGGTTTTCCTGGAGGCTCGGCCGGCCGGGTGGGGCAGGGCGGCTGCCGGCAGCTCGGACCCGGAAGAGCAGCCCGGGCGGGGCAGCGGGCGGCGAGGCCTCGGGTGCGAGCCCCCGCGGGCTCCGAGGCGGCGGCGAGGACCCCCGAGGCCTCCCCGCCTTAGCTGGGGCTGCGGTAGGGGGAGCCCCACCCAGCGCTTCCCGCCAGCCAGGCTCGACCGAGATTGGGGAAGGCGGCCTAGGGTGAGGTGGCAGGAGGACCGTGCAGGGCGTGTCCTGGGGACTGGGGTTTGGGGACGCGGGCTCTGCCACGGCTCCGTGGAAAGGCATTGCCCTAGTGCTGCCTGCGGGATGGACGCAGGGAGTAGACCGAGGTCCACACCTGCCCGATCCTAGGCTAGTTGAGAGGTGCCGTCCTGGGCAAGTCACTTCGGTTTTCTTGGGCTCAGTTCCCTCCTCAAGATTTCAAAAGTAAAAAGAAAAAAAAAAGGCAAAAAATCCTCTGACTTCCTCATTTTCTGTTGCCTGCCCTGGACGTCATTGAACTGCAGGCACGATTGGCTAAAGGAGGACCCTTTGGGGTTTTGAGGTTTTCAAGTATCAACATTTCGGACATCAACAGTTATATGTGTGGTTTGTGCAGCGTTTGTGAAATTAAAGATGAGTAAGATCAGGCCCTGCCTCCAGAGAACATTTTAATCAGACGGACAGGTGTGCAAGCTAATGTTTATAAAGTGCAATAGAGATAAAAGATGCTGAACCTACTAGCCATACAGAGTAATGTAGGTAAGGTAAGGAGAGGGGCTTGGGGAAGACAGTCTGAGTATGGGAGGTGACTTTTTTTTTTTTTTTCCCGAGAGAGAGAGAGAGAGAGAGAGAGAGAGAGTCAGTCTGTCTTGCTCTGTTACCCAGGCTGGAGTGCAGTGGCACAATCTCAGCCCACTGCAACCTCCACCTCCCAGGTTCCAGCGATTCTCCTCCCTCAGCCTCCCAAATAGCTGGGACTATAGGTGTTCACGATCACACTAAGCTAATTTTTGTATTTAGTAGAGACGGGGGTTTCACCATGTTGGCCAGGATGGTCTCAAACTCCTGACCTGAAGTAATCCCCCCGCCTGGGCCTCCCAAAGTGTGAGCCACTGCCCCCAGCCAGAAGTTGACATTTGAACAGACCCTTGAACCATGCTGTGTAGAAAGTTTGTCAGGTGGCCAGGTGTGGCTCCTACATGTAATCCCAGCAATTTGGGAAGCCGAGGTAAGAGGATTGTTTGAGGCCAGGAGTTTGAGACCAGCCTGGGCAGCATAGTGAGATCCCATCTCTTAAAAAAAAAACAAAAAACCAGGGGTGGTGGCCCACGGCTGTGGTTCCAGCTGCTCAGGGCTAAGGGTAGGATCATTTGAGCCCAGGAAGTGGAGGCTGCAGTGAGCCATGATTGTGCCACTGCACTCCAGTCAGAGTGACAGAACAAGACCCTGTCTCAAGAAACAAACGTGTTAGGGCATGGTGGAACAAGAGGCAGGACATGAGAGAAGGGCATAGACGAAGGTGGTGAATAGTTGAGGGACACTGTGTGTGCTGGGAAATGAGTGGTGTGGAGTGCACCGTGGTGGGAGGAAGCGCAGAGGAGAGTTTCCAAAAATAGTGGAGACCAGACTGGGAAAGGCCTTGAATGTCTTCCCAAGGAGTTAGGAATTTATTCCATACCTGGTACCCAGGAAGGAAGCAGATAGATGCCTTCAAGGTTAAGCTCGGGCTTTGGAGACAGACTCTCCAGCGTGAATTCAGGCCCTGCATTTGTTTGCCATGGGACTGAGCTCACCCAGCCTCAGTTTCTTCATCTGTAAAATAGGAGCAATAATCACAGGATTGTTATGGGGTTTCAGTGAGAGAATGCGGGTAAAATGCTTGTTACAATTACTGCCACTTATTTCTGAATAACTGCTGGTCATTAATAAAAGAAGGAAACAACATTATCAGATCTGTGTTTAGAAGTTCTGGCAGGTAGGGACAGATTTGGGCCAAAATCTCAAGACAGTATTTTTCAAGTTTTCATTAAATTTAGTACATATTTATATTATACATTTTTTAAAAGGTCAAGATGAGTATTGTTGAAACCACATAGTTCTTTTTTTAGGAAGGTCATTGTAGTACACCTAGCTAGCCACACATTCATCGGTTACCCTGACTTTCTAGGTGAGTAGCAGGAAATTGATGCTGTGGCAATCTTTTATCACTCAGGAAGGCAACAGATCCTGGTGTTTACATTCTTTCTTTTCTGTTTTAGCTGTCCTGGATAATGAAAGACTTACTGCAGAGGAGATGGATGAAAGGAGACGTCAGAATGTGGCTTATGAGTACCTTTGTCATTTGGAAGAAGCAAAGAGGTAAAGATTGGCTGGCTGGAGAGAAGATTAAGAGAAGGGAACTGATAATAGTGTGAATACAAATAAAGATTTCTTTGAGGCTGAGCTCGGTGGTCCACGTCTGTAATCCCAACGCGTTGGGAGGCCAAGGCAGGAGGATCACTTGAACCCAGCTGTTTGAGACAGACTGGGCAACATAGTGAGACCCTGTTTCTACAAAAAAAATTTAAAAGTTAGCCAGGTGTGGTGGTGCATGCCTGTAGTCCCATCTACTCAGGAGCCTGAGGACGGGGGATCACTTTAGTCCGGGAGGTCAAGGCAGCAGTGAGCCATATTCTCACCACTGCACTCCAGCCTGGGTGACAAAAACTCCTGTTTCAGGGGAAAAAAAAAGAAAAAGATTTCTTTGAGTATGTTGCAGATGTAACTGGGAAGCTGGTAGTTGAGGTGGTTGAAGTATAGGTAGGGTATTTATTTATGGCAGTAAGTAGCCTTGATGAGGGTTTATCATGAATCACTGTGATGGGCATTTAAGTGTACTGAAAAATTTTCCAGGTTTGTGTTGTTCAGTTTTATGATGATTGTGCATGTTTTGGGCATTACCAACTGTGGGGTAGAAATAGCATCTTTAGGGTTTGAAGTTATTGGCTTTAATATTTCACTAATTCTTCATGAATTTGGATTATGTATGAATTGACTTTTCTCCCATGTCCTGTGGAGTGGGTGCGTGGTTTGGGAGGCTTAGAAGTGTAGTGCTGTTGAGGTAGGTCCATTTGTTAGGCAATATTCAGAGGCAGCATCCTCACCACTCTTTGTGAAGTGAATGTAAACCTATTCTTTTCCTTTTTCAGATGCCCCAAGACCTTGTGGTCTTAATTTTAGAGTGTCAATTTGTTAGCAGTGATTCATTTCTTTTGTTCTGATGCTGGTGTTCTTATTGCAGAGTCCCAGGGTGGATGTAATTATAGGTCATGTAGTCTATAAGTGAGCTTTGGTGAAGAAGGCAGGGATAATGAAATATTTATAATTAACATTTAATAAAAATCAAGGGTGTTTCAAATGGTGCTAATAAGAGTGTGTGTGTGTGTGTGTGTGTGTGTGTGTGTGTGTGTGTTAATTCTGAAAATCTTAAAATGCTACAAGAAAGTCCAGAGAACAATATAACAAACATCTTTGTGTCCCAGAACTAACAGACGTTTACACTTCAGATATTTCCCTTTCCTCTAAAAACCAAACCAAACCAAACCAATATAGCTGCATTTAAAGTCTCTTTTGGGCCAGGCGGAGTGGCTCACGCTTGTAATCCCAGCACTTTGGGAGACTGAGGTGGGTGGATCACCTGAGGTCTGGAGTTTGAGACCAGCCTTTTCAACATGGAGAAACCCCATCACAACTAAAAATACAAAATTACTGGGGTGTGGTAGCTCGTGCCTGTAATCCTAGCTACTTGGGAGGCTGAGGAGGGAGAATCACTTGAACTCAGTAGGCAGAGGTTGCAGTAAGCCAAGATCTTGCCATTGTACTCCAACCTGGGTGACAGAGCGAGACTCCATCTCAAAAAAAAGAATAAATAAAGTCTCTTTCATGCCCCTCTGGTCCCGTTCTTCCTTCTCCTGGGACAAGCACTAACCTGTATTTTGCATGCTGTCTTGTATCTAGGCTTCTTTTCTGAGCTTAAAACTCTTCCAGGAAACTGAAGCTTGGGTTTCAGTGATGACTTCAGTGAGGAGGCTAACACTTGGCTTTCTAAACAATAGAAGGTGACATAGCAAGACGTGCTGTATCACTAGAGAAGGAGGCATTTTCTCATATGAAGTTTAGAAGAAAACAAAAATTGTAAGATCTCTGCCATTTAAATTGTGGACTTCTAGGTTTGGAAGGTCAAAGAATTTGAAAGCTGCAGCTGTTCTAAGAGACCATCTTGTGCTCTGCGGAGCTTTGGTGATTCTGCTGAGGTGACCTGGGGTGAGAGGGAAGAGCCTCAGCGCATCTTCCTTCTCCCATTGAAAGCAGCTCTGCTTTTGTTGTACTGTTGAATTTCCGGAATAAAATTCCACTTTTTACAGAGTATTTTGGCTAACACTTCCCCACCCCCAAAACTACCACTAATCTAATTCAACTGCTAATCTAGTCCAACCATCTCATTTATATGAGGACACTGAGGCCTGAGTTTTCGGTCTACTCATAGTTTTCTTGATTGAAGAATAGTTTCCATGATTTTTTTTCCCCCTATATGGAGTCTTGCTCTGTCACCCAGGCTGTATTGCAGTGGCATGATCTCAGCTTACTGCAACCTCTGCCTCCCGGGTTCAAGCGATTCTCCTGCCTCAGCCTCCCAAGTAGCTGGAATTATAGACGCCCACCACGATGCCCAGCTAATTTTTTTATTTTTAGTATAGACAGGGTTTTACCATAATGGCCAGGCTGGTCTCGACCTCCTACCTCCGCCTCCCAAAGTGCTGGGATTACAGGCGTGAGTCATCATGCCGTGCCCATCGTTTTTCTTTAACTCTGGTTCTTATAACCAGGTGTAGTGTTAGAATCACTTGGGGAACTTTAAAACAAATACAGGTATCTGGGCCTTCCCATAGAGATTGTGGTTCAGTAGGTCTGGGTTGGAAGGACCAGAGACCTATGTATAGTAATCCCTTGGTGTTTGTGGGGGATTGGCTCCAGGACACCTGCAGATACTAGAATCCACTGTTGCTCAAGTTCTTTATATAAAATAGCATAGTATTTGCATATAGCCTAAGTACATTGCATATTCTTTAAATCATCTCTAGATTACTTATGATACCTGATCCAATGTAAATGCTACATAAATAGATGTTACACAGTATTTGTTTTATTTGTATCATTTTTTATTTTTGACTTTTTGATCCATAGTTGGTTGACTCCATGGATGCAGAACCCATGGAGAAGAAAGGTCGACGGTATTTTAAATGTCTGTAGTGATTCTTATGGTCCTTCCTTACTTCCCACTCCTCCCATGTTGAAAAACAAGATTTAGGCTGGGCGCAGTGGCTCATGCCTGTAATCCCAGCACTTTGGGAGGCCGAGGCGGGTGTATCATGAGGTCAAGAGATTGAGATTATCCTGGTCAACAAGGTGAAACCCTGTCTCTACTGAAAAAAAAAAAAAAAACAAAACAAAAATTAGCTGGGCATGGTGGTGCGCGCCTGTAGTCCCAGCTACTCGGGAGGCTGAGGCAGGAGAATTGCTTGAACCCAGAAGGCGGAGGTTGCGGTGAGCCGAGATTGTGCCATTGCACTCCAGTCTGGGTAACAACAGCAAAACTCCGTCTCAAAAAAAAAAAAAGGAAAAGAAAAACAAGATTTAAAACAATTTAAAAACTCTGCCTTATGCTGGGATATCATGGCCTGCGTAGAATAATACACAAGCGTAGAATATTTCCTTCATCTGTCCAGTGCTGTGTTAGCAAGGCATTTTATTTACAGCTACTCTTTTTTTCTGTCAGATTTTTTTTTTCAGTATAGGAAAGTAGCCCATTTCCTTTAAAGACCCCCACAGGCCATGATCCCCTGGGGTGTTTTTTAGTTCAGTGCTTTTGCATACTTAAGAAGAAACTGGCTGGGGGCAGTGGCTCACACCTGTAATCCCAACACTGTGGGAGGCCAAGGTGGGTGAATCACCTGAGGTCTGGAGTTCCAGACCAGCCTGACCAACATGGAGAAACCCTGTCTCTAATAAAAATACAAAATTAGCTGGATGTCGTGGCACATGCCTGTAATCCCAGCAGTCAGGAGCCCGAGGCAGGAAAATCGCTTGAACCTGGGAGGCAGAGGTTGTGAGGCTGCAGTGAGCTGAGATTGTGCCATTGCACTCCAGCCTGGGCAACAAGAGCAAAACTCTGTCTCAGGGGGAAAAAAAAAGGTAGTAACTAAGGCAGTGAAGACATTGTGATAACCTTCATGTTTTATTTCTTTTTTTTAAGGGAGGGCATAATAGTGCATATTACCTTGGCATACTGCCCATTGACCTGGCATCATGGAAAGGTGCCTGATCTATTTTATGGAGGCAGTCCTAAAACTGGGTGTGGTGATTTTTGTTGCTGTTGTTTAAGGCTTTGATTTTAAAAAATCAACATTGGAAGCACCTATTTAGATTGCATAACTAGAGCGGACAAAGGAAAGAAGCCTGGGAATGTTCTGGTGAGAAAAGAGAACCAGGATCCCTGTCAGCCACCTGTGTGGCTGCTGCCACCCCTAACAAGTGTTGTGAGTGCGCCAAGGACAAATGGCATGCTCTTCATTATTAACTAGCTATTAACCTCTTCCAGTTCTTTCTCCTCCCTTGGTGAGCCGGGCTGTATCTTCTGTGCTCCCAGAGCCCCTCTTTCCCCTCTAGCATTAGGCCCTATTCACTTTTTTGGTTTGGTTCCATCCTTTTTCCTTCATAACCTCCACCCCTCCCAAGTTGGGAGAGTCCCAGGATCTGGGATTTACAGCAGCTCTGAGGCCAGGAATAAAGATCATAGAGATGGGAGGGAGAAAATGTTCCCCTCCTCAGTTCTATTTATAATACTTCAACTCCACCTACTAAAAGCTCCACCTTGTAGTACAGTGGCCCCATTGTGTATCCTGGGGCACTCCATTTTCTCCTGTGCCTGTAACAGAGCCCTTTCTTGGGGAAAGAGAGTGTATATGACTGTGTAGAGGCAGTGAATATAAGTAAGAGTGAGTATAAGTGTAGAGAGACGAGAGTGTTCTATGGGTGTGGGTTTGTGTTTCCCTGAAAGGTTAAGCGGGAAAATTTAGGGGTGAGTCCTGTACATGAGCACTGGGAGTGGTTGAGAAATAGAAAACATAGAGATTTCTGCTTTTCTTCATTGTTTAGAGAGCAGCTTCGATATTGAAATTAAGCCACTGTTCCAATATCACCTAACTATGCAAGGCTTTTTGCTAAGGACTGCACCGTAGATCAGGGATTTTATAAGTCCTTGATACATCTTAAAATTACTATTTATGCTTAAACCGGTTTATTTTTATCCTTTTTCCTGATCTTACTGTGTTTTACATTTGTTTTGGCTAAGGAGCAGTTGTATAGGAGCGATGAATACCATTTCACTCAGTTGAAGGAGGTAACATTTAAGTGTGTGAGGTATGTTCAGTGCTCAAGTCTTCGACAGGAGGAAAGATCAGAATAATGGCCAGGCACTGTGGCTCATGCCTTTAGGCCCAGCGCTTTGGGAAGCCAAGGTGGGTAGATCACCTGAGGTCAGGAGTTCAAGACCAGCCTGACCAACATGGAGAAACCCCGTCTCTACTAAAAGTACAGAAAATCAGCTGGGCATGGTGGCACATGCCTGTAATCCCAGCTACTCGGGAGGCTGAGGCAGGAGAATCGCTTGAAACTTGCAAGCAGAGGTTGTGGTGAGCCTAGATCACGCCATTGCACTTCAGCCTGGGCCACAAGAGTGAAACTCCATCTCAAAAAAGAAAAAAAAATCAGAATAAGATAAAGGTGGAAAGAACCAAGAAGAGAAGATGTCAGGCGGGAAAAAAACAGGGAAATCTGAAAGTCCGTAGAAAGTATGATTAGTATTGGAAATGGAAGAAAATTCAGCCATGTTAAAGGTCACAGGAAGAAAGTTAATTCCAGCATTCTCTGACTTTCAGAGAATTCCTGGTGTGTGCTTTCAAGTCTGTCATGACCCACCCTGCTGCTGAGTGCACGTACTGCAGCTCAAGGAGTAGCGCATACCCCTCTTGGAGAAGGGAAAGTAGGAACTCTGGTTGGTTGGAGACTGTCAGCAACTCCATGGTGTTAAGTTGAGCTTAGCACTGAACAGAAGCGTGTCACCTTCTGTAATTTAGGGGAATTGAAAAAGTATCTTGGAAAGAAATTAGTTCTTGGGAAATAAAGTCTTTTTTGTGCGTATGTTTTTATTGTTGGCATAGAGCATTTTCTGGGATGGGCTCTTCAGATCTCCTCTCCCTCTAAGTGATATCAGAATTCCATGAACATTGGGATATGTCCAGGCTGGCACACTGTGATCATGAAAACAAAAGTTAAGACATTTAAGAAGCAAGAAAAGAAAATGGGTAGGTGAGGTGTCTAGGAAGAAAGAATATCATGCCCTGCAGCTTCTAGAATTCTCAAACTGAGGAGTATCACTTAAATGTTGAGGGGGATCTTTTTTTTTGAGACGGAGTTTCGCTCTTGTTACCCAGGCTGGAGTGCAATGGCGTGATCTCGGCTCACCACAACCTCCGCCTCCTGGGTTCAGGCAATTCTCCTGCCTCAGCCTCCTGAGTAGCTGGGATTACAGGCACGCGCCACCATGCCCAGCTAATTTTTTGTATTTTTAGTAGAGACAGGGTTTCACCATGTTGACCAGGATGGTCTCGATCTCTTGACCTCGTGATCCACCCGCCTCGGCCTCCCAAAGTGCTGGGATTACAGGCTTGAGCCACCGCGCCCGGCTGAGGGGGATCATTTTTAGGATGTGACCCAAGCTCTCTTTTTACTGATGGGAAGTCTAGTTTAATCATCTGATGAGACCCAGTGTGATTTAGGGACCATAGCATGTCGCTGCTTAATGGCATGGTGGCACTAAAAGCTGATGCTTTTATTATTTGTAATTACCAAGGGGAAGTATGGGATGAAATTTATTCTTTTTTTTTGTTTTTTTAAAGACGGGGTTTCACCATATTAGTCAGGCTGGTCTTGAACTCCCAACCTCAGGTGATCCGCCCACCTTGGCCTCCAAAGTGCTTGGATTACAGGCGTGAGCCACTATACCTGGCCAAGATTTATTCTTAACTATTAAAATGGCTACATAGCTGGAAACCTCCATTCTCTTTTCTGATATTTAATTTAGTGCAGCTGCCTTGGACAGGCTTCCCTATAAGTGGGTTGCATTTAAAAGTGTATTTGTTAAAGTGGTTGAAGCTGAGTGCTTTTCTATATCATAACAGTGTTACAAACGGGAGTATTCATACAAATGGGAGTAATGTGGCCACCAAAAGCTTTTTATCCTAACATGTAGCTGAAAATTTAGCAAAAAAAAAAAATGTTTTTTTTGAGATGGAGTCTTGCTCTGTTGCCCAGGCTGGAGTGCAGTGGTGTGACCTAGGCTCACTGCAACATCTGCCTCCCAGGTTCAAGCAATTCTGCCTCAGCCTCTTAAGTAGCTGGGATTGCAGGTGCCCACTACCACACCCGGTTAATTATTGTGTTTTTAGTAGAGATGGGGTTTCACCATGTTGGCCAGACTAGTCTTGAACTCCTGACCTCAAGTGATCCGCCCACCTCGGCCTCCCAAAGTACTGGGATTATAGGTGTGAGTCACTGCATCTGGCTTAGCAAAATTTAAAATTAAGAAATGTAGAGCGTCAACTAGTTAGTACTCATTATTATTATTAAGAAAAGTCATGTGACTCTATATTCTCATAATATGAATAATTAAGTAAAACAGAAATTCAAAAAGTCTGAATCAAATGTCTTTGAAAATCTTGAATGTCGATATATCTTGGCACACTGAAAAGAATCAGACTTTCTGTTTTAGCAGATGTGAGTTCAGATTCTGGTTTTGCAAGTTGCTTAGCTTGAGGCAGTAAGCTCACATTTGTCCTTTGCAGAATGGGAACACTATGCATCTTACGGAGTTGCCGTGGTGGTTAATTGCTTGGCATAGTGAAATATAGTAGGCACTCAATAAACTTTTACACACTGAATATTCTTTTTTTTTTTTTTTTTTTTTTTTGAGACAATCTCACTCTTGTTGCCCGGGCTGGAATACAGTGGCACAATCCTGGCTCTGTGTAACCTCTTTCTCCTGGGTTCAATTGATTCTCCTGCCTCAGCCTCCCAAGTAGCTAGGATTTCAGGTTCCTGTCACCACCTCTGGCTAATTTTTGTATTTTTTGGTAGAGATGGGGTTTCACTATGTTGGCCAGGCTGGTCTCGAACTCCTTAACCTCAGGTGATCCACCTGCCTCAGCCTCCCAGAGTGCTGCAATTACAAGCAAGAGCCACCATGCCTGGCCTCCTGAATTTTCACTTTAAATCTGCAAAAGCAAAAGCAGATTTCATGTGAAGATGACAGGAATTTTCTGGGCACTTTCAAGGTCCTAAGGTTGGTAGCCCTAGTTTTTTCACTTCAGATTTAAGCTTTTGTCTGAAGGAAAACACCAGAAACAGAGGCTACTTCTAGGGAGGAGAATGGGGGTAGAGGGTGTGAGACTTCCTTTTTACTCAATACTGTACTATATATTTAAAATGCTTTTTACAGTCATATTTTTTTTTTCCTCCCGAGATGGAGTCTCTCTCTGTCGCCCAAGCTGGAGTGCAGTGGCGTGATCTTGGCTCACTGCAACCTCTGCCTCCTGGGTTCAGGTGATTCTCCTGCCTCAGCCTCCTCAGTAGCTGGGGTTACAGGCATGTGACACCATGCCTGGCTAATTTTTGTATTTTTAGTAGAGATGGGGTTTCACCATGTAGGCCAGGCTGGTCTTGGTGATCCGCCTACCTCGGCCTCCCAAAGTGCTGGGATTACTGGTGTGAGATACTGCACCCAGACTACAGTCATAATTTTATAATAAAAGGGAAAGGATTAAGAAAAGGGAAGAGGTTCGACTTAACAATATTTTTAACTTTCAGTGGGTTTATAGGGATATAACCCCTTCATAAATCGAGGAACATCTGTGTTGTAACTTAAAAATGTGAATTTGTGATTAGATCTAAAAATTATATACTTAAGGTTTTTCCTTTTACTTAATCCCTTCCCTTTTCTTTATTATAAAATTATGACTATAGGCTAGGTGTCGTGGTGTCTCATGCCTGTAATCCCAGCATTTTGGGAGGCGAGGCAGGCGGATCATTTGATGCCAGGAGTTCGAGACCAGCCTGGCCAACATGGTGAAACCCCCTGGGTGTGGTAGCATGTGCTTGTAATCCCAGCTACTCTGGGAGCTGAGCACAAGAATCACTTGAACCTGGGAGGCAGAGGTTGCAGTGAGCTGAGATCATACCACTGTACTGCAGCCTGGGTGATAGAACCAGATATTGTCTCAAAAAAAAAAAAAAAAAAAAGAATGAATATAGGAAAATTTCCTTGAAAGAACAAAGATACGCCTACCTCAGTGTCTCAAGTAGGTGGAACTAGAGGCCCACTCCACCTCACCTAGCTGATTTTTTTAAATTTGTTTTTTTTTTTTTTAATAGAGATGATATTTCTCTATGTTGCCAGGCTGGTCTCTATCTCCTGGGGGTCAAGCCATCCTTCTGCTAAAGTGCTGGGACACAGGCATAAGCAGCCAAACCCCGCCTGTGTTGTCTTAATTTACTATTTTCAGTGAATTATCTAATGTTCATAATTTATTCAGGTTTATTCCTCTTTAAAGTTAATATTGCTTTGATTGCTAGAGAGGTTAAACATTTTCTTAAATATTTGTTTATTAATATTATTTTCATATGTAAATTTTCTATTTTTGTTATGTGCCTGTCTTCTAGGGTCATGATATTAACTTTTGTGAGCTCTCATAACATGGACGTTCACCTTCTCTCATATTTGTTACAAACATTTTCCCTTGATGTTTCGTTGTATTTGTTTTCTTCGTTGTACAACGTTTTAAATTTTATGGAGTGAAAATTTTGATCTTTCTGTTTGTAATTTCTTCTATCAACTCGAAGTCTAGATAGTTTAATTTCTCTAAAACCGTGCCAAAATTTTCAGTTTAATATTCCGTTGGCTTATTTTTTGTTTTGTTTATTTGTAGAGATGGGGTCTTGTTATGTTGATCATGAGGGGAACTGATCTCGAACTTCTGGCCTTGAGTGATCCTCCTGCCTCAGCCTCCCAAAGTGGTGGAATTACAGGCCTCTAATATCATTTAAAAACTGTTACCTATTAGCAATTGATGCCTACTTTGTCAAATAATATCTATCTATTACTAGTTCTAGACTTTTTAATTAGAGTGAACCATATTTCATTTTTTTGAGAAAAATATATATGATTCTGCTTATGTGAAGCTAGCTTAATTTTAACTCTGTAACAAGTAACTTGATTTTTTTTTTTTAACTTTTTTGTGACTTGAAATTTGTTTGACAATTGTTCCTTGAGGTATAAACATTTTCCAGTTAAAATGTTAGGGTTGATATTGGCTTAGCAATTTTGCCTGTAATGTGAAGACTCTTCTTGGTTTATAATGTCTCTTGTTTGTTTATTTTAGCTCTAGGAAATTGTCCATTATGCCTTTAATGATTAGTTCAAATTCATTAGTTCTGATCATTAGATCTGCATAGTCTGTTTTATGGCTCTTCTTCATTTTGTTTATATTAAATAGGCATTCTAGGTATGTGCCTTACATACGTCTTTTGTTGCATGAGTTTCTATGGTCTTGATAGTTTTTTCCTTGGTTCTGTTAATGGTAGTTGCTTTGCCCTGTTGTAGTTTTTATTTTTCATTAAGTCCTTTTCCGTCTCCAGTCTTGTTAATAGCTTAAATGATCTCTTTTTAGTTCATGAAGAATAGTGTGGCACATAAAAGATCCTTTCAAGGTGGAAAAAAAGGAGCGGGTAGCCAAAAGAGTTGGGTTACAGAGTTTACCACTTCTCCTTATAATCAATAGGTGTTGAAGTAGATGTGACTGAAAAACCAGTGTTAACCAGGCAGCTGCGTCTATGGAATGTCCACCAGTCAAGGCTGGGAAAAGTCTGGCTGGGCTAAGTGACCAATTAGTTTGACCTCATTTGGCATATATGTCTTACAGGTTAGAGCAACGGTTTTATTTTTAATGCCCTTAATGACAAAATAGTAACAATACATTTGAGGACCCAAGTTGGCGTGTTCTAGAATTTCATTTTCCGGCTTAGTATGGTGACCTGCCTCTGATTGCTGCACAATTCCTTCTGCTTCACAGTGTCCCATCTGGGGATACCGGTTGGTAGTAGAACCTGTTTTGAACATTCTTAAGCCTTGTGGTATCTGATGAACTCTTGGTTGTTTCTAGCTGGTGCTAAATAAACCCCTTGACAAGAAGTATTTTTGTAAGAAAGCACTGGTAGGCAAATTGAGAACATCCGGAAGTGATTCATATTACTGGGGTTGTTTGCTTAATTCAGGACTTGGTTGCCTAGAGACCGTATCTTTGAGCTAGCCGAATGAAGTGCCAGTGGAACCTGAAGGGCCTGAGGCCTACCTGATCAAATCAGAGCTCTGCTGCTTCGTTTTTCTTCTAGAAGTCTCCTAGTAATCTGATTGATCTCTGTGGTTTGACAGTGTGTGAATTTAAAACATCTTAAACATACAAATGTTTAAGAAAGATCTGGTTATGGTTTATTTTGAAGAGTAAGAGTTTACTTAAGTATGAATGTTATGTTAACATTTTTTTTTTAATAGTTGTGTGCTGGGAAGAATTAGTTATTTCAGTGAGGCATTTTATCATAGAAACCTCAGAACTTTGCCTTTTTTTTTTGAGATGGAGTTTCGCTCTTGTTACCCAGGCTGGAGTGCAGTGGCGCGACCTCGGCTCACCGCAGCCTCCGCCTCCTGGGTTCAGGCAATTCTCCGGCCTCAGCCTCCTGAGTAGCTGGGATTACAGGCACGTGCCATCATGCCCACCTAATTTTTTTGTATTTTTAGTAGAGACAGGGTTTCACCATGTTGACCAGGATGGTCTCGATCTCTTGACCTCGTGATTCACCCGTCTTGGCCTTCAAAAGTGCTGGGATTACAGGCTTGAGCTACCGCGCCCGGCTAGAGAACTTTGCCTTTAAGGCTACTAAACGAAAGCCAAAATAATCCCCCAAAACAGAAAACCAGAAACCTGCAATTTCGAGCCAGTCATGATCTAAAATATTTTCTGTCTGTCCCAAAGTCAGGGTATTCCCCTTGCTCTCCCCTCTTTCTCATTGTCATGATCAGTACCGTTTATTGCATACTTTCTATGTGCAAGGCACTGTGCTAAGCACTTTACATGCTTTATCCAATTAGCTATTCTTGAAGCCCTTTGAGATGCTTATTATCTACATTTAACAGATAAGAAAGCAAAACTCAGAGAGGTTAACTCACTCATCTAGTAAGTGGTTGATCCAGATTTCAGGTTTGGCAAGGACTCCAAAGTCCTTTATCTTAACTGCCATATTAGTCTGCTGCCTGTACTTCTCCTTCTAAAAGTAATAACAACATTAGTAATTAAGTGGAATGATGATGAAATTTACATATGACATTGTGAGATAGGCATTATTTTTATTTTAAAGAGGGAAAGAAATGGAGTTGATAACACTTTTCCTAAGGTTGTGTATTGGAATTCAAGCCCAGGCTTGTGACACGGAAGCTAGTGCTCTAGGCAATTCTCCGGCCTCTCTCCTAACTTCTGCAGACGCTGAAGTGGCAATATTTCAGTCCAACCTCCTTAGCTGGTGCCCAGAGACATTAAGTAAACTTGTGTAGTTTTCAAGTCTGTGAGGAAACTTGATCTGTTTACTGCCGCTTATTTTGGACTCTCTTGCACCGGCCACCTGAGGGAAAGTCTCCTATTGTATTTTTGTATCTAACTAGCTTGTTGGACCCTTCCTAATTGCTTCTCTTCTTCATAACCTGGTATCTGCTTTGGATTCATCTTGGAAACGTGTTCCTTCCTACCACTTTCTTGTTTGTTAAAGAGTTACCTCACATAGACAGAAGTGGCAAATTGGATTGGAAATTGCCTTGGATCATTTGGCAAGAACTGTATTTTTGGGGTTGTGGGAGGAGGAAAGTCCTGTCTAAAAGCCTCTATTTCTTCTTTACTCAGAATACCTTCCTGTTGACTCACTGGAAATCATAACAAAAAGCAGAAGGAACATTGGAGAGGCAGCTGCCAGCCCAGGGCTTGGCTTCTGTTGGGGCAGCTGTTTGGGAACTGAGACACACTGGGCTCTAAGACTGTGAGATTTCTGTAGTAGAAGGAAATAGTATTACTCTGTTAGGTATTTATCGATAAGATTAAAAAGTGTCAGACTATTGCTTGGGATCTTTGGTGAGCAACTTAGGAAACTAAAAATATTTTCTCGAATAGAATTCATTGGTGACCTAAAAACTGAGGTAGAATGAACTGAGATATACAAGAGAGAATGGGGCAAAATTAGAAAAGGAAAAGTTGAAAAGAAGAGAAAAAAAACTATGATTATTAAAAACAGGAAAATGATGAAATTTAAATAGAAAAAGTCTCAGAGATATGCACTGGGCATTAATCAACAGATCATTTTACTATGAATAGCATCTTAGATGACCTTTAAAACAGCTAAAAGTAAACGAAATTTATTTTTTACTTAAATGATTATTATAACAAAATATTTTTTTGGGGGGGTAGGCCCTGTGGCTCATACCAGTAATCCCAAAACTTTGAAAGGCGGAGGTGGGAGGATAGCATCAGGACAGGAGTTCATGACCAGCCTGGGCAACATATTGAGACTCTGTTTCTACAAAATATAAGAAATAAAAAAATTAGCCTGGTGTAGTGGAACACACCTGTAGTCCCAACTACTCGGGAGGCTGAGGTGGGAGGATCACTTGAGTCCAAGAGTTCAAGGCTGCTATGAGCTGTGATCACCACTGCACAAAAATGTTTTTATTCCCTGAAGACATGCTATATCATTAGTTTGGGCAATGCCTTTTCACAATTGATAGTTTGAAAAGGTAGTGTTTCATGATGGCTTGACTTTTAGGGTTTTCCTTTACAATTTTGAGAATCCCGACAGAAATGTTTTTTATATAGATTTGGTCTTTTTTTGAGACGGAGTTTCGCTCTTGTTACCCAGGCTGGAGTGCAATGGCGCGATCTCGGCTCACCGCAACCTCCGCCTCCTAGGTTCAGGCAATTCTCCTGCCTCAGCCTCCTGAGTAGCTGGGATTACAGGCACGCGCCACCATGCCCAGCTAATTTTTTGTATTTTAGTAGAGACGGGGTTTCACCATGTTGACCAGGTTGGTCTCGATCTCTCGACCTTGTGATCCACCCGCCTCGGCCTCCCAAAGTGCTGGGATTACAGGCTTGAGCCACCGCGCCCGGCCCTTTAGATTTGGTCTTAATTTAAAAGTTTTAAATTTGGCCGGGCGAGGTGGCTCATGCCTATAATCCTAGCACTTTCGAAGGCCGAGGTGGGTGGATCACCTGAGATCAGGAGTTCAAGACCAGCCTGGCCACCATGGTGAAACTCTATCTTATTTAAAAAAAGAAAAAAAGTTTTAAATTTAAAACATACTTTTGTTAGAAATAGGTAATACACAGACATGACACATAATTCAGAGACTATGCAAATATATAACACTGAAAAAAAGTCTATATCCTGAGTCTTCTTTCTCTAGCTATTCATTTATCTTCCCCACATGGAGCTGCTATTATTATTGTGTCTCTTTCCATAGATACCCTGTGCATATAAATATGAATCACTTTGATTTGTTTAGAAGTGGTAGCACACCGTACATTTTGCTTTGCATCTTTTTTTTTTTTGAGATGTAGTCTCACTGTGTCGCCTAGGCTGGAGTGCAGTGGCACGATCTTGGCTCACTGCAACCTTGGTTCAAGCAATCCTCCTGCATAGCTGGGAGTATAGG
This sequence comes from Callithrix jacchus, assembly GCF_049354715.1. Classification (NCBI taxonomy): domain Eukaryota; kingdom Metazoa; phylum Chordata; class Mammalia; order Primates; family Cebidae; genus Callithrix; species Callithrix jacchus. Next base: position 20,000,991 of record NC_133507.1, on the reverse strand, counting down.
CATGCACCACCATGCCTGGCTACTTTTGCATTTTTAGTAGAGACAGGGTTTCACCATGTTGGTCAGGTTTCGAACTCCTAACCATGTGGTATACCCACCTCAGGCTCCCAAAGTGCTGGGATTATAGGTGTGAGCCACCATGTCTGGCCTTTTTTTTTTGAGATGGAGTCTTGCTCTGTTGCCTAGGCTGGAGTGTAGTGGTGTGATCTTGGTTCACTACAACCTCCACCCACTGGGTTCAACGAATTCTCCTACCACCAAGTAGCTGGGACTACAGGTATCCGCCGCTATACATGGCTAATTTTTGTATTTTTAGTAGAGACAGGGTTTCACCATGTTGGCAGGGCTGGTCTTGAACTCTTGACCTCAGGTGATCTGCCTGCCTTGGCTTCCCAAAATGTTGGGATTACAGGCATGAGCCACTATGCCTGGCCCATTTTGCTTTGCATCTTAAGATTCATTCCACATGAATGAATGTAGAGTGAAGTGCCTCTTTTTTTCCTTCACAGTTCCTTAGTTTTCAGTTTTGGATTTAACCTATCAATGGACATTTTCTCCTCAGCTTTTGCTGTAATTAGTAACTTTCTAGGTATGCCATTGTGCATGTATGAGTATTCTTGCAGGAAAATTTCTTTTTTTTTTCTTGCAGGATAAATTTCTAAAAGTGTAATTTCTGAGTCAAAGGGAACATGCGTATTTTGTTTTCATAAATATTGCCGATTTGCTCTCCTAAGAGGCAATAATATATAAGAAAGCTATTTCGCCTTTAATTTTATCATCTCAGAATATTACAAACTTTTTTTTTATATTCACCAGGTTCACAGGCGAAAATGGTATTTCATTGTAGCTACATTTTTGGATTATCTAATTATGAGTGAAGCTGAGCATCTTTACATGTGTTTAAAAGCTATTTGTATGTTCTTTTCTCTTTTTTTTTTTTTTTTTTTTGAGATGGAATTTCATACTTGTTGCCTAGGCTGAGGTACAATGGTGCGATCTTGGCTCACTGCAACCTCCGCCTCCTGGGTTCAGGCGATTCTCCTGCCTCAGCCTCCCAAGTAGCTGGGATTACAGGCATGCGCCACTAGGCCCAGCTAATTTTGTATTTTTAGTAGAGACGAGGTTTCTCTATGTTGGTCAGGCTGATCTCGAACTCCCAATCACAGGTGATCTGCCTGCCTCGGCCTCCCCATTGTATGTTATTTTCTGTGAGCTGTTTTGGCAGAATCCTTCGCTCATTTTTCTATTGGATTATCCATCTTTTCCTTACTGATTTGTAAGAGCTCTTTATATATATAGAAAATTGGCTCATTGTACACCATGGGTATTATAAATACTCATTCCATTTTGTCATTCATTCATTCATTCATTCATTCATTTATTTATTTTGAGACAGAGTGTCATTCTGTCGCCCAGGCTGGAGTGCAGTGGCGCAATCTCAGCTTACTGCAGCCTCTACCTTCTGGGTTCAACCTCGTGCCTCAGCCTCCTGAGTAACTGGGATTTCAGGTTCATACCAGCACACTCGGCTAATTTTTGTAGTTTTTAGTAGAGACAGGGTTTTGCCATGTTGGCCAGGCTGGTCTTGAACTCCTGATCTCGGGTGATCCACCACCTCAGCCTCCCAAAGTGCTGGGATTATAGGTGTGAGCCATCTTACCCGGCCATTGTCCTTTAAATTTTGACTTTGTGTAAGATATTTCAAATAATTTAACATTTTAAAACATATTTGAACTTACTAATATTGTATTTTTAGCTTTCAAATTTTTTGCATGATTTTTAGAGAGTCCTTATCTATACCAAGATTATATAAAAACATTCTCCCATGTTTTCCTCTAGTATGTTTAGGGTGTAAAGTGTTTTAAAATTTAACTCTGATCCATTTGGAATTGATTTTGGTGTGAGGAGTGACATAGAGATCCTGCTTTTCTGACTATTGGATTGTATCTTACATTTCGAATCTTAGCAGTGTCTCTCTTAGGAAATGTGCCCTGGGACAGTGCCTTGTGCTCTAGTTTATGAACTGATATCTTCTTCTTTTTTTTTTTTTTTTTTCAGAACAAGGCAGCTTCAACTGTTGGGCTTTTTGAAACATATGGCGGCTTAACTATCCTTTTAGGGAAGTTGGTTAGGATTTTCCAGACTGCTTTCAAGCAAGTTATACTGTAATGTTAAACAGATTAATAGTGTGTAGTAAAGTTGGCACTGAGCAAACAGGTTTTGGATTAACAGCTTTGACATAAAGACAGTGAAGAGATGACTAGACTTGCCAAACTAACATAATTTATTCTTGGTGTGAAAAGAGAGTACAGATTTGGAGTTTGAAAAATTATGTGGCTTTTTAGATCAGTATTTTTTGAGGCGTATTGTGCTGTGACATTAAAGAAAGGTTTAGTGGTGAAATAAGTTTCAGAAATACTGAGTTAAACCAGGTCAAAGATTATTTAAGTGGCAGATTACTTGGAATTTTTTTAATATTTATTTTTATTTTTTTTAAAGATGGATTTCACCATGTTGGGCAGGCTGATCTCGAACTCCTGGCCTCAGGTTACCCATCAGCCTTGGCCTCCCAAAGTGCTGGGATTACAGGTGTGAGCCACCCCGCCTGGCCTACTTGGAATGTTTATCGTAGACCGGTAAATTCTGCCTCTCCAAGGCAAAGGATAATGTATGCAATATTCCTCAAACCTACTTTACTATCAGTAATGTTCCAGCTTGTTTTTGGTTTGGTTTGGTTTGGTTTGGTTAGGAACACGTTTTTCCTATCAGAGTTTTATGGTTACAGATATGAGGGACTATTTTTTTCTTTCTTTAACTTTAAGGACTTCAGGGACTGTTTTCTTTCTCTAACTTAATTTTTTTTTTTTTTTTTTGGACTCTTAAGACTTTCTTCAGGGACTGTTTCAAAGAAGAATTTGGGAGATGTTCATGGTCAGTTCTCAGCTATTTTGTGTTTTATGATAGTTTGTTTCCATTCTCCATTGAGTTGTCCTATTCTTGGCTTATAGTGCTTAAATTAAAGCCATAATTATACTAATTGGATAGGTGTAATTGCTGAACCGTAGTCAGTGATTTTAAGGCATTGTGAAGGACGGGAGTGTGGTTTTTAAAAATGGGGGGTGCAAATTTACTAATTATTAAAAAGGAAAAGAAGATAAATACCACAAATTCTGGTCTAGTAAACTAGTTTCTGGCGAAACTTTGGACTGGAAAAATTCCAGAGCACATGGTCAGATGGATAACTTAAGAACACTTAGCGAGAAAAATGATGCCTGGAAGCCAACATGAGCTCCCTGAGAAAAGCCCTGTCACATTAACATCATTTCCTCTTAGACAAGGTCACCAGATTGGTGAATCAGAGAAAAACACAGTAATGTCTAGATTTCAACAAGGCAGTTGAAAGTATGTCTTGTGATACTCTTGCAGACAGGTTGGATAAATGTGAACTAGATTGTAATGTAATTAAGATTATTTGTAGCTGGCTGAATAAACCACATTCAAAAAGAGCTGCTAGAGGTTGCAGTGAGCTGAGATCATACCACTGCACTCCAGTGTGGGCGACAGAGCAAGACTCTGTCTTAAAAAAAAAAAAAAAAAAAAAGGAGCTGCTAGAATGGGAGTAACTGCTTCAACAGTGTGGGATTTGTTTTTGGGTGGTGAAAGCATTCTGGAATTAGTTAGTGATGATGGTTGCACAACATTGTGAATATTCCAAAAGCAACTGAATTGCATATTTAAGATGAGTTTAGGTTATGAATTGTATCTCAGCAAAAAGAGTTGCTAGGTTTTTAGCACAAATAAAGCACTTTTAGGGCATGTTATTTGTAAACATTTTTATTGGGACTTAGGAGGACATCAGTGAGGTGTCAGTCAAATTCAGATTTTACTTGTTTCTGGAGAGATAGTTAATATATCGTGAGACACATTTTGCTTTCCATATGCCCTGAATCTGATGATGAAATTTAATAATGATAAATGTGATTTCCTACATTGGAGTTCAAAAAGTGTACAGGATAAGGGAGAGAAGTAGCATTAGTGGGAAATGAAAACAAAATGAAAGAAACCTGAGTTGTTCATTAACTCCTTAGTAGATGCGTGGTATACCCAGCCAAGGACAAAATGGTTCCATTGTCCTCTGGACTAATCAGAGGCTTCCTGAAATTGTATTTAGTTCTGGAGGTCATACTTTAAGATGGACCTAATAGTCTAGAGCAAGGATGTTACATGTGTGATAGGTTATTTCACACCCACAGCAAGCCCTGCTGATAGATCAGAATCCGTTTCAACATAGAAGCTGAGGAACCACTCCCAGTCAGTGGGTGTTGGTCCACTAGTCGAGGCTTGATTATTGCCCTGGGACTAGAGCACGTTTGAGGGGCATGACCAGGATGATAAAGGGTCTGCCAGTTATGATTCATGAAGAAGAATTGAGAAGACTGAGACTATGTTACATGGAAACAAGATTTAGAAGGAGTATAAAATCAGGATCTCAGAAGTTCAGCCTTTCATCCAGTTTAGGAATTCAGTTAACTGTTATATTAACATTTTACCTACTTTACTAAACACTTCCTGAGAGATGGGAGAGGGGTTCATTTTTTCATTGTGGTGCCAGAGGAACAGACTAGACAATGGGAATGTGCTTAATAGGAGGATAGTTTCTTATTTAACAAAAGATATTTCCAAAAAGTGCCTGAGCTGCCTTGAGAAAACCCATGTTGCAGATTTTCAAGCTTCTATAACAGTTTAATGGAAGATTGTTATGTTCTAACCTAAGTATTTTCACCAGTTATTTAAAAACAATTTTTATTTTCATTTCCTGTGTTACTAAAAACTATTTTTATTTTGGATGACTTGATACTATTCCATTGCTCATTTTTTCTGATGTGGCTATGAAGTTGGGCAAAATATTTCCAATAAAATAATTACTTTAAACAAGTAAAACACATTTTTAGTTCCTCCACTTTTCAGAACACTCTGGGAGAACTGAAGAAGATGCAAAATTGTAACACAGTCCTGCCCTTAGGAGATTACAGATGAATTAGACAGACTGGGCATAAACGTTTAAAAAGTTAACCAACGTCAGAGAATGAGAGGTCTCAGTGTCATGAGGCAATATGTAATTGCTGAGGAAATGATGCAAACAGTTAATGTGTGAGAGTTTAGAGGAGGGAAAGATTATTTTACGGCTGGGTTTTGCAAGATAAGCTGACATTGTATGGTCACACTTTTCCCTTTCAAGGGAAAGCATAACACGAGGTGTACTTGGCTTGTTCTCGTATACTTGTCTTGTTCTCTGTGCTCCTTTTGAATTGGAGCCCTTTCCACTTCCTGGCACCCAATGGCCCCTCTCACCACAGTACTTTTCACAAAGTAGGTGCTCAGGATATTGTTAAGTCAAATGAGTACAGAGTTGTGTGGGATGTGGGGGTTGTGGTAGGAAAAAGAATCTCAGCATCTCAGTGTTAGGGTGATAAGCGCTTGGGATAATTCTTTTTTTTTTAATTATTTGGTTATAATTGAGACCAGGAGTAACACAGTCCTTAAGCAAGAGAGAAGGAACAATGTATGTCTTTCAGTAGAGTCTTTCTAGTTTATTCAAAGATAAATTAGAAAAGGATCCCACCCTTATGTACATAAATATTAGGTGGTAAACAGATATTAAGTGTCATAAGAAAGTTGAGAGGAAGTTTGAAATGAGAAGAGATTATGTCTGATGATAGGTCATGAAAGGGTTCATAGAGAGGTGGCTTTTGAAGGTAACATTTGAATTGGCAGAGATGGGTGGGGCTGATCACCTAAAAGTTATACTAAACCTTTTATTCTCAGTGGGCATCCCTGTCTCTGTCTTTCTACATTATGGCTCGAGGACCTCTATTTTCTCTCAGAGTTCCTCACATTTGGCCCTAAGGAATTTATCCCATCTCATTTAACATGCTGTCTCTTAAAAAAATTAATTAATCATTTTTTAGAGAAAGGGTCTTGTTTTCTTATCCAGGTTGGAGCTCAGTGGCGCAATCATAGCCCATGGCAACCTGGAACTCTTGGGCTCCAGCCGTCTCCAGACCTCAGCCTCATGAGTAGCTGGGACTGCACGTGCATACCACCACACTGGCTTAACATGCCATCTTGATCTCTTTCCCTGTAGCAGTGGGAAAAATATCTTTTTCTCCTAACACTTCTATCTGTGATCTATATTGTATCCCTTCTTGCCTTCTAGGGTCCTTATTCCAGTATTATTTTCCCAGCTATAACTTGTGCTTTTTTTCCTGCTGGTTCTTTCTCTTTAGCACATGAACATCTTTACCCATTCAGGATATACTTCCTTAGTCCTAGTCTCCAGGATTGTTGTCTCCTCTTTGTTCTTTCAAGGAAAATTTTCTATATTCACTTTTTTTTTTTTTTTTTAAAGATAAGGTTTCTCTCTATCACTCAGGCTAGAGTGCAGTGGCACTATCTTGGCTCACTTCAACCTCCACCTCCCAGGTTCAAGTGATTCTCCTGCCTCAGCCTCTCAAGTAGCTGGGATTACAGGTGCCCACCACAACATCCAGCTAATTTTTGTATTTTTAGTAGAGATGGGTTCTCACCATGTTGGCCAGGCTTGTCTTGAACTGACCTCAAATGATTCACCCACCTTGGCCCCCCAAAGTGCTGGGATTACAGACATGAGCCACTGTGCCTGACCTTAATTTTTGCATTTTTGTAGAAACAGGTTTCACCGGGTTGCCCAGCCTGGTGTCTAACTCATATGCTCAAATGATCCGCTCACCTTGGTCTCCCAAAGTGCTGGGATTACAAATGTGAGCCACTGTGCCCTGCCCCATATTCATGTTCTTATCTTAACTCACGTGGGTATAATTCCTGTGCCTGCCTTCTCCCCACTGAAATTTCTCTTGCTTATATCACAAATGGCATGTCCCATGTAAATTTTTCTGGTACTTAATCTCTGCAGCATATTCATTCTTGCCTGTTCACTTCATGGCGTTTTCTTCCTTTTAATTGGGTATCCTTTTATACTTTTTGAATTTTGAACTGAGTTAGATATTTCTCTCTCATGCATTTTAATTATAACTTTTCTCTTCCTTAATGTACTGTTAGCCTTAGAAGGCAAGTACTATGTTCTTTTTTTCTCTTCTTTTTTTTTTTTTTGGAGATAGGGTCTCACTCTGTCACCCAGGCTGGAATGTAGTGGTGCAATCTGGACTCATGCAGCCTCAACCCCTCCTGGCTCAGATGATCCTCCTTGGCTCAGCCCCCAAAGTGCTGGGATTACAGGTGTGAGCCACCTCCCCTGGCAGTAGTCAGTAGTATGTTCTTTTTTTTTTTTTTTTGAGACAGAGTTTCGCTCTTGTTACCCAGGCTGGAGTGCAATGGCGCGATCTCAGCTCACCGCAACCTCCGCCCCCTGGGTTCAGGCAATTCTCCTGCCTCAGCCTCCCGAGTAGCTGGGATTACAGGCACGTGCCACCATGCTCAGCTAATTTTTTGTATTTTTATTAGAGATGGGGTTTCACCATGTTGACCAGGATGGTCTCGATCTCTTGACCTCGTGATCCACCCACCTCGGCCTCCCAAAGTGCTGGGATTACAGGTGTGAGCCACCGCGCCCGGCCAGTAGTATGTTCTTAATGAGTATCATAGTTAACCTCCCCTTATTATTTTCTTACTAAATAATAGGTGTGAAAATTAAATTTTTGACATTTATCTGCATATATTTTTTCCCGTGGGCTCTAGCAGAGGGTTGCTTTTACAAAGAAATAGGTACCTGTCTTCCACTTTGTAGAGGACTCTTATCTGTTTTTTATTTTCAAGAGCTGCTCACAGATTAGTAATGATTAGGCTGTAGCTTCTGAAACTTAGCTATCATCTAGATTGAACTCAGTTTTGGAATTTCATTTTATTTAAGTATTAAAAGGTCTTTCATGCTCTGTGATAAATGATAAACTAGGGATGGATGGATAGATAGGAAACTTAAACATGGTATGTTTTACCAGTCTCTGGATCTGAAGACTTGATCAAGGAGTAAGTAGTTAATCTATCAGCCCAGACTTAAACAAACAAAAAACTGTACTGGAGTATAATATACATCCCACAAAGTCCACCTGTTTTTAATGTACAATATAATAATATTTACTAAATAGACTGAGTTGTGCAGCCCATCACTATGATCCAATAAGACCAGGGACCCTATTGAAATAAAACAATTATACATTTAATTTTGGCTTGTACACTTGACCTACTCTATCTGATTATGCTAAGAATGAAGTGATTTGCTCAGGGGTCTGTATTAGATATAAATGCACACAGAAGTTAAATATGTAACTTGAAGCAAAAACATTTCCCTGTTTTTCACTTCTTCCGGTAGCTTTTCAGATTGGCCTAAGTTATACTCAAGTTTCCTTTAAAACAGATACTATGAAGATTTTTCATTTTGCTTGTATGGTTTGGAAAACAAGGCTTTTTTGTTTCTTGGCTGGATGACTGCAATACTTTCTTTAGTGTCTCCTCACTTCTCTCCAGTCCCTTCTCTTAATCTATAACTGCTCAGAATGATCTTTTGAATTAAATCTTATTCTTTAATTCCTCTGTGAATCCTTCCAACGGTCTACACATTCTCTGCCCTTGGCCTGACGTATTCTCCCTTATCAACACACACCAGCAGTATTTCAAGACCTATAAAATCAATTCCATTTTCTCTGGGATGTCATCCTGATTCGCCTCCCACAGCATATGGTGAAGAATGCTTTATTGAATATTCTGCATTCCTTTCTCTCAGTACTTAGATTTACCATTACTATATGGAAATTTCTGGGCTGTGTCCAGTGCCTAGGTGGTGCTCAGAAGTGTTAGTGGTGTAGTAGAATCCTAATTGTGGGGAAAGACAAGCCAAATTTGGGAGGTTTTTAGCAGAGAGTAACCCTGGTATTTGGGATGTTTGCTGTGCAAAATGGGTGTGGTGCCAGAGGAGCTGTTCCTGGAGGAACTGAATCTCAATGGCTTGAAGTAGTCAGTTCCGGAATTGGTATGTTCCCCTTCTGTATTGCACAGAGCTGGGAAACCACTGAAGTCATGTGCTCTGTAGAACTTGTTCAACTGGTTTCCACAGACCCCTAATTCAGATTTCCACCCTTATTCTTTTCTACATATGCTCCTGGTCTGGACTTGTTTTAAGGCTTACCACAGTAGAGTTCTCAGTATAGCTATTTCTTTGTCTTGCTGAGTGTAGAGCGGGTAAGGCCAAGTATTTACTCCCTTTGAAAAATGTTATCAGTAAGACAAGATAGACAGCTGTTAATCCTGGAGTGTCAGACTCCATTAGTAGGTTTATTTCTGTGGTTCTAACCGTTTTACCCACGCACTCACATATACATACACATAGACATAGCTATCATTATTTAGAGCCTACTGCTAGTTAGTTGCTGGGCGAGGTGTCAGAGCCCCATCATTGGGAGGTAGTTTACTTGCGGGTTTGTAGGAAGAATTTACTGATAGCAGTATAGGTTTAAAAAAGAAAAGTTTTATTAGAAAAAAGAACTCTTCAGAAGTCTGGGCAAGAGAGAAGTGAGCATGAGGATTTTTCCTTAGGGTATTTGTAGAACTTAAAGCAGGAGCTTAAAGGTAATTTGGACCATATCAGCCACATAGGTCCTGATAAATGATTACATTTGTAGATATAATATCAGCAAAGGTTGCACAGTGAGTTTCGGCATGGCATTCCAGAGATGTATAGAAACTCTAGTTACTTACACATTTTAAGTTGAAAAGGGCTGGAACCAGGTGCTGATTTTAGACAGGGAAGTCTAGTTACTTCTAAATTCCCCAGATAAGAAGTTTTGTCTCTGGCTGGTCTGCTTGGTGGACTCCAGGTGATCTTTGCTTTCCTCACTAATATTTGGTATATATAATCTCATTCAATCTTCGCAACAACCTTATGAGGTTTGCTGGTGTTGCTAATCCTGCTTTATATATGGGAAACAGAAGCTCAGAGAAGTTAGCTGAATAACAGGTCATTCTTGGTCATTCTTACTTCCTTCCCTCTTTTCTCAGGGAAGAAGTGGGGTGTATTTCTTTTGGTAGCTGGCTGCCACCTCTGCTCTTTAGAACCTTGCTTTCTTTTGTTCTTATTCCTATATCTTTAGCCCCTCCTTCATGTGTTCTTTTCTTACAGACTATAAATATATGCTTTTTCCACAATCATTTAAAAAAGAAAAAAACACTTTCCCTGGACATGTCACCATCTCAAACTAACCGTTTCTCCATTCCCCCTAGTTTTTCCTCTTCCCTTCCAATACTTCTAGAAAAAGAAGTTGGGTTGGCTGGTTGCAGTGACTCATGCCTGTAATCCCAGTACTTTAGGAGGTGGAGAAGGGGACGGGGAGGGTGTTGGGGGTTAAAAAGCAAGAATCTATTGAGTTTAGAAGTTCAAGACCAGCCTAATGCAAAACCTCGTCTCCATTAAAAAATAAAATAAAATAAATTTAAAACTTAGAAAAAGAAAGTTCCATCTGCTACCTCTCCTTCCGAGTTTTTGTTAGTTTTCTAGTTATTGTAATAGGATGCCTGCATCACCACTTCACTGAGACTCCCCTTACTGGAGCCACAGATGACCTCCTTCCTTGTGTGCCACATCCTTTTCTCTTCGCCACCCCTCTTTCTGCAGCATTGAAAGCTGGTGACCTCTTCCAGTTTCCTGATTTTTTTCCTTCCTTGATTGCCATTGTGTGATTCTCTCCTGGTTCTTGATCACAGGCACTGTCTTTGTCTCTTTCACCTCTTAAATGTTGGTGTTCTCTGAGGCACAGTGCTTCAGCTTTAACATTTTTCTCCCACAAACTGTTTCTCTGTGGGCTTATTTGCACTTGTGGTGCCATTTTCCAGATTTAGGTCTTCAACCCGGGTCTCCCTCCTGAGACCTGTGTTTCCAACTGCCTTCAAGATGCCACTACCTGGGTTTCCCATTGACATTTCAAGCTGAACATGTTTTAACCATGAATTGCTCACCCTCTCCAGCTTTTGTCGGTGTCCCCAGTCTTGTTTAATGGCATCGTCTTTTATGTAGTCATCCAAGACACAAGTCAACAAATCATCTTTTGAAAATAAGACAAAACCTTCTCTTTTTTCCTTTTATAGAAGTGTTTGTAAGTTTACTCTAGATGGTATATGGTGCCAGATTTTCTCCTAGAATTGTGTGTCAGAATGTGGGGTTTCCCCACACACTGGACAATAATGTTATCATTTAAAAAATCTTTGTGAATCTTGATAGCTGAAGATGGTGATATTGTTATTTTAATTTGCATTTCTTTGGCCAGTAGTAAGATTGAGAAAATTTCCCATAATTACTGGCTACATTTATATTTCTTTTATGAATTTTCTATTCGTGTTTCTGGCATACTTTTCTAGGAAAATGTTTGTCATTTTATTTCAATGTTAAAAAAATGTATGTACATATGAAGATGATAGAATATTATTAGCTCTTTGTTATATGTTGGTGATTGTTTTCCTCAGGTAACCTTTCCTGTTAAAGTTTTATTTAGTTTTTTTGTTTGTTTTGTTTTTGAGACACTGTCCCCAGGCTGGAATGCAGTGGTGCAATCTCGGCTCACTGCAACCTCTGCCTCCAGAGTTCAAGCAATTCTCCTGCCTCAGTCTCCCAAGTAGCTGCGATTACAGGCGCCTGCCACCACGCCTGGCTAATTTTTGTATTTTTAGTAGAGATGGGGTTTCACCTTGTTGGCCAGGATGGACTCACTCTCCTGACCTCAAGTTATCCACCCACCTCGGCCTCCCAAAGTGCTGGGATTATAGGCGTGAGCCACCACATCTGGCCTTACTTACTTTTTTAAAAATGGCCTTGTAGAAGTTTAAATACTAGCCAATTTATCTTTTCCTTTTTGATTTCTGCTTCTGTTTGTAAACTTCTTTCTCATTTCAAGAGTATAGAACTATTTTTTCTTTTCTAAAAAATTCTCTAATCCATTTGGTGTTTAATATTAGTTATGAACTGTGAGTCTGGAACTAACTTTGCTTCCCCACCCCCTCGTCCCCCACCTTTTCAGTCATCTGTGAAATTTCACATCTTTCCTACTGGCCTTCTAATCCCCCTCCCTCATCTAACAGATTGTCAAGTGGGGTCGATTCTACCTTTGTAATTGTTCATTATTCTGTTTCCACCACTGTCCCAGTTAAAGAATATATTACCCTTCACCTGGATTACTGAAATGGTTGCCTAATATTTCTCCTTTGTATCTGTCATCCACACTGCTGGCCAACTTTCCTTTCTAAGTCTACTTGAACACCTCCCATGGTTCCCATTCCTGCAGGTTAAATGACTGATCCAGATACCTTTCTACCACCTTCTCTACCCCAGTGATTTACCATTCACTGAATATGCCATTTGTTTTCAGGCTTCTTATTTTGTCTTTGTTTATGCTGTCCCTTTATGTTACATGGTTCTTTTTTTCATTTTTCACTACTCTGCATACCATTTATTTGAGCAAAGCCTAATTCAAATATCACCTTCTATGGTGGTTAGTTTTTTAAAGATAAGTATTACCAGAGGGTAATTTCCTTGAAGGTAGGGACTGGTATTCAGCATGCTATACCATTGATAATTGTTACACAGAGTAGTAAGTTCAAAATGTTTCCTGAATTGAGTGTGTGTCAGAATATATATCTTTTTTTTTTTTTTTTTGGTGAGGAATTGACTTAAAATATTTATGAAACCAAAGTTTAAAAAAATAGACTAAATATAAAAGGATATAAGAATTACTATGTAGTCTGAGCACAGTAGCTCATGCCTATAATCCTAGCACTTTGGGAGACTGAGGTGGAAGGACCCCTTGAGCCCAGGAGTTCAAGACCAGCCTGAGCAACATAGGCTGTTGCTGTCTCTACAAATAATTTTTAAAATCAGCCTGGTGTGGTGGTACACACCTGTGGTCCCAGCTACTCGGGAGGCTGAGGTGGCTACACTGAATTCCAGCCTGGGTGCCAGACCCTGTCTCAAAAAAAATAAAAAGACTATGTAATTAAAGATAGCCTTTTGTATTAGCATTCATTTTTGTACTAATTGTATCAATGTCACCAGTGTTTGATACTTTAGACCTCTCTCTCAGTGCTTGATAGAGTAAGGGTTGTTAATGAGGTCACATATGTTGGTGTGGGATACTTCCTGAAGCTGAAGCCGGGTTTCAGAACTTGAGCATTTGTTAAGTAGTGTTCAATAGGTGGTAGCTGTTACTATTTTTGAAGGAGGAAGTATATTGTAGCAATTAAGAGTATGGGCTCCAGTGCTGGGTCCGGTTGCTCACTCTAATCCCAGCACTTTGAGAGGCTAAGGCAGGTGGATGGCTTGAGCACAGGAGTTTGAGACCACCCTGGGTCACTTTGTCTCTACCAAAAAAAAAAAAAGCAAAAATTAGCTGGGCATAGTGGCACGTCCTTGTGGCCCCAGCTTCTTGAGAAGCTGAGGTGGGAGGATGGCTTTAACGCAGGCAATTAAAGCTGCTGTGAGCTATGATTACACCACTGCACAGACCCTGTCTCAAAAAAACCCCAAAAAACAAAAAACGGAAAAAAAAATCAGAGTATGGGCTTCAGAATCACACTAACTTGTGTTCAAGTGCAAGCTTACTTGCCAGATAATCTTGAAATATACTTTTTGGAACCCATAGTTTATCTGTAAAATAATTACAATAGTACTTAGGAGGTTGTTGCAAAGATTGAGATCACAATGTATGTAAAGTATTTAACTTCATGTCTGCTGCATGGTGTGAAGATTTTTAGTGAATTTAATATAAATTCATTTATATTAAAAATGAATCATTTTATGTTACTTTTTTCCTGTTTAGTAATTGTGTTTCAGATCTGACCTCACTTTTTAAAAATTTTGCATTTGAGATTAGCTAAAGCAGTTCTGGGGTTAAACTTGAAGGGAATATAATGAATATTTATTCTATATCCCATTTGAGAGAAGAGATTAAGAAGCCTGTTCTCAGCCTGTTAACACCTCTTGTGAGAAATATGAAAAATGTGTTTTTTGCCAAGCTCCACTTGTGGTTTTGGTCAAGGCCTGATCGCTGATGTCACACCACTTGGTATGATGTTGTCCAAACTTTGTCTAAAAAGTTGCTTATTTGTTAAAGCATTTGTACTTGTTTGCTAGTTAAAGAAACTTTAAACAACCCCACATTGTTGCCAAAGTGATTTTCTGAAACAGATCTGATCAGGTCACCCTTCAGTGTCCCCAAGACTAGGATGTAGTAAAGGTTTCTTAGTGCGGTAAATAAGGCCTTGCATGATCCAGCCTGCTTACTTTGTCATCATCTGCACCCATTGTCCCCTTGCCTTTACCTTCCAGTTGTTGTGCTGGTGCTGAGCTATCTGTGACATACCTTGTTTTCTTGTGCCTGCCTTTGTACATGGTGTTTCTACTATTTGCAGGCCTTCTGTGCTTTGGCTATTTGGTAAACTCCTCTTAATTCTTTAAAACCCATTAATATTTGTGGATGATGTGAAGCCGGAAGAGAAGTTAGTATTTTGGGTGGCAGAATTAGGATCCGAAAGATCTGACATTAGGGACAGTTGACTGACTCTAACATGAAGATATGTCATGGAGATGAGTGCAAATAATGATTTTAATATGGAATTGTAGAGATGCAGTTCAGCAGCTCTATATTCAGGGAAAAAACGAGTCTCTGTTGATCGAAAGAGCCTAATAAAATAATTTAATCTGTGGCTTTGTGATTATGGAGTGTCAGAATGAAGAAGATGATAGTGCTGTTCCATTTCAGGCTGGTCAGACCAGACCTGGAACACAGAATTCAGTTGGAGAATGTTCAGAGATGAGCAAAAGACTGAGGGGCAGAGATCATGTCTAACATGGCTATCATAATGGTAATGTTCTGAGTGCTTACTCTGTGCCAGGCACTGTTCTTAGTATTTTATATGTACTGTCATTTCTTTAATCCTCATAAACATTCTGTGGGTAGGTGCTATTATTATTCTGTTTTTATGATAAGTGCTTGAAGGAGCTGAAATCATTTTACTTGTGGAAGTGTCAGCATGTGACTCATCATGAGGGGATAGGAGGAAAGGTGCGAATATTTTTTTCAGTACCCAGCCAAGTACTGTGTTAGCTCTATATTTCACTCGCAATCTTATTTAATCCTCAGTGACAACCGTATTTAGAAGGTATTGTTAGCCTTTTTTAACAAATGGAGGAAGTGGTTAAGTGGCTTGCTGTCTTTCTTGGGAAGTGCCAGAGACAGGTCATAGAACCAGATCTTTTTAACTCCATGGCCAGTGCTACTCACATTATGCTTTTATTTTTATATTCTATTGCTTCAGAAGCAGCTTAGGGTGCCGATAGAGATCTGATGCCAGCTAAACAAAACTTTCTGACTACTGGAATCCAGAAATGAACCGTGTTATCTTGAATGTTTGAATCTCAGGAATCAAACATTCAGGAAGCTTCAGGATCAGGAAGCTCAGCCTGCTTCCTCATTTGACTGAGATGTTTTGGGAACATTAAGATATCAAATTGGGGATGGAGAAGAACATGTGAGGTGAGTGGAGGAATTGAGATGGGCCAAAAGATCATTCATGAGCCTTCCATCCTTGAAATTATAGGATTATTGCTAGGACAGGGTCAAACGTGAGAATTGGTAAAAAGTTGTATTGTCCAATGATTTTTCTTCTGTGCATAGATTGATTGATTTTGAGACAAGAGTTTCACTCTATTGCCCAAGCTGGAGTGCAGTGGTTCAATCACAGCTCACTGCATCTTCAAACTCCCAGGCTCAAGCAACCTCTCCCACCTCAGCCAGAGTTTTATTTTTAAATATCTTTATAGGCGGGGCACAGTGGCTCACTCTTGTAATCCCAGCACTTTGGGAGGCCAAGGTGGGCATATCACTTGAGGTCAGGAGTTCAAGACCAGCCTAGCCAACGTGATGAAACCCCATCTTTACTAAAAATAACAAAAATTAGCCAGGCATGGTGGTGGATGCCTGTAATCCCACCTACCCGAGAGGCTGAGATGGGAGAATTGCTTGAACCCTGGAGGCAGAGGTTGCAGTGAGCTGAGACCCCACCATTGCACTCCAACCTGGGTGACAAAGTGAGACTCCCATTCAAAAAAAACAAAAGCTAAAGATATGTTTTAGCAGCTCTTTGTTTGGGGACAAAAGACACGAGTCTCTGTTGATTGAAAAGCATAATAAAATAATATAATCTGAGGCTTTGTGGTTATGGAGTGTCAGAATGAAGAAGACGATAGTCCTGTTCCATTTCAGGCTGGTCAGACCATACCTGGAACACAGTATTCAGTAGGAGAATGAATTTAACCAGTTTTGTTTTGTTTTGTTTTGTTTTGTTTTGAGACAGAGACTTGCTCTGTTGCTCAGGCTGGAGTGCAACAATGTGATCTCAGCTCATGCCTCAGTTTTCCAAGTAGTAGCTGGGATTACAGGCATACTCCACTTTTGTATTTTTTGTAGAGACTGAGAGTTTCACCATGTTGACCAGGCTGGTCTCCAACTCCTGACCTCAAATGATCCACCCACCTTGGCCTCCCAAAGTGCTGGAATTACAGGTGTGAGCCACGTCACCCTGCCTAACTTAAACCAGTTCTAAATATTTAAGTTTTATAAGAAAAGTTTTGTGTCTAAGTTGAAAATCACTGATGGATTTAGTTAAGTTAAAATACCTTTAATTATTAAGTAGACAGAATGTGGAGAGATACCAGCCTTTTTCCTTCCTGGTAGAGCTGAAATTTTTCCCTATTTAGACAGCCTGTGGAACTCAGCCCCTTCTGGCTTTTTGGATGATGTAGTGAGAGCAATAGTGATAAAGTGAGGAGGATTCTAAACCTAGGAATCAGTCTTGTTATTCCACCTTTGCCACTAGCTATTGGATGACCTTGGATCAGCCTCATTCTAATTTGTAAATGGGGGGATTGGGCAAATAGGTTGTTAGCCTCTGAGTAGACGTATGGGCAGTTAAATTCTTTTTCAATGTTTATTTTTAATTTGGAGTTGTACTTCTAAGGACCTTTCCTGAGGAATTAATTCTAAATAAAGAAGAACACAGTGCACAAAGATACTCCTTGCAGTATTATTTAATGGTTGAAAACATTTAGAAATTATGTAAATGTCTAATATAGGTAAATTTTAGTTAAATTTTTATGTAAAGTCTTCAGAAACTGTATTATAACATGAAAAATATCCATAAAAATTTGAGAAATGTTTACTAATTGTCCCTATGTGTTTACTTCATTTTAAGAAGAAAAGTAACTTTTTTTTTTTGATACTGTTATGTGCTTGAGGGCCATTTTTGGCTTAGGCTGTAGTTGTTTGCTTTGTCCCTGTTAATGAGAGCCCAAGTTAGATTGTCCCCTGAGAGCTGGAGTTGCCAGTAGTTGTTTGCCAGAATGATTTTATCAGTATCCTTTTCAGTAGTAAAAAGATGAGATGTGTCCTTGAACCACACTATTTTCCATACCAACAACTGCCATTCTTTTCTACATTGGTCTTTGGGTCTTTAGGCTCAATAGAGTTATAGTTTAGATTTTTGTAGCCATTTCAAATTGGTATCTAGTTTATTTATTATGACAACTCTTCTGGAAAACTCATTTCTTTCATTTTTTCCCATTTCTGACCATTTAAGTCTTGCTACTTGAAAGAAAGAAAACCAAGCAGAGAAGCTTATCACTGAGTATAGGAAACAACCGGAAAATTATCTGGCCCATTCATATCCCCATCAGCCTTCATGTGTTAGAGAATATGCTGGTTGATTAAATGAAACTCATTTGTTTCATTTTTTCCCGTTTCTGACCATTTAAGTTCTGCTACTTGAAAGAAAGAAAACCAAGCAGAGAAGCTTGTCACTGAGTATAGGAAACAACCAGAAAATTATCTGGCCTGTTCATATCCCCATCAGCCTTCATGTGTTAGAGAATATGCTGGTTGATTAAAAGGAAGAGTAGATTTAAAAGCAAGATTGAGCTGGGAGCGGTGGCTCACTTCTATAACCCCAGTACTTTGGGAGGCCAACGCAGGTGGGTCACCTGAGGTCAGGAGTTCGAGACCAGCCTGACCAATCTGCTGAAACCCCATCTCTACTAAAAATACAAAAAATTAGCCAGGCGTGGAGGCGGGCGCCTGTAATCCCAGCTACCTGGGAGGCTGAGGCAGGAGAATCGCTTGAACCTGGGTGGTGGACGTTGCAGTGAACTGAGATTGTGCCATTGCACTCCAGCTGGGGCAACAAGAGTGAAACTCCATCTCAAAATTGAATAAATAAAAGCAAGATTGAGTGACTATTCTATAGAATTTGAGAAAAATAGGGTAATTGTTCTTTCACCTTGTTTTCTTAAAAAAAAAAAAAAAAGATTCTGAGGTGCATTCTCAGTTTGAAAAGGTAGAATACAAGAAATTTCATGCTGAATTATAAAGTATGATAAATATACATTCTTTTTCTTTTTTTTGAGAAGAAGTTTCGCTCTTGTTACCCAGGCTGGAGTGCAATGGCGCATTCTTGGCTCACCGCAACCTCCGCCTCCTGGGTTCAAACGATCCTCCTGTCTCAGCCTCCCAAGTAGCTGGGATTACAGGCATGTGCCACCATGCCCAGCTAATTTTTTTTGTGTTTGGTAGAGACGGGGTTTCACCATGTTGGCCAGGATGGACTCCATCTCTTGACCTTGTAATCCACCCGCCTCGGCCTCCCAAAGTGCTGGGATTACAGGCATGAGCCACCGCGCACGGCCAATAAACATACATTCTATAGTCTCATCTTTCTAGCAATTTTATTACTACAAAGAATATATAAAAACACATACATGTGATAAATACAATTTACATATTATTTGGCCTACATTTTTATTGATATGTTAGTGTCTTATGCGTTTTTGTGTCTGTGTATATGGCATATTCAGATAGATAGTTCCTCCAGCTTTATTTGCCTATTTAAACTTTTTTTTTTTTTGAGATGGAGTCTTGCTCTGTCATGCCCAGGCTGGGGTGCAGTGGCACGATCTTGGCTCACTGCAGCCTCCACCTCCTGAGTTCAAGCAATTCTCTTGCCTCAGCCTCCCAAGCAGCTGGGATTACAGGTGCCTGCCACCACAGCTGACTATTTTTTTGTATTTTTATAGAGACAGGGTTTTATCATGTTGTCCAGGCTGGTCTCGAACTCCTGACCTCAGGTGATCCACCCACCTTAGCCTCCCAAAGTGCTGGGATTACAGGTGTAAGCCACCACACCCGGCCTTTAATTTAAACTTCTATGTAGTAATAAACATAAATATTTCATTTTTATGTGTCAGTAAATCTGATTTTTACTTCAGTCTGCTGTATCATGAAGTTTTTTTCATTTGACTTTTCAAAGATTTATCACTTTGAAAAAGACCAGGCAACATCTAGTGTTTGGGAGATTTTTTTTTTTTTTTCTGTTATGGTAAAGAACGTAAGGATAATGTCTGCCTTGTGAAATTTGAGTGAAATAGACTGGGCATGGTGGTTCATCCCTATAATTCTAGCACTTTGGGAGGCTGAGGGGGGTGGATCACCTGAGGTCAGGAGTTCGAGCCCAGCCTGGCCAACATGGTGAAACCCTGACTCTACTAAAAACACAAAAATTAGCTGGGCACAGTGGTGCGCGCCTGTAATCCCAGCTACTTGGGAGGCTGAGGCAGCAGAATTGCTTAAACCCAGGAGACAGAGGCTGCAGTGAGTTGAGATTGTGCCATTGCACTCCAGACTGGCAGCAGAGTGAGAATCCGTCTTAAAAAAAAAACTTAAAAAATACCTGGATGTTTCAGTTGAAGATACAAAAATAAAATAAAAACTAAAAAAAAAAAAGTCTCACTCTATAGCCTGGGCAATAGAGTGAGACTGTGTCTCAAAAACAAAAGAAAAGAAAAAAGAAATAAAAAAGAAAAGAAAGCCATTACCATTAACCTGTGTTTCTGTTGGTAGAAAATACATGTAACTAAACTTTCTTTTTGTTTTTTTTTTTTTTAATCTTAGACTTTCTTGAAATTTCCTGGGAGGTATTTGAAGGGGAAAATATAGCTTTCTTTTTTAAATTTTATTCTTTGTTTTTCTTTTTGGAAAATAGTTTTCTAATACTTTCTACAACCTCCTCCCTGCCTCCAGAAATCTAAGAATTCATTATTTACTGATTCCATAGCTTTTAGTATTTTAGCTGAGATAATTGAGTCTGTTTTGATAACCCCCAAACAACCTGAAAACCTGGACCTAGAAATTCACTGTGGATTCTGTGTTCTGAAACTGGAAAAGAATATCAGCAACAAATATAAGCTTATGAACAGTTGAGATGTGGCTTCCGTTACAAGTGGTTTTTCTTAGGATTTGTTAAAGCGTAACTTAAGGACTGAGGGAAAGGGTCTGAGGTGCAGGGAGCAGTCGGGATCTGGGGAGGCAGCTGGCTGTGTTGCTGCAGCAGAGAAAAGCGGGGTGGAGAATAAAGTGGCATTTGTGCTCAGAAATTTTCCTAAGTTCCTGCCTTTGAGATCTGACTGGGCCAGGGCAAAGATGTGTGTGGAACTGATTGTAAGAGTACTGCTATGTTCAATTTAAGCTTCTCCAGGGAGAATGGAAATGAAGCTTAAAATCTCTGAGGAAAAGATCTGACCTTCCCTATTTTTTTCACATTCTCTCTCCTTTTGTGCAGATGGATGGAAGCCTGCCTCGGGGAAGATCTGCCCCCTACCACAGAACTGGAGGAGGGGCTGAGGAATGGGGTCTATCTTGCCAAACTGGGGAACTTCTTCTCTCCCAAAGTGGTGTCCCTGAAAAAAATCTATGATCGAGAACAGACCAGATACAAGGTGAGTCCCTCCCT
Source organism: Callithrix jacchus (assembly GCF_049354715.1). Classification (NCBI taxonomy): domain Eukaryota; kingdom Metazoa; phylum Chordata; class Mammalia; order Primates; family Cebidae; genus Callithrix; species Callithrix jacchus. Next base: position 19,980,123 of record NC_133507.1, on the reverse strand, counting down.
GCTTAGGGCTTAGATTTCTGTCAGCTTGAGAAAATTAGCATGCTTTATTTTGTGTAAGAATTGTTGAGAAACATGTGTAAGGTGTGTTTGTTTGAATGTTTCTTTACAATGCCTGGCAGAGTGGAGACATTTGTGCAAAGGCAATATGTAGTAGGAAAATAATATTGTATCTCTTAGAATTAGTCTGGAAAGTCCCGCCCTCCCCCCCCCCAAAAAAGATATAATAGGAAAAGAACTTTAGCTGTCTGTGTTTCTGATAGAATTCTTATGATGTTGTATATCTAGAAATTTTCCTAGTTGAAGGTGAATTTTTTAATTCTTTAGAAGGTAGAGGAAGTAACTGGGGGAATTACTACTTTAAATCTGGTTTTTGGCTGGGCATGCTGGTTCTTACCTGTAATCCCAGCACTTTGGAGGCCAAGGTGGTAGGATCACTTGAAACCAGGAGTTTGAGACCAGCCTGGGCAATATAATGAGACTCCATCTACAAAAAAAAAAAAAAAAAAAAAAGCAAGAGGATTGCTTTAGTCTAGGAGGTCAAGGCTGTAGGGAGTTATGATTGTGCCACTGCACTCCCAACTGTTCCTTTAAAAAAATAATAATTTTTGTTGTTGTTGTTGTTTGTTTTTTGAGACGGAGTCTCGCTCTTGTTACCCAGGCTAGAGTGCAATGGCGCGATCTCAGCTCACTGCAACCTCCGCCTCCTGAGTTCAGGCAATTCTCCCGCCTCAGCCTCCTGAGTAGCTGGGATTACAGGCACACGCCACCATGCCCAGCTAATTTTTTTTTTTGTATTTTCAGTAGAGACGGGGTTTCACCATGTTGACTAGGATGATCTCGATCTCTTGACCTTGTAATCCACCCACCTCAGCCTCCCAAAGTGCTGGGATTACAGGCTTGAGCCACCGCGCCCGGCCAAAAAAAAAATAATTTTAAGCACTGAGATTTGTTGGTAAATTGAATGTAAAAGCAACTTTATGAAAAAACATGACCCTGCAATACTAGAGTGCAAGGTACAATGGGAAAGTGATTCGGTTTCAGAAAATTGAGATGAGTGAGCGGGTTTGATTCCTGTGTCTCAAGGTCCTATAAAAGAGAAGACTGCTTAATTAGGTTGGGATGTTGGGCCAGGCATGGTGGCTCATGCCTGTAATCCCACTTTCAGAGGCTGAGGCAGGCGGATCACTTGAGGTCAGGAGTTCAAGACCAATCCAGCCAACTTGGTGAAACCCCATCTCTACTAAAGTTACAAAGATTAGCTGGGCTTGGTGGCACACACCTGTAATCCCAGCCACTGGGGAGGCTGAGGCAGGAGAATTAGGCTTACTCATTCTGAGTTTGGGTTCAATTATTACAGCTGGCCACCCTTAACTTAACTCGCCTCATTTGAACCTGGGAGGCTGAGGTTGTAGTGAGCCAAGATCATGCCACTGCACTCCAGTCTTGGCAAAAGAGCAAGACTCTGACTCCCAAAAATAAATGGGGATGTTGAGAGGGACCAAATTTTGTTGTCTACAGAGCTTCTGTAGGGAGCTTGCCTGTGAACTCTTACTTGAAGAAGGATGAGTATGAAAGATAGTGGAGAATCGCATTACTGAGAGCAAATGTAAGGGTGGCCAGCTATAATAATTGGGACTGTGGGAGCATGCTACCACACCAGACTAATTTTTAAAATTTTAGTGTAAAGATGGGAATCTCACTATGTTGCCCAGATTGGTCTCCAGCTCCTGGGCTTAAGTTATCCTCCCCCTTGGCCTCTCAAAGTCCCAAGATTACTGATATGAGCCACAGTGCTGAGCCCTATGTTCAGTTTTGAATACACAGTTATTCTAGAGACAACTCTGGAGCTATTCTATAGGCAGAATGGGAAGATAGTGTAAAAGGAGAGTAGAGACTTTGCAGCAATAACTTTTTAAAAAAATGCCTGGCTGGCCGGGCGCGGTGGCTCAAGCCTGTAATCCCAGCACTTTGGGAGGCCGAGGCGGGTGGATCACGAGGTCAAGAGATCGAGACCATCCTGGTCAACATGGTGAAACCCCATCTCTACTAAAAATACAAAAAATTAGCTGGGCATGGTGGCGCGTGCCTGTAGTCCCAGCTGCTCGGGAGGCTGAGGCAGGACAATTGCCTGAACCCAGGAGGCGGAGATTGCGGTGAGCCGAGATGGCGCCATTGCACTCCAGCCTGGGTAACAAGAGGGAAACTCCATCTCAAAAAAAAAAAAAAAAAAAAAGATGCCTGGGTGCAGTGGCTTATTCCTGTAATCCCAGTACTTTGGGAGGCTTGAGGTGAGACACCTCACCTGAGTCTAGGAGTTTGAGATCAGCCTGGGCAACAAAATGAGACTTCCTCTCTACAAAAAAATAGAAAAAAAATTAGATGGGCTTGGTGGCACACACCTGTAGTCTCTTGGGAGGCAAAGGTGAGAAGAAGATCCCATGAGCCCGGGAGGTAAGGCTGCAGTGAGCCAGTTGTGCCACTGCTCTGTATCCTGGGCAACAGAGTAGAGCCCTGTCTCAAAAAAAAAAAAGGCAGGGGGCAGACATAAAAGTTTAGAGGGGATATCTCTATATATAGAATGAAAGCCCGGATTGATATATATATATATTTTTTTTTGAGATGGAGTCTTGCTCTGTTGCCTAGGCAGGCTCCTGGAGTGCAGTGGTGCCATCTTGGCTCACTGCAACCTCTGCCTCCTGGGTCAAGCAATTCTGCCTCAGCCTCCCAAGTAACTGGGATTATAGGCATGCACCACCATGCCTGGTTAATTTTTGTATTTTTAGTAGAGACCGGGTTTCACCATGTTGGCCAGGCTGGTCTCTAACTCCTGACCTCAGATGATCCAACCACCATGGCCTCCCAAAGTGCTGCAATTACAGGAATGAGCCACTGTGCCCAGTGTGGTATTTTTATATGCCATTTTGTGAATATCTTCTGTGTTCAGACACCATACTAATTACTTTATGTGCATTATCTCACTTAGCCTTTATACATAAAAAGCAGCTGTTCTAGATGGTAAAACTCTGTCCCTAAAGGATGAAGTGGCTTATCCAGTGTCACTGTAGATTACTAAACCAGTAATTGAATCCAAGATAATTTAACTCCAAAGACCACATGTTCTGTCAAGCATACTGTACACAGGAAGGCTCTCCAGGGAGTTCCTAAGTGAGAAGAGCTGAGATGTGGATTTGGCTTTTTGGAATTGGAATATGAGCACAGTGACCTCAAAATTAAGGAGAACTTGTCAAATCTCATGAGGAAGCTTTTGCAAAGAGAGTTTTTCTTTAATATTTGCTTCAATACAGCCAGTGGTACCTAATGAGTTTTTTTTCTTCTAGGCGACTGGCCTGCACTTCAGACACACTGATAATGTGATACAGTGGTTGAATGCCATGGATGAGATTGGATTGCCTAAGGTAACTTACCTGAGATTAACAGTTTAGGCTTTGTTCCAGCTGTTTTGGCATAACCCCCAAACAACCTGCTCTCATTCTACCTGTAAAATTATTCTCAAAATCTTTGGTGTTTTTTTTAAAATACTAAAGGATGTCTTTATTTTTGACTTAGGAAACAGTTTTGTTCTTTTTCTTTTATATTCCTTATACCTGTTTCACTTTACCCTAGAGAAATGTCCTATGATGATATCTACTTTTACTACGTCAAATTGTAGACTTACATTTTGCTGTTTTTCCCTTGATAGAATTCGCATGCTGTGAGATTCACCATTTTAAAGAATACCAAAGTAGTGATTTTTATTTATTCACAAAGTTGTTACATTAAAATTCGACCTTTGGGAATATAAGGAAATAGTTTAGAAACCTGTAGGGAGTATGAAGGCTCATTTTATATTTTATATTATTTATTTATTTTCATTTTATATTTTAAGTTGTAGAGGTGATAGAATGATGTTTACTTCCTGTATCTGTTTTTGGTCATGGCTGCAGTTTTGATACAGAGTGTACATCTTCTGGGGGTTTTGCTTAGGAGTTTATTTAGTGTTGCTTTCAGTGAAATTGCCATCTCAGGACTGCCTGAATCTGTAACTGCCACACTGTATTGTCACTCTTAGAGGCATGAATGGATTGATTTCATTCTTTCTTTTGTTCTTTCTCTGTTTTTTTCTTTTGGTTTGTATCTTTTGACCTAAGAATTGTATTTCTGGGAAGTTATCCCAAATAAATAATCAGAAAGCACCCAAAAAAAAAAAAATATATATATATATATATATATATATTTTTTATATATATATATAAGGATTTTTTAGCATTGATTATGATAGAAAAAATTGATAGCAAAGTGCATGTTTTTTCACAAGGGGTATTAATTATGTTACAGCCAAATACTAGTGCTGTTAAAAAGGATATCAACCTAAATAAACAAAGGGCCTTTGATGTATTAAGTGGGGAAAGACGGTTTAAGGTTATAAGTGTTTATGTTCTGGCTAAGATCACTATTTTTGTGTAAAAATTAAGTGCATGTTCTTGGGAAAAATTTGTAAGGAGATAACGTTTTCATTTCTGTGTGATGGGATTAAGCGTGGTTTTGTTTTCCTTATACTTTCCTGTAGGGTTCAAATTTTTGTAACCAAAGGAAAATTTGTTATTAAAAAAAAAGTGAGATGTAGAATATCAGAAGGTGGCTAAAACTATTTTATGTTTTGTGCAGTATATAAAATATACATTTAATATTTTGTGCAGTATATAAATATTGTATGCAGATAGGTATATTGTATAAATATGTTATATATAATATATAATTATAATATATACAATTATACGTTGTATATAAATCATATAAAGATATGTATACAGTATATAACAGATATATATTGTTGCATACATATTTGTTGAATTGAGTTAAATCAGAGCTGAGTCTTTGTAGAAGACTAGCTTTTGTCCTCTTTTTTTCAGAGAAAGTGCTGAAGCTCTCTTCTTTGCCACTGGCATTCTTGAGAATTAGGCTCCACAAATATCAGGAAATGCAATACGTCAAGTTCTTGTAGCTGCTTGGCTGTCTGTGCATCTGTAACTTCCTTTTCCTGTTTTTTAATATAGTATAAAATATTGTACTATATAGTGTAAAATATTAAACTGTGCACCTGTAACTTCCTGTTCCTGATTTTTATGTTGTGTATTACCAGTAGACAGTGACAATTTAACCTCTTTCTAATGGTACTAAGACCTTTGTTAATATTTGCAGTTGCTAGTAGTGTTGTTACTACAAGATGCTTTTTTAATGATATAATTTTTTTACTTTTATTTTGGTTTACTAACAGTAGTATATTGTCCTGGACTAGAGTTGCAACAAACAGAATTTATTAAAGGCTTTCAGGGATAACTAGATAATCATGGCTATAAGCCTTGAATTGTCCACCTTTCATTTAGAAGACTTCTGCGTATTAGGAACCAATGATAACCTGAAACTGTATTGTTGTCCATAATATAATATATAATACATAATTGACAATACATATATGGTGTTTATTGGGATGTCTTTTCTGATCTCTTTATATGGTACATGCTGGCCTATTATAGAAACTTAATGCAGTAATTTTTTGGTTCTTATCCTTTTTGACTATTATAAATGGTACTGTGTCGCTGCCTTTTCCCTGAGATATTTCTTAGTTTGACTTTTTAAAAATTGTTTTTAATCTGCTCGAGTAGTCCCATTTTCTTTAATTATTCTACCTTCTACTTCCTAGTGCTGGACATTCTTTAAGATGCAATTGTTGTTAGGTACATTTTCCTATTTTCATGGTTTCAGTTATTCTCAAGACTTGCTGATACAAAATAAACATAGTATCCTCAGTTGGCTTCTGGACAGTTTTCTTTGGATAGCTTTCTGTCACTTAGACTTTTTTATATCCAAAACTAGATCTACATTTTCCCCCAAGTGAACTTCCCTTCTTCTATAATAAATGGTATCATATCATCATTTCCCAGTCATCCAGTCTCAAAACCTTGCAGATACCTTGAACTTCTAAATCCAGTCATGCCCTAAGTCTTCTCCATTTATTTGAAATGTTGAAATGTCTCTTTTTATCCATCTACTGTTAGAGCAGCCTCCTAGCCTACCTCCCCAACTCCAGTCTCCCATTATTCAACATATCCTGTGTCCCATCTCCAGTCACATCTCCCCAGGGCTCTATTTTTATCCTTAGTTCCAAAGCTAGGATACTTCTTTATGTCCTACTTATAAAGTTCAAACTTGTCTGACTTTCACGGTGTTCATAATAATATGATTTTATCCTACCTATCCAACTTTATTTTTCTATTACTTTCTAGAATGTATTCTGTAGATTAAAAAAAAAACAGTAGGGTATATTACCTTACTGTCTCACAAAGTCTTCATGATTATTTCTGCTTTATTTATTCTGGCTATTTCTCTTGTTTGGAAGACCTTCTTTTGCTCTCTATCATGATTCACTCATTTCTTTAGTTTATTATTTCACAATCTTAGTATAGGTCTTTATTGCTTATCTAGATTCTTCTCACCTCGTTATTTGGTTTTTTGCTTCTCCAAACCACTGTTGCCCCTTATTTCCCAAAATTACAGATCGAATTGTCTGGTGCCATATGATTGTGAGAAAAGTCTTTCAGAGCTATTCCCAGTCTAAATCTACTCTGTTCCTATCCTGCCTCATTCATTAACTCATCACATATAGAGCTTCCATGACCCTGGCTCTGGGCTTTGTATCGAAGATATGGCAGTTAATAACATAGATCTAGCCCTGCCTTCATGTGGCTTATAGTCTGTTGGAGAAGCCAAACAGATAAACACAAATGATTGATTTTGGTACGTGCTGCTATGGAAAAGTACTTGTCTTCCAAATTCCCTTATATATGCTCTATTCTAGCTACTCCATCTGGGTAGCTTCCCATTTCTCCCAAGCATTATAACACATTTTAATATTTTATGGTTTTTTTCAGTCTCTAAAAGAGCAGGTTGCACAAACTAAAGCACTTAGTGAATGTTCGTTGTTGAGTTGTTTCTCCATCTAGGCATGGTAGATAGTAACTAGGAACATTGTGGTTCTGAAAGCCTCATACCCAGATCAGTCTAGTGATATCAGCTGGACTGGAACTTGTCTTTATATGGCTGTATCTGGGTCTGAAATAAGTAAGTCACCTTCTCACACCTAATGAAATTCAGTGGGTTGACCAAATAGAGGTTTTCCAAGTAGTACTTTTTATTCTGTGTTATAGCATTTTATTCCTTGCAGTCTTATGAGGAAATGTCTGTTCACCCTACTGAAGTCATTTGCTGAATGCCAATGATGTTCTCTAACTGCCCATAGTTTGATTTGTATTATTGATGATAAGTGAAGGTCAAATGAACAAAGCGTATGGATACCTTACTCTATTTCTTTTATTTCTCCCTAGATTTTTTACCCAGAAACTACAGATATCTATGATCGAAAGAACATGCCAAGATGTATCTACTGTATCCATGCACTCAGGTAATCAAATTTTCTTGGCAAAATCAGGAAATTATGAATAACATCTGAATTAAATGTGTAGCTTTTTATCCTTGAGGTAAGAATGAAGAAGTTTTTTCTTTAGCTTCAAAGTTTCAAATAGGATAAAATACTATTATCCTAACAAAATGGTGAGAAACAGCTGTGTTTTTCTAGGGAGTATGGAGAAGGGATTTATTTATTTAATAGCAGATAATTTTGTTCTAAAAACATGGTATGATCTTTCATAATTGACCTAGTGTTTCTGTGAACTATGCATTCACTTAGGGTACAGTCTCTTATTTAGTTACCTAGGTCCTTGCCATTGTTAAGCCATTTGTTCATTCATTCAATAATTTTTATACCAACACAAACATGATAGTAGGAAATGAAACAAAATACATTTTTTTCCCACAATGTCATGGTAAATTTGGAATGTGACTTAAGTTCAGGTCCCCAGAATCCTAAATTAAATTGGAAGGAAAAGATACAAGTCTGGAAGGAAGGTGGGATGGGATAGGAGTAGATGCTTATACAGGTTGAGAATTCCGTATGTGAACTGCCCAGGACCAGAAGTGTTTCAGATGTTGAAGTATTTGCATTATACTTACCAGTTGAGCATGCCATATCTGAAATGCAAAATGCTCCAATTAGCATTTCCTTTGAGGGTCATGTTGGTGCTCAAAAATTTTTAGATTTTGGATTTTGAGTTTTCAGATTTGGTATATTCAACTTGTGGTACAGTAGTGTAGTATTTTAGCAAATGCATTTGATGGCTGTAGGACTAAAGGAGAAGATGGCAGAGCAGGTGGGACATGAGTGAGATTTTGGCTTGGGCTGCACTTCTTATATGGCATCTTGTGTATGTGCTTACTAGATGTTAATTACATTGGAGTAGGCATATAATATTGATCTATGAGAAGACTATTATCTCCAGTTTCTTGATCAAACAAACGTGCTAGATCCATAGTATCACTGGAATCAGTGTGAAACATACAAAAGAATGAATATAGCTAAGAACTAGTGGATCTCATGTTGAGAATGTAGCAATTTCTCATGTTGAGAACGTAGCAAATATGTCTCTGAGGCTGGGTTACAGTGACTCACACCTGTAATCCCAATGCTTTTGGGAGACCAAGGTGGGAGGATTGCTTGAAGCCAGGAGTTCGAGACCATCTTGGGCAACATAGCGAGACCCCATTTCTACAAGAAATAAAAAATTAGCTGGGCATGGTGGCACACACCTGTAGTCCTAGCTACTCTGGAGGCTGAAGTGGGAGCATTACTTAAGTCCAGGAGTTTGAGGCTGCAGTGAGCTATGATTGTGCCATTGTACTCCAGCCTGGGCGACAGAGCAAAACTCTGTCTCTAAAAAACAAATATGTATGTCTGAGTCCAGATCAGATTAATTCTGAGTATTGTGTTTGGAGATTTGTCTATGTTGATAATCTTGTGAAGGCTGGACCTACCATGGATATCTGAATGTGCAGGCAGAATTCCTCTCTGCTAGTTGTGTAGCCACTACTCTCTGTAGTGTAACTTGGGTCCCAGGCCCTCAAATTCTCTGAAGTAGAGGCTAAGGAATTAACTGTCTTCCTAATGGTAGAGTCAGAATGAGAAAGAGAGGAAGTCTACTATTGTTTTGCATTTCTGTTGAATATGCAGCCTGTGCTTAGAATGTATATAGGAAGCAGTGTGATTCATGATTTATGGTTTCTTTTTTATGTTTTTTTTCCTGAAGGGTAGATTGGTAATATTTGGTAATATGTAGGAAGTATTTATAATTGCTGAGAGTCTCTTCTTTTACGCCAAAACACAACTATGTTCAAAGTAGGTTCCTTACCTCACTGTATTGGATAAGGCTCCATCTCCCTTTGGATCAACAGTGACAGAAAAGCATTACCTATCTCCTCCCTGCTTGCCTTTTTTTTCCCACCAAAGTCTAGCTTGGCATTATTCCAGATATAGTCACTGTACTTTAGTCATACTGAATTACCTTTGTAGATAACATTACATTCCACTCAGATAAGACCCCAGTTTTCCATTATTCTCAAAATATTTGTATACTTTCTTTCTGTTTCCTGTTTTGTTATTCTGAAAACTGATTTTGTGGTTAAACAGGTCCATAATCTTTTATCCTAAATTAAAACCCTAAACTCTCTGAAAATTGATTTTAAGTTTGATGTAGGCTCATTTGTCTCCTTAGTATGATTATGTTTGTGTGTTTCTCTGCAGAAAGTAACGTATTGCGTTGAGGATGCTGCCCCAGGGTTTGCTCGGGATACTTTATAATACCGTGTACACTGTAAATCAAAATACACTTTCTAATATCTGAGAAATTCAACATTCAAACATATCTGACTCTGAGAATTTGGATAAGGGAGTATGGACTGGTAATAGATTCTGTTTCCTAATCACCTGCTGTGTTTCAGGGTCTTTATTAATAATCTTTGAGATTGGCATAGTGCCTTCTAGATTACCATTCACAGAAAAGATAATTAGAATCCAGATAGGTTACACAGCTTCCTTCTACCCATTGCTACAAAGTACACCTTAAGTAGGAAATAAAAAAAAGAAATCTAAGTTCACTTAGAGGCTGACCCATTATAGGTACCTAATGGTGTATTTGTAGAAGTAGGCATGGGAGAGCAGGAGCAAAGATTGGAAAGTGCTGTTTACGATTAGGGTTTATCAGTTTGAGTGTGAAGCTAAGTACTTTTGATTGTGGATAAGAGGATTTAACTGGCCATTTTTTAATTCATTCTTAACTCCAGTATCTCCATAAAATACTTGTAATAGTTAAAGAGAGTTAAAGGTGGTGCTCATGTTTACTTTTTATATCAGCCAGTGATATGGTTGTAGCACTTTTAATTTACCATTGAAAGACATTAAAAACTAATTCAGTGTTCTTGGTACTGTGAACGCAACTGTATTAGTCTGTTCTTGTACTGCTATAAATAGCTGAGACTAGGTAATTCATAAAGAAAAGAGGTTTAATTGGCTCAAGGTTCCACAGCCTGTACAGGAAGCATGGCTGGGGAGACCTTAGGAAACTTACAATCATGGCAGAAGGCAAAGAAGAAGCAGTCACATCTCATATGGCAGGAGTAAAAGGGAGAGAGAGGTGGGGAGGATCTACATACTTCTAAACAACCAGACCTAGCGATAACTCACTGTTATGAGAACAGCACTAAAGGGGAAATCCGCCCCCATGATCCAGTCATCTCTTACCAGACCTCACTTCAACACTGGGGATTACAGTTTGACATGAGATTGGGATAGGGACACAGACCCAAACCATATCAGTAACATTCTTGAACTTGCTTAAAATTTCTTGTTCCCTATTTCCAAGTAGGAATAAATGAGGAGGAAATTCTTGGAGAAAAATATTCTCACAATTAAAAATGCAGGTGTGGTGTATTAGTGGGAAAAACATATAAGAGAACATATTGCAAGTGTAGAAAGTTATTAGTTATTTTGCTTTGGAATTTTTTTTTAAAGAGGCAGATTCTCCCTCTTTTGCCTAGACTGGAGCACAGAAGTGCGATCTTGGCTCAGTGTAACCTCAACCTCCTAGGCTCAAGCTATCCCCCTGCCTTAGCCTCGCAAATAGCTAAGACTACAGGCATGATGTACCACCATATCTGGCTAATTAAAAAAAGTTTTTCTGTACAGACAAGGTCTTGCTATGTTGTTCAAGCTGGTTTTAAATTCCTGACCTGAAGTGATCCTCCTGTCTCTCCTTCTCAAAGTACTGGAATTACAGGCATGAGCCACTGTACCCAGTCTGGTGAATTTTTTGAATACATTTAAAATCTTCTGAGAAAGAAGCTTTATATATCTATCTTGAGTGTTTTACCTGAAAGAAAAGCGTTTAATCATGTGCGTGTAATTTATGCTTACACTTCTGTAAGAAGATGATTAGCTGCTATGGATGTATAAATGCTAGTTTGTTTTGGGAATATGTGTTTTTTCGTTTTTCTATTCTACATTTGGGTTTATTGTATACAATTTAAATTCTAAACAGTTCTGTGATTGCAGTGTACATGATACATGTTGGTATTTAGATTATATTGAGGTGTATAGATTATTTACAATATCGGTATACCACTGTAAATTTCTGTGGTTTGTTTTTTATACATTACTTCCCCATTTACTTTAAAACTGTCATTGTCTTGCTTGAGTCAGTATCTGTAAAGTGCCCTTCTGATTTCTTCTAAATTATTGGTTCTGATCTGCTAGGGCTTTAGAATCCACTTAACACAGGCTCATGGACATTAATTTGTCCATCTATCCATCTTTGAAATATTGATTAATGTTTGTTAATATATGCTAGGCTCTGGGTAGACATTAGTGAATGAGCCCTGTACTGAGACTGCTTTCATGGAGCTTAGAGTCTAGTTGATTTTTTTTTTTTTTAATTTAAAAAGTAAAAATATTTTTTACCAACCTGGTACTTAAAAAAGTAAAAATATATAAAACATTCTTTATCAAAAACTTAAATTACCTGGATTAAACTTTTCCATCAGTAATATGAATTCAGTTTAAGTAAGATTGCCATCTGCATCATTTTCATGAATCTTTTCTAAAATGTCTTTTAATTTAAAACCTATTGAAGCAAACAAAGAGACTTCACTATTAATTATGTTAACATTAATGTTAACATCTTTTGTTTATTTGTTTTTGAGTTGAAGTCTTGCTGTATCACCCAGGCTGGAGTGCAGTGGTGCAACCTCAGCGCATTGCAGCCTCCGCCTCCTCAGTTCAAGTGATTCTTCTGCCTCAGCCTCCCAAGTAGCTGGGATTATAGGCACATGCCACCATGCCTGGCTAATTTTTGCATTTTTAGTAGAGACAGGGTTTTGCCCTGTTGGCCAGGCTGGTCTCAAACTCCTGACCTCAGGTGAACTGCCCACCTCAGCCTCCCAAAGTGCTGGGATTACAGGTGTGAGCTAGGTGCCCAGCTGTTAACATCTAATTATGCACTGAATTTGTGCCAGAACTGAAACTTGAATTTATGCCTGCTGATTTCTCCCAATCCAGTGTTCTTTCCATTGTGTTATGTAACTTTTTAGGACAATGTTGTCATCTAAAACTAAAAAAAAAAGGCTCTGAGTATTTTAGTATTATTGTAACTACAAAGGAGGCTATTGAAGGTACTGGGAGTCTCAGTGTTCAGAACGCTTCTATTTTTCATGCTGATTTTCCCCTTTTAAGGGTGGCAGCTAGGTACAACTGGGAGGCCTAACCTTTTGCATATTGTACCTTCTAGTTTGTACCTGTTCAAGCTAGGCCTGGCGCCTCAAATTCAAGACCTATATGGAAAGGTTGACTTCACAGGTAAGGAGTTACAGACTTGGCCGTAAATTCTTGAATTATGTGGAAATAGCCTGGGAGCCAGCAGTACCAATTTTAAAGACCTAGGGCTTTAAAAATACTCTGGCAATGAAGGTGAAAGAAATATCAATAACTTGCTTCCCTAATGTGGGGCAAAGAAGACTAAACTTGGAATTTCAAGCTCTGTTCTCTCACAATGTGAACATGATTAATGAGTCTCAGTTTTCTTATATTTAAATCGGGGATACCATTAACGTATGTAAAACATATAATAATATTAACAAATAACATTAAAAGTTCAGGTATGTTGAAAAAAGCTTTATAACTATCTTTCCCTTCCCCTTCCAGCAAGCATGTATTGTGAGCAAAGCAAGAGGGAGAGTGGGGAATGAGATGACACAAAGATGGATATTTAGTCATTTTAAATTTTAAGCTTATTTTGGTTGGTGTTTCTATAAGTATTTGCTATAGCCAGATGCTTGAAGAGATGAGGGGTTGGGGAGAAAACCGCAGTGGTAATATTGTTTAAGGGTAAGTTAGATTCAAGTCTTTCAAAGTGGTGATAATTTTATAGGCCTGGAAGTTTAAAAATTGGTAAGAAAATTTTTGTCCATGATATTTTTCCTTCCGGGGAAGTTATTTGCTATACCTGGGGCAAAGACCAAACCTTACATGTTTTCTTTATCATTTGGCTTTCTGCCTTAGAAATGAAGTTGTTGAATAGCAGCTAATGATTTGGATTGTAAAGACCGAGATTACTTAGTTTGTGATTCACTTACTTTTGAGCTCACAGTAAAGCTGTTCCACTCATAAGTTCATTGTAGGAAATGCCATAAGTAGCCATTTTGAAAAACTATTTCCTGTAGGGCCTTCACATTTTATAGCTATTTTTGATGCCCTCGATAATAATAATGTTGGACTGAATTTTATATACCAGTTACTGTGTCAAGTGCTTTCCATACATTATATCTTTATATCCTTATAAAACCCTAAAAGGTAAATGCCATTTGATCCCATTTCATAGTTGAGGAATATGTTTCCTTCTCCTGGTTCTGGAAAGGTGCTTAACTTCATTGATTGGGTATTAATTCCCTCCTGTAGAAGAAGAAATCAACAACATGAAGACTGAGTTGGAGAAGTATGGTATCCAGATGCCTGCCTTTAGCAAGATTGGGGGCATCCTGGCTAATGAACTCTCAGTGGACGAAGCCGCATGTAAGAAGAGAGAAATCTCATGGGTTCAACTGGGATTGTTACTACCATTTCCAATGCTTAATTCTATAGTGATGATCTAGGATATTATTATTCTTGCTAGCAAGTTTAAGTCCGTAGATGTAGTTGTAAACACAGAGTCTTCCATGCTATTGTTATTTGGAAATACATGATTAATTCTGATGAAAATGAAAGCATTTAAAAAGGAAGTCCTCCATTTCCATGGCTCATTGAGTTTCTTACTGTTTTATGGTGTTTATTTGGTAATGAAGGCAAATAACTCCATGGCAAGTGCTCCTTGCAAGACTCTCTTATGAATATTTATCTGTGAAATTCCAAATTCAGCATCCCAAACATGGATCACAGATGGAGCTGTGGCTTTGTGTACCATAAGGAAGAGGCTAGGTTCATAGTACCCAGGAAGCCAGTCTTCGAACCCCAGTCATTATTTCTCTGTGAAAAGGAGCCTCTGTAATAGGGGGGTGCAATGTTGCTTTATATTGTGATATACAGCCTTTACTCTGTATAATCTTAGTGTTTTTGTTGTTTTTTTTTTTAGTACATGCTGCTGTTATTGCTATTAATGAAGCTATTGACCGTAGAATGCCAGCCGACACGTTTGCAGCTTTGAAAAATCCCAATGCCATGCTTGTAAATCTTGATGAGCCCTTGGCATCCACCTACCAGGATGTACTTTACCAGGCTAAGCAGGACAAAATGACAAATGCTAAAAACAGGGTAAAAATGTAACATCTATTCTAATTAATTTATATTATTCCATCATTTGAAATGGCTCCATTGTAAACATCAATTTTATTGAGATATGATTTATATACAACAAAATTCATCAAATTTTAAGTGTACAGTTTGAGTTTTGACTAATATATGTGATCATTTAACCATCACCCCAAAAAGTTCCTTCGTGCACTTTTGCAGTCAGTCACCCACACCCCTGAGCCCAGGCAACTACCAGTCTGTTTTCTATTGCTGCCATTTACCTTTTCAAGAATGTTATACAAATGGAATGATGCAGTATGTAATCTTTTGGTATGAGATTCTATTTGACCTCTACTTCTTGAATTTTATGTAAATCAAATTCTAGAGTATAGCCATTAAAATTAATAGCGTCCTCTGGAAAGACTATTTCTAAATATTAACATAGTCTTTCCTCTTTCCCAGATTCTCTGGGGTAAAATGTTTGTGTACAATTGTTATGGATATGTGGAAGTTTGTTAAGTGATTCTTACTTGAAAAAAATGAATCTAATAATCTCATTTAAGACTTCATGCAGGCTGGACGTGGTGGCTCATGCCTATAATCCCAGTCCATTGGGATACCGAGGCAGGCGGATCACCTGAGGTCAGGGGTTTGAGACCAGTCTGGCCAACATGGTAAAATCCCGTCTGTAGTAAAAGTCCAAAAATTAGGCTTCAGGCATTGTGGTGAGCATCTGGAATCCCAGCTACCGGGGAGGCTGAGGCAGGAGAATCGCTTGAACCCAGGAGGCGGAGGCTGCAGTCAGCCAAGATTGCACCAGCCAGGCAACAGAGCAAGACTCTCTCATAAATAAATAAATAGTTCACACAAATTCATTTACCCCTTGTTAAAATTAGTGGTTGATGACAAAACAAAGACAACCCTGCTCTCAGAACATTTTTTGTCTTTCTCTGATAGAACAGGGATTTCAGTTTCCCAGTTAGGTGCCAAACTGGCCTGCAGGCAAGTAGCTGTTGCCATGCCCCTGCCTGCATCACCAGTGAGACTCCAAGATTGTGAATCTGTATGTGCCCATTTTGCTCAGTTCTGAGGCAAGGATGTGCTGCCTCTAATCCCAGCACTTAGGGAGGCCAAGGTGAGCAGATCGCTTGAGGTTAGGAGTTCGAGACCAGCCTCGCCAATATGGTAAAACCCTGTCTGTACTAAAAATACGAAAAAAATTAGCTGGGCCTGGTGGTGCACGCGTATAGTCCCAGCTACTCAGGAGACTGAGGCAAGAGAAATGCATGAACCCAGGAGATGGAGGTTGTAGTAAGCCAAAATTGCACCATTGCACTCCAGCCTGGGCGACAGAGCGAGACTCTGTCTCAAAAAAAAAAAAAAAAAAAAAAGACAGAGTCTCGCTCTGTCGCCCAGGCTGGAGTGCAGTGGTGCAGTCATAACTCACTGCATCCTCGAACCTCTGGGCAAAGCAATCTTCCTGGCACAGCCTCCTGAGTAGCTGGCACTACAGGCATGTGCCACCACACTGGGCTAATTAAAAAAAATTTTTTTTAGAGATAGGGTCTCCCTATATTGCCCAGGCTGATCTAAAATTCTTGACCTTAAGCCATCTTCCCACCTTGGCCTTCCAAAGCACTGGGATTACAGGCGTGGGCTACTGTGCGTGCTTTGTTTTTTGTAAAGGATCTTAAGCTACACCATAGTCTTGGTAGGGTTAGGGAGCAGGAGGAGCACAAGTGTATTTATGTGGTCTTCTTAGACAACTTAAGCTATCTTAATTATACTTTTTACTCATCCTCAGACAGAAAACTCAGAGAGAGAAAGAGATGTTTATGAGGAGCTGCTCACACAAGCTGAAATTCAAGGCAATGTAAACAAAGTCAATAGTAAGTATGTTCCTGAGTTAGGCGTTTAAAGGGATATTGTAATGTGAATGTTGATCTATTCTGGGACTTACAATATGGTTTAATTTATGTATTTTAGACATTACTGGATTTGTTTAATGACAGTTGCTTATTAATATTTTGTGTTTCTATGCCTCCGTTTTAGTTATCAGTTGTCATCAGTCAGCACATTGTTCCTACGCCGGCAGTAGCATCATAGTAGTCTTTTTGGCTACAGTTTCACTCTTTCACCCTATTACATGCTTTTAAAAATTATTTTTCTGGCCAGGCACAGTGACTATAATCCCAGTACTTACATATCTGTAGTTCCAGCACTTTAGGAGGCCAAGGCAGGCGGATCACCTGAGGTCAGGAGTTCGAGACCAGCTTGGCCAACATGGTGAAACCCCATCTCTACTACAAATACAAAAACTAGCGAGGTATGGTGGCACACGCCTGTAGTCCCAACTACTCAGGAGGCTGAGGCAGGAGAATCACTTGAACCTGGGAGGCACAGGTTGCAGTGAGCTGAGATAGTGCCATTGTACTCCAGCCAGGGCAACAGTGACACTCTGTGTCAAAAAAAAAAATTATTTTTCTATTTTTGTAAAGTAACATTATATTTTTGTTTTTTTCTTTAATGACTAATGCAAGCTGTCTAGAAATAAACAATAAACCACAAAAATTAGACATCACTTAGAAATAATCATCACTGAAATAAGCATTACTGGCATTTTTTTGTATGTCCTTCAAAACGTGTGTGTGTGTGTTTCTTTAAAAGACAGAGTTACACTCTGTTGCTTAGGCTGCAGTTGTGATTATGGTTCACTGCTGCCTCAAACTCCTGGGTTCAAGCCATCCTTCTGCCTCAAATTCACAAATAGCTAGGACTACAGTCATGCGCCACCACACCCAGCTCATTTTTTTTAACTTTCGAAGAGACAGGGTCTTGGTCTGTTGCCCAGGTTGGTCTCAAACTGCTGACCTGAAGCAGTCTGCCACCTTGGCCTCCCAAAATGCTGGCATTACAGGGGTGAGCCACCTTGCCCAGCCTCCAAAACATACATTTAAACAAAAATGAGATTATACTTTTAATATTGACTTTTATATACGTGTTATTTCTGGGAAATTAATTTATTGAAAGTATCATTTTGTCACTACTCTGCTAAAGAACTCACTATGACTTAATACTTGTCAGACAAAATGCATTCCTAGCCTAGCGAAGTTCTTTATGCAGTATTTCATGCCTACAGCTCTCTGTAGAAGCTCATTTGCCTAATTATCTCCCATACTCATTCTGTGAATTTTATGACTGATAAAGAACCTGGAACGAGTGCAGTGGCTCATGCCTGTAATCCCAGCATTTTGGAAAGCGGAGGGAGGCAGGCGGATTGCCTGAGCTCAGGAATTTGAGATGAGCCTAGGCAATGTGGCAAAACCCCGTCTCTACAAAAAATACAAAAACTAGCCAGGCATGGTTGCACACACTTGTTGTCCAGCTTCTTGGGAGCTGAAGCAGGAGGATCGTTTGAGCCCAGGAGGTTGCAGCCGCAGTGAACTAACTGTGTTCCCACCACTGCACTCTAGCCTGGGTGACAAAGTGAGACCCTCCCTCAAAAAAATTAATTAGATAATTTTTTTTTTTTTAAAGAATCTGGCCGTGAAGTGGTACCCATCTCGTATTTGATCTCTTGTCCTTCTATTAATAGCGTGTAACTGGCCGGGTGAGGGGGCTCACGCCTGTAATCTCAGCACTTTGGGAGGCCGAGGTGGGTGGATCACTAGGTCAAGAGATTAAGACCATCCTGGCCAACATGGTGAAACCCTGTCTCTACTAAAAATACAAAAATTAGCCGGGCATGTTGGTGGATGCCTGTCATCCCAGCTACTCGGGAGGCTAAGGCAGGAGAATCACTTGAACCTGGGAGGTGGACATTGTAGTAAGCCGAGATTGCGCCACTGCACTCCAGCCTGGCAACAGAGCAAGACTCCGTCTCAAAAAAAAAAAAAAATATATAGCTGTGTAACATTGGGCACCTGCCGATTTGTTATGCAGATAATATGAGATAGTGTATGTAAATTGCCTGCTATTTAGGAAGTACTCAATGAACATTAGTAGTGTTATCACTTTGTTAGTCATGTAATCTCCCTGCTGTAATGCCCTCATGCCTCATCAATTCCTAATCCAGATTGTACCAATCATTCAAGATCAAGTTCAATTTTCACTTCACTGACTATCCCAGTTTACAGTATGCTTGACTTTTAAATCTCCTGTGTCACACACAGGCTCATCTCTATAATTTTGCATTTGATTATGTATTGTCTTGTATGGCTTTCTCTTTATTTCTGATACTTTGTAAGATTCTTAAAGTAGAGATTACATATTCTGCTGCTTTTGACATCCTCCTAATTGCTAGCATAGGTTTAGATTCACCAAGATTTGTTTTCAACCAACTAGGCCAGGCCTACTCTTGTTTTGCTTAAGATACTCATAACAGTAACAATGGTATTATTCTCATTATTCATTTGGAGGCCCAAATTTCTCATTTAAACTGATACTAATAACTAGAGAAGACTTAGAAGATTTTTACCTGTTCCATAGGATTGGGAGTTCTAAGTCCTGACCATGACCTCCTTCTTGTTTTTTGTTTTTTGGTTTTTTTTTCCTGGAGACAGTCTCTTGCTGTCCCCTATGCTAGAGTGCAGTGGTGCAATCTCTGCTCACTGCAACCTCCACCTCTAAGATTCAAGAGATTCTCCTGCCTGAGCCTCCCAAGTAGATGACCAGCATTCTTTGTATTCTGCTACCTTCTGGTTCATTTAAGATAATGACCTTTGGAGCAGAATAATCCGTTCAAGTGTGGATGATATCTTGTGCTGAATCTGTGTGAATCCTTAAAAATCAGCAAATGTAAACTGGAGTGTCCTTATGGTTGGTTCTCTGTGAGAAGAAAGTCCAGCATGTTTCCTGTTGCATAGAGTACATAAAATATTTTTTGTTTTACTAAGGGATTTTCCGCTACTTTATTGTTTGGTATTTTATAACCTTTGTAGTTTTTCCTTGCTAATTATGTAGGAATCAGTTACGAGCACATGTAAGAAAATAATAATATGTATACATTCTTAAAATGTTCTATTCGTGTTATTCTTACGTAGTCAGAGAAGCAAAATAATAAAAATTCCCTCAAATACTTTTCAGTATAGTGGGGAGGACAGACATGCAAATGAGTGCTTTTAAGGCAGCTTGCGTAGAGCAAGGTGCCAAGAGTGCCTGCAGTCACAGAATAAAGAAGGGGATGATGACTTCTGCTTAGAGGTTTGAGTAGGTTTTCAGTGTACATGGATTTTCACAGGGATCCTTAGAATAGATAAGAGGGTGAAGATAAGGCAGAATTCCCTATAAGCGGCAGTCTCTTCCTAATTGTAGAGAGTCTGAGACAAAGGAAAGTTAGATGCTAGGAGGATATGGGAACTTTCGGTTTCAGGAATTAATGTAACTCTAGGTAAGTTTTTTGCCTAGGGCATTCAAAACAGCAATGAGGCCACTGATGCTGCCCCAGGGAGAAAGCTGCAGGCCAAACAGTTAAAAATGAAAACAGTTTTTATTTTATATTTTGTTAAGTAGAATAAGGAAAATTAGAGTTATAGAACTAAAGTGGTAAGAGGAAGTACTTATGTTCCACACTTTTTCATCTTTGCAATATAAATGTTTATAGATACTCATGTAATAGTACATGTACACTTCTAGAAAAAGCAAAATTTACTGGATGCTTTTGTAGATAGATACTGTAAGATTCTATGCTATATATTTAGAAAAAGTCTAGTTTGTTATCTACATTGATTTTATTTTCTGTCCTGAGCTACTATGAAAGCTCCATGAGGACAGGGGTATTTGGCTTTTCACTATTTTATTTGCAGCATTATAGCAGATCCTTGGTAAATATCAATTGAAGAAGTGGATGATTCGTTGACTAACAGCCACATAGACCTCCAGACATGGGTTGAGAAACCATCACCTTAGTATGGTGCTCAGTTAATTGAATGGCAGGTATAAATAGTAGGAATAAATAAACAGTGTCTTCGGAGCCTGCAGTGAGACCTCACATCCTTAGCAATGTTTTAACCTTTTCTTCCTTTTTTTTTTTAAATAGTTCTAGTTTTCTTATTATCCCTACTTCCCATTTTCTAGCTTGAGATTTTATTTTACTTTGGGCTGTTTTGATTTTCTAATAGCTTATTAATTTTGTTTTTTACTAATGAAAATATTTGCAATTGATAAGTTCCATTCCCCACATACTTCGATTTTTAGTATTTTCTTGATTTCTTTTTGCTACTTTGATAAAATTAGATGTTTATCTGTGAGTGGTGGTGGGGACAGGCATTTTCTCTTCGAAAAATAAGGAAACTGAAAGTAATAAAGTAATTATGATTTCCTAGTGGCTGTCATTTCTGAAATCAGAAATTATTTTATTCTGACTTTCAGGCTAATAATACCTTTTTTAAAAAATAATATATAAAATACTTTTATGTATATGATTTTACTTAATCTTAAAAATATTCCTGTGAGGGAAGACATCTTCATTATCATTTTCAGATGAAGGAACGTCTGGGTTTTCATTGTCATGTATTGTATTATAGAGCTTGTGTGACTTCAGGTTCTATGATCAGAAGAGAGAATGTGGAGAGGGGGAAGATGGCCCCTTCCACTCTGCACAGGTTAGACTACCCTTGATATCTGGGCAGTGACTGTTGTGGGTGGAGTGTGTTCAGGAAATACCAGGGTGATGAGAGGATTCAGAATGGTGCTATATGAGAAGTGGTTAAAGGAAAGAAGGCTGTTAGTAAGGCATTTGCTCTCATAGGGAGGGGCAGTTGAATGTATTCAGCGTGAACTTTAGGGTTGGAGCTTTAAAAATATTTTTGAAACAGGCTGGGCATGGTAGCTCACGCCTGTAATCTCAGCACTTTGGGAGGCGGAGGCAGAGGCAGGCAGATCACAAGATCAGGAGTTTCAGACCAGCCTGACCAACATGGTGAAACCCTTTCTCTACTAGAAGTACAAAAATTAGCCAGATGTGGTGGCAGGTGCCTGTAATTGCAGCTACTCAGGAGGCTGAGGCAGGAGAATTGCTTTAACCTGGGAAGCGGAGGTTGCAGTGAGCCAATATTGCACCATTGTATTCCAGCCTGGGCCACAGAGTGAGATTCCATCTCAAAATATATATATTTAATATATATATACACACACACACATAGATTTTTTTACACATTTAATATTAAATATGTAAAAATGTATATATAATAAATATATGTGTATATAAAATATATACATATATTATATATATATATAATATATGTATATGTATATATTTATTTGCAACAAAATTGTCCAAAGATGTAGTAAATGGCCATGGGACATATTTTTCCTCTTTGGTAGTCTGTAAGCATCATCTGAACAACTATGTGGCATTTTAGAGGGAATTTAAGCATCACGTTGGTCTGGATTGGTGGCTCCTATATTGCTACTCATATTGGTGTTGGGCTGCCTACATCTGGAAGTTTTTAAGTATGCTGGCAGTGTGGCCCAGGAATCTGTGTGAAATCCAATTAACAGCTTATTGGGAACCCCTGGACTTGATGACTCTAAGGTTCTTTTCCAATCCCAAGATCTTATGTTTCTGAGAACTACAGAGTAAAGGCTCTCTGAGTTACATTTCCTTATCTGGAACTGAGATGGGTTTTGGGGAAGGAAAACTATTTTAGGCTGTGATGTTAACATAGTCCTTTCAAAATCTTTTGCCTTTTTTCCTCAGCATTTTCTGCATTAGCAAATATCGACCTGGCTTTAGAGCAAGGAGTTGCATTGGCCTTGTTCAAGGCTCTGCAGTCACCAGCCCTGGGTCTTCGAGGACTGCAGCAGCAGAATAGTGACTGGTACTTGAAGCAGCTCCTGAGTGATAAACAGCAGAAGAGACAGGTAAACACAGTCTGGATTGCAGCTGCAAGGGTTTGTATATATCCATTCGAATCCCATGCTATCATTTAAAGACATATATGCTGCCTTTTTTGTTTCCCTAATACAGTTTTTTCCTCTGCATATAAATTAGTTTTTAAAAGTTCCTCAGGTAAAACACGTTGTCTTCTGCTCCCTTTTGCTTTTAGAGCTATGAATCTTCCTTTAAAATAAACAAACAATACCTTCCCACCCCCAACCTAACCACTCCTTCACTTCAACTGTCTCTCTCTGTCTCCAACTAAAAGACCTTGGGGAAAACCTGAATTTTTTTGCATTCTTATGTCAGGAATTTCCACTTCTAAAAAACAAAACCGTACCTTGTTAGTTTGCTCTGGCCAGCACTGGAAAAGCACTTACTGTGCAGTGGGTAGATTGCGTGGGATTTTGTGAGTTTTTTTTAGAACAAACATGAGGGGATTTCTTTTTTGTCTAAATAAGGGCAAGTATAAATTTTACAAATACCCAGTGTACGTTGGTCAAAGCCAGTAGCATTAATGTGCTTAAGATTCTACAAACATTTTTCCCTCAGAACGCTTTGAGGCTTTTGATGTAACATGTTTAAGAATGTACTAGTATCTGTAAAGTCACTCACCCTAGCTTTGGCAGAGGGTTTTGACTCTAGCCGGGGCTGCCACCTTGGCTGCATGTAGCCTGAGCTGTCACTTATGTCTGGTTCTCTGTCCCTAGTGACTGCTGTTGAGAGATGAGAACCTTAAGGCCTGGAGTCATAGGCATGAGTAATCTTTACATAATTTTCTTTGCTTTTCTCAGAGTGGTCAGGCTGACCCCCTGCAGAAGGAGGAGCTGCAGTCTGGAGTGGATGCTGCAAACAGTGCTGCCCAGGAGTATCAGAGAAGTACGAGTCCATTGACCATAGTATGGGAGGAAAGTTGTGGCTTTGTGTTACGGAAAGGTCGGAGGTTAGCTTCTGTTACCCTTATCTCCCACTCTGAGCCTACTTGGCATAACCAACTGCCAGGTACTTTTTGGGGCAAGAGGGTTCCTCCAGTTAGTTGTTGTGGTGGTTTTAATTGATATATAATAGTTATACATATTTTGAGGGTACATGTATGTGGTTTTGTTTTGTTTTTTAATTTATTTAACTTTAGGTGCATACTATATCTGGCATTTCTCCCCATGTTATCCCTCCCCCCTCCCCTCCACACCTCGTTTTTTTTTAAACCAACCAGGAAGCACTGATGTATGATGTTTTGATGTGTGCATACAATGTGTAGTGATCAAATCAGGGTAACTGGAATATCTATCACCTAATACATTTGTCTTCTGTTGATGTTGGGAACATTGCAATCCTTCTGTCTATTTTGAACTATACGTTATTGTTAACTATTGTCATCCTACTGTACTATCAAACACTAGACCTTTTCCTTGTATCTAATGGTAATTTGGTACCCTTTAACAAACCTCTCTGTCTCCTCCCTACTACCCTTCCCAGCTTCTGGGAACCACCAGTCAACTCTACCTCTGTGAGATCCACTTTTTTTAGCTCCCATATATGAGTGAGATCAGGAGGTATTTGCCTTTCTGTCTCCGACTTATTTCACTTAACACCATGACCTCCAGTTTCATCCACATTGCTGCAGGTGACCGGATTTTATTCTTTTATTATGGCTGAATAAATTCCATCATGTGTATATACTACATTTTCATTACCATTTATTCACTGATAGACACTTAGGTTTATTTAATATCTTGGCTATTGTGAACGCAGCTGCAATCAACATGGGAGTGTTTATTTCCTTTCTTGTGGCCATACACCTAGCAATGGGATTGCTGGATCATATGTAGTTTTATTTTAATTTTTGGGGGATTCTCCATACGGTTTCCCATAGTGGCGACAGTAATTTACATTCCCATCAACAGTATATGAGCATTCCCCTTTCTCTACAGCCTTGCCAGCATTTGTTATAGTTTGTCTTTGATAAAAGCCATGTTAATTGCAGTGAGAAGGTATCTCACTGTGGTTTTGATGTGTATTTCCCCGATGATTAATGATGTTGAGCATTTTTTTGTATGGCTGTTGTCCATTTGTATATCTTGTTTTGATAAGTCTATTCACCTTATTTGCCCATTTTAAAATTGGATTATTTGTGGGGGTTTTTTGCTATTGTTTGAATTTCTTATATATTCTGGTTATTGTTCTCTTTTCAGATGGATTGTTTGCAAATATTTTCTTCCATTTTGTATGTTGTCTTTTCACTGTGTTGTTTCCTTTGCTGTGAAGAAGCTTTTTAGCTTGTCTGTTTTGTCCCGTTTATCTTTTTTTGCTTTCATTGTTTGTGCTTTCAGGGTATTAGCTAAAAGGCTTTGCTCAGACCAGTGTCCTGAAGCATTGCCCCAATGTTTTCTTCCAGTGTTTCAGAGTTCAGGTCTTAGATTTAAGTCTTCAATTTATTTTGATTTATTTTTTAATATGATGAGAGATGGGGATCTAGCTTTATTCTTCTGCCTATGGTTATCCAGTTTTCTCAACACCATTTATTGAAGAGACTGTCTCAGCCCAGTTGATGTTGCTATAAAGGAATACTTGAGGCGGGGTAATTTATTAGCTTACAGCTCTGCAGGCTGTACAAGAAGCAAGGCACCAGCATCTGCGTCTGGTGAGGGCTTTTGTGCTGCATCAAAACATGGTGGAGAAGATCAAAGGGCAGGTGGACTCATGTGAAGAGGGACTGATGCAGGGGTGGTGTTGTCAGTGGGGGTCCTGGCTTTATAACAACCCCTTCTCCTGAGAACTAATCCATTCTCCCCAAGAACCAATCCAATCTTGCAAGAGCTCACTATGGTGAGAATGGCATGAAGCCATTGATGAGACATTTGTTCCCATGACCCAAACAGCTCCCACTAGGCCCTGCCTCCCAGCACCACCACACTGGGGATCAAGTTTCTACATTTTTTTTTCATACCCTCAGGATGATGTCAGGGATCAAACTGCAACATGAGATTTGCTGGGGACCAACAAACCGAATCCAAGCCATAGCACTGTCTTTCCCCTAATATGTGTTCTTGGTCCTTTTGTTGAAAAATGAGTTGACTGTAAATGCATGGCTTTATTTCTGAGTTCCCTATTCTGTTCCATTGGTCTATGTGGCTTTTTCGTTGTTGCTGTTGTTGTTGTTGTTGTTGTCGTTTTGCCACAGTTACTCCAGTTTTAAAAGTAGAACTGGAGTCAATATAGGCTCACTTTATTGATGGTTGTTTAGGGAATTATCTAGAGGAGGTGAGACTTAAGGGATTGCTAAGATTTGGATTGTGAAAGATGAAAGAGAAGAACATTTCTAGTGCAGGGCAAAGAGGGGAAAAGGAGGTGGGAGCAGAGGTGCAGGTGGTGAAAAACATCTTTAAGGAAAGGTGGTTACAATGCAGATTTTGTAAATGTTTTGGGTTGAGTTGTCTAAGATCAAGGGGTGGAAAGATTGTAGAACGCTTTGGTAGTTTAAGAAGCCAGGCAGTAGGAGAGGGAAGAGATGGTATATGTGGGAAGTAGTGATAGCATATAGGATGAATTGAATGGGAAGAAAATAGGGATGAGAACCTTTAGGGGACTGCTTTTTGAAAAAAAATTTTTATTGTGTTATGGTCCACATACTATACAGTTCACCCTTCTTCATACAAAAGAGGCTGCTTTTTTAAAGGTGAAAGTTTCACTTCAAACTTTATGGCTGATAGCCACAGGATGTAATTTTTTTCCCGTGAACATTGACACCTTCTTCCCCTGAGGACTCTCTAAGCCCTCTGTGTTTCTGACTCCTGTTTTCTACACAGGATTGGCAGCAGTGGCAGCGATTAATGCTGCCATCCAGAAGGGTGTTGCTGAGAAGACTGTTTTGGAACTGATGAATCCTGAAGCCCAGCTGCCCCAGGTGTATCCATTTGCTGCTGATCTCTATCAGAAGGAGCTGGCTACCCTGCAGCAACAGAGTCCTGAAGTGAGTTCACTGAACCTGTCCTGTTTGTGAGCAAAATTGGATGGAAGTGAATGTAATACCCACTTCTTCGTGTGGTTAGGAAGAACTTTTTTGCAGAAACTTGGTTTCCTTATGGTTTTATTAAACGTATAATTCCCTTGATATTGGAGAATGTCTTTCCTCAGTATTTTCCCTTCTGTTCCTTTCTGTACAGCATAATCTCACCCACCCAGAGCTCTCTGTTGCAGTGGAGATGTTGTCGTCAGTGGCCCTAATCAACAGGGCATTGGAATCAGGAGACATGAACACAGTGTGGAAGCAGTTGAGCAGTTCAGTTACTGGCCTTACCAATATTGAGGGAGAAAACTGTCAGAGGTGGGTGCCCAGAGTGAAGGGAATGAATCTAGTACAGAGCTGTTACCTCTGTCTTTTGTATGTCAGTGCTCCTATTTTCTTTCCAGGCATTATGACTTTATTATGGTCATACTGTTGTTTGGTTCTACTTTGATTCATTTATTTCTTCCTTATGCTGAAAAATATGATGTTCCATTCCTACATATATAAGTAGATTTACTGAAATGTTACATAGCCAAAATAACACTATCTTTGACAAAGTTAATAATACTTTTTAAATGTCATCTAACCCTACCTAGTTCATTTTCATTCTTCAGTTGTTCCCAAACTGTCCTTTATAGCTGTTCTGTGGAAAACAGGATCTAGCCTAGGAACATGTATTATATCTGGCTGTTATGTCCCTTGGGTATCTTTTAATCTAGAATTGTCCCTATCTTCATGACACTGACTTGTTAAAGGGATGGGACAAATTACCATATAAGACATCCTATTTTGGACCGGGAGCCGTGGCTCACACCTATAATCCCAGCACTTTGGGAGGCTGAGGCGGGTGGATCACGAGGTCAAGAGATTGAGACCATCCTGGTTAACATGGTGAAACCCCGTCTCTACTAAAAATACAAAAAATTAGCTGGGCATGGTGGCGCGTTGCTGTAATCCCAGCTTCTCAGGAAGCTGAGGCAGGAGAATTGCCTGAACCCAGGAGGCGGAGGTTGCGGTGAGCCAAGATCGCGCCATTGCACTCCAGCCTGGGGAACAAGAGCAAAGCTCTGTCTCAAAAAAAAAAAAAAAAAGGCATCCTATTTTATGGATAGTTCTAGTTGCTTTCTCATGTTCATCTTATTCCTGTAAATTGGAAATTAGACCTACAGGCTTGTCACAATTCAGCTCAACATTTTTGGTGACATGTATATATATTTTTTTGAGATGGAGTTTCACTCTTGTTACCCAGTCTGGAGTGCAATGGCGCGATCTCGGCTCACCGCAACCTCCGCCTCCTAGGTTCAGGCAATTCTCCTGCCTCAGCCTCCTGAGTAGCTGGGATTACAGGCACGTGCCACCGTGCCCAGTTAATTTTTTGTATTTTTAGTAGAGACGGGGTTTCACCATGTTGACCAGGATGGTCTCGATTTCTTGACCGCCTGAGCCACCGCGCCTGGCCAACATGTATTTCATATTGCCTCTTAACAATAGGCATATAAAACCCATTTTTCCCACCATTAGAGATACTAAGATTGATCCCTGGATTAGGGAGACCACTTACACCTCCATTGCGTTCTTACATTTTTTCTTCATCACTAGCACATTATCTCTTTTGCACCATCAGAATATCCAGGTCTCCATTAAGCATTCACCTAATATTTTTAACCCAATTGTTAACCTTTCCTAAATCAATACCTTCCGTAAAAGTTGCTGAATGAAAATTTGTTCCTCTTTCATTCCTTCTGCATTTGTTAGCTCGTGTCGCCTCTTTTTCTTGTCTGTAGAGGAAGTATTTGAACTGCCACCTTTGATTCTAGAGTTAGTCTTCACATGGAATTTAGTACATGTAACAGGATATTGAGCATAAGTGATTTCTGTTGCATTTTTGCACTTTGTTTAAAGTAACTACACAGTTCCAACACTGGCCTTGAGAATATATCAAATGGTACCCTAGCAATCTTTGTTTCTTGAATATTTAAAAATGCTGCGCTTGATTGTCTTTTTACTTGGGGGTCTGGGGCAGGTATCTCGATGAGTTGATGAAACTAAAAGCTCAGGCACATGCAGAGAATAATGAATTCATTACATGGAATGACATCCAAGCTTGCGTGGACCATGTGAACCTGGTGGTGCAAGAGGAACATGAGAGTGAGTTATCTTCCTGTCCTCCCCTAATAATGTCACCATTAATGTGATTCCATGAAGTGGTTCAAAATACTACTCTTAGAAGGATTGTTGGGTGAGAGATTGAAAAATATCTATATAACACAAAAAGCTAAAGTTGGATATTGTTTTGAGAACACCAGGCAATTGCTATAATTAGGTATATGTCCAATAAGAACTAAATTTAGGGGGAGGTGAATTGAACATGATCTGTTCTTTTTAAATGGTGATATAACAAGTAGTCTGACACTACATGGAATTAAGTCCAGTTGCACAGCTTGAAGGCGTGGTCCTCCACAAAACTCCTCTTGATTCAGATACCAGCTGAAAGCTGCAGGGTTCCCAGGCCACTGTACTTCTAAACAACTGGCTGCAAATTTGGAGAATCCTTCTACCCTGTCAGGTTTAATAATTTGCTAGAATGACTCACAGAACTCAAGAAGGTGCTAGACTTATGATTACAATTTTATTATGAAATATATAAATCAAGGTCAGCTGAAAGAAGAGAATCATCAAGCAATGTCTGTGAGAGTACCCAAATGAAGCTTCTGTGTTCTCAGGATGTGTCACTCTCCTGGCACATTGAAGTGTATCACCAGTCGGGGAAACTCACCTGAGATTTGGGTGTTCAGAGTTTTTATTTGGGCTTCATTACATATGCATGATTGATAGTATTGGCTTTGTAATTAAACTCAATTTTCATTTGGCCTCTGCTCCCGGGACATTGGGAGGCCAGGCTGGTATCACATGACTCTAAACCTCAATGGTTGATCTTTCCAGCATGGCCAGCCTTTGTCCTGAAACTATCAAGATGCCAACCAGAGCCAGGTGTGGTGGCGCATGCCTGTAATCCCAGCACTTTGGGAGGCCAAGGCAGGTAGATAACCTGAGGTCAGGAGTTCAAGACCAGCCCAGCCAACATGATGAAACTCTGTCTCTATTAAAAATATAAAAATTAGCTGGGCATCATGGTGGGCACCTGTAATCCCAGCTACTTGAGAAGCTGAGACAGGAGAATCACTTGAACCCAGGAGGCAGAGGTTGCAGTGAGCTAAGATTGTGCCACTGCACTCCAGCCTGGGAAACAAAGAGCAAAACTCCCATCTCAAAAAAACAACAATAAAAAAGAGGCCAACCAGGAGTCATTGGTTGGCATAAATTCAGGTGTGGGCAAAGGGCCCACCATGAAAAACAGAGACATACCTATCACTCAGGATATTCCAAGGGTCTTAGAACCTTCCCCAAAGACAAAGACCAGCCAGACTTTTTATTATATAGCAGAGTCTTTACAAAAGCAGCATGACTGCCTAAGATAAATGGGGAGTGAATGTTTTTCATTTTAATTTATGTTTCCTGTGAAAAATATTCACCTGACTTAGTGGGAAGAGCCTTGCCTTGCACTAGGGAGCCCTGGGCTTGGATCTTTCTTCTGCCATTTGTTTGCTGTATAATCTTGGAGAAGAGATTGCTAAGCCTTGATATTTCTTCTATAAAAGTGTTGAATTGGTTGGCTTTTTTAAGAACTCTTGAACCTTTTTAAGATTCTTTGTGACTCAAGAATGGTTTTGATTATACATTCCACTGCACCTGAAAGCTATATGATAAGGCCAGTTTCATCAAAATCCTCATCACTTTTAAGTTAGAGCAATTAAAAATGAAACAAAAGGACTTGAGCATTCAATGGCAATATGAATACAAACAAGTTCTGATGCAACAAGCTAATATTTAAAAAAACAAAACAAAACAGTGCTGCTTAATGGTAAGTTGCAATCATGGTTACTCTTAGGTAGTTTTATGATTAGTTAGCATGTTTTACGATTGTTTATATACTTCCTTAATTTAAAAAAGAAAACTTTCTATCTCTTTATATTTAGGGATTTTAGCCATTGGTTTAATTAATGAAGCCCTGGATGAAGGTGATGCCCAAAAGACTCTGCAAGCCCTGCAGATTCCTGCAGCTAAACTTGAGGGAGTCCTTGCAGAAGTAGCCCAGCATTACCAAGACACACTGATTAGAGCAAAGAGAGAGAAAGCCCAGGTGAGTGGCATGGGAGGTGTTCTTTCTATTCAGAGCACCTCAGCCCTCCTAAAACAAAGATAGAGGTAGGAATATATTCCTTAATTCATTCAGTGAATGCTTTCTGGGCACCTTTAGATTCACAGCACTGGAGGGAAACAAAAATGTGAGAGACATGGACTCCACCTTTCAGGAGCTCATGCTGTTCTACACATTTGGATTTTTGCTCTTTATTTGTTGTTGACAAGTCTCTTGTGTTTCTTTCAGTAAATTCTTTATTAAATATAAGATTCAGGGCTCGGCGCAGTGGCTCACGCCTGTATTTCCTGCGTTAAAAGAGAGCCCAAGGCAGTCAGATCACTTGAGGCCAAGAGTTCAAGATCAGCCTGGCCAACATGATGAAACTCCATCTCTACTTTAAAAAAAAAAAAAAATGCAAAAATTAGCTAGGCGTGGTGGTGCAGGCCTCTAATCCCAGCTATTTGGTAGGCTGAGGCACAGGAATTACTTGGGCCTGAGAGGTGGAGGTTGTAGGGAGCCGAGATTGCACCACTGAATTCCAACCTGGGGGACAGAGCAAGACTCTGTCTCAAAAAAAAAAAAAAAAAAGAAAGAAAGAAATATGGGTATGAAATTGCACAAATTTTCAAAAGGATGCACACCTGTGTATTTGGCATTCAGATTGTAGAACCCATTACCATAACCACAGAGACCTTCCTCATATCCCCTTTCACCCTTAGCTACCCTCCATTTTGTGGTAACCACTATACTGATTTCTATTAATAACACCACAGGGGTGGACGTGGTGGCTCACACTGTAATTCCAGCACTTTGGGAGGCTGAGGCAGGTGGATTGCCTGAGCTCAGGTGTTCGAGACCACCCTGAGTAATATGGTGAAACCCTGTCTCTACTAAAATACAAAAAATTAGCTGAGTGTGGTGGCATGAGACTGTAATCCCAGCTACTTGGAGGCTGAGGCAGGAGAATCACTTGAGCCCCAGAGGTGGAGGTTACAGTGAGCCAAGATTGCGCCACTGCACTCCAGCTTGGGCTACAGAGTGAGACTCTGTCTCACAAAAAAGAAAAAAAAAATAGTTGATTTCTCTTCACTTTCAAGCTGTATTTAAGTGGGATCTTACCTTATGTGCTCCTTTGTGTCCGACTTCCATTGCCCTAAATAATGTTAGTGGTATGCATTCATGTGGTTGCATGGAGCCATCCTTTGCTCATTCTCATTGTTGTGTACTACTTCATTGTGTGATCATATATTATTGGTGAAGTTTTTTTTTTCTTCAGATTGTTGTAAATAGTGCTTCTTTTTTCTGAGACAGAATCTTGCTCTGTCACCCAGGCTGGAGTGCAGTGGTGTGATCTCAGCTCACTGCAACCTCCACCTCCCAGGTTGAAGCGATTCTCCTGCCTCAACCTCCTCAGTACCTGGGATTACAGGTGAGAGCCACCATGCCTGGCTACATTTTTTTTTTGTTTGTTTATTTAGTAGAGATAGGGTTTCATCATGTTGGCCAGGTTGGTCTCAAACTCCTGACCTCAAATGATCTGCATGCCTCAGCATCCCAAAGTGTTGGGAATTACAGGCGTGAGCCACCACTCATGGCCTTTTGGTTAAAAAAATATATATGTGCATTTCTGTTAGGTATACATTTTGGAGAGGAGTTATGGCAACAGAGAGTACCTGTATGTGAAGCTTTTTTTTTTTTTGAGACAGAGTTTCGCTCTTGTTGCCCAGGCTAGAGTGCAATGGTGCGATCTCAGCTCACCGCAACCTCTGCCTCCTGGGTTCAAGCAATTCTCCTGCCTCAGTCTCCTGAGTAGGTGGGACTACAGGTGCACGCCACCACACCCAGCTAATTTTTGTATTTTTTTTTAGTAGAGATGGGGTTTCACTCTGATGACCAGGATGGTCTCAATCTCTTGATCTTGTGATCCACCCACCTTGGCATGCCAAAGTGCTGGAATTACAAGCATGAGCTACCACGCCTGGCCATACGTGAAGCTTTAATAGATAATGTTATGAGGTTTTTTTTTTTATGACAGCTTAATTGAAACATAATTCTCATATCATACAGTTCAGTCTGAATGGTCTTGAGTATGTTGGTAGAATTGTGCAGTCATCACCATAGTCAACGTTTAAACATTTTCATCACCCCAAGAGGAGCTCATTTCCCATTATCTCCCCCAGCTCTGGGCAACATCAGACTCCTGCTTTGTCCATGGGTTTTTCTATTCTGAACATTTCAAGTAAATGGAATTATGCAATGTATGGCCCTTTGTGACTGGCTTCTTTTAGTTCAGTTTATCCAATTTGTAGCATCAGCACTTCATTTCTTTTTATTGCTGAATAATATTCCGTTGTATGGTTATAACACATTTTATACTCATGAGTTGATGACACATGGATTATTTCCACCTTACCACATTTTATTTATCCGTTCATGAGTTGATTACATATGAATTATTTACAT
Organism: Callithrix jacchus; assembly: GCF_049354715.1. Taxonomy (NCBI): domain Eukaryota; kingdom Metazoa; phylum Chordata; class Mammalia; order Primates; family Cebidae; genus Callithrix; species Callithrix jacchus. The sequence goes on along the minus strand of NC_133507.1, from coordinate 19,946,852 downwards.
TTTATCTATTCATGACTTGATAGACATACTGTTTTTTTCTACTGTGGCAATTAGGAATAATGCGATTATGAAGATAAAGTTGTTCAAAGTAATTGTAACACAAACTCATGTTTAAAATGTTTGTCTTACCTGCCACCTAGTTTGCTGAGGAAATTGACAAGGTTTCTGCCTGTTTTTATGCTGTTGCTGTCTAGGAAGTTGCCTTGTATGTAATAGGCGCTCAAATATTTGTTAATTAAAGCATAATTACATCTGTTTTTCTAATTATGATTGATCTCCCTTTAAGTGCTTGCTAAGTAACAACAGCTGGATAGAACCGTAGCCTTCAGAAGATTCCTGAAGTGAGGCAGCCAGTGGAGGGGCTGAAAGACATTTTCAATTCTGAGAAGCCAGAGGCATAAAAACAGACCAAGAGTTTAGTGTATTGGAGCGTTTTGCACACTGACACTCATGTGGGCTCTGTAAGTTTGGGTGAAGGATAGAGGAGTGGGTAATTTTATATGCTGATAATATTATGATGTTGACAGATCTTTGATTACATTGCCATGGCATTTGTTGACACTACCCTGTCCTAATCCTGCAAATGTAGTATCTGATAGGGAGTACCAAGTGTCATTTAAGAGACATTATTATGCAGAATGTCACTTGATGCTATGGAGAGGGTTGAATCACAACTGCTATTTCATAGCCAGGAAATTGAGATCAGCTGATTTTATTTACTCAGATGAGAAGTAGTTGGCTCTAGGGAAACTAGAAATGGAAGTCTCTGTCTTTGACTCATTTTATTGGATTGGTGTTTGCCAAACTTAGCCGGTCATCAGAACGTTGAAAAAGTCAAGGAATCTTGAAAATACAAGATTCCTAAGCTTAAAGTCTAATTCTACTGATGTGGAATCTCTAATGTGGTGTCAGGTTACTATGATTTTGTGTATGCTGCTGGTAGTAATGTTTGTTTTTGCTGCTAGGAAAGTCCAAAAGGAGCCTTTATATCTGACTGTGAGAGGAGTGGGGTTTGGGAGAATAAGCTAGGTTGTCTTCCATATCTAAAAAGGGAAGTAGATTGAGGATATAACTTGTATAGCTGTCACTCATGCTAAAAGGCTGTGGGCGCCTTTTGTTTGGGTCATCAGAGTTAAACTTTTCAAGGATGTGACTAGAGTTTGAAGCATTTCCTTTTGCTGTGGAATAACTTTTCAGACTTCATCAAAGGTGGAGGAAGTCGGGGAGGGGGGAGTTAAAGGAAAAGCTGCTTAATGTTGCTGGGCCCAGCTGGGTGAACTACACATTGGCTGTTTTTTGTTTTTGTTTTTGTTTTTTTTTAAGGCATCACCTGAGCATCTAAGTCTCCACAGCTATTTGGGAGCGTCTTTAAAGATACTTATCACTGAGTTCCAAATTTAGTAACCAAAAGGTCTTAATTTAAATTTGGTCTGTAGTTTTATTTTCTTCTGATACCCTTGTGTTTGGTTTCAGTTACAGTGTAATACTGGCCTCATGACCTGGAATATTCATTTTATATTTTGGAAAAGTTTGTGAAGGATTAGCTAGTTCTTTAAACATTTAGTACAAGTCACCAGTGAAGCCACATGGTTCAGAGTTTTGTCGGGGGGGGGATTTTTTTGTTTTGTCTTGAGCTGCATGCAGTACTGTTACAGGAAAGGGGTCCCGATACAGAGCCCAAGAGAGGGTTCTTGGATCTCACAGAAAAAGGAATTCAGGGTGAGTCATAAAGTGGGAGCAAGTTTATTAAGAAAGTGAAGGAATAAAAGAATCATAGGACTCCATAGACAGAGCAGCCCTGAGGGTCGCTGTTTGCCAATTTTTATGGTTATTTCTTGATGATATGCTAAACAGGGGTGAATTGTTCATGCCTCCTCTTTTTAGAGCATATAGAGTAACTTTCTAATGTTATCATGGCATTTGTAAACTGTCATGGCGCTGGCGGGAGTGTAGCAGTAAGGACGACCAGAGGTCATCATCCTGGTTTTGGTAAGTTTTAGCCAGTTTTCTTACTGCACAATGTTTTATCAGCAAGGTCTTTATGACCTGTATCTTGTGCCAACCTCCTATCTCATTCTGTGACTTAGAATGCCTAACTCTTTGGGAATGCAGCCCTGTGGGTTTCAGCCTCATTTTACCCAGCTTCTATTCAAGATGTAGTTCCTCTGGTTCACACACCTCTAACAATACAAATGGGCAATTTTACTGATTGTTACCTCCTAACATATCCTCCTAGTCGAAGCTACAGGTTGCTGTGGTTTCCAGCAGGGATCTCAAATGCAAAGGGAAGTGAAGGAAATGGTGAAATCTAAAAGGCATTTCATAGTGAAACAAACACCATGTTTACTAGAACCCTTGCAAATGAATGCTGAAGATGTAGAATTACATTTCCACACTACTAGCACAGCATAAATAATCTTTTGACAAAAATAATAAGTTATATTATTAAATGTGTTCAGCAGGGTGACAGGCAGGTCCATTCATTGCATTGCGCAGGGGTCCTTGTGAAGGGGAAGGCTGTTGATGCTGGCATGGGACACGGGGCTAACAGCATTGGCTGAAGGGAGCTTATGCATGCTTTTCGGTTTCAATCCTAGGGACAGGTGGTGGCCTCCTGGCCTGTCCCAAGTGATACTGCAGATGCCCCCTCTTCCTCTTCCTGCCCGCCTAATCTTCTGTTCTTGTCTTGTCTGTTTGCATCTTCCAGGCCATTATTGTGAGAGGCTGCCTGGCCAAGTGCATGGACTCCCTGCACTTGACTTGTCATCTGCCACAGCAAAGGAATGAGCTTGTCATGCTTGTAATTGGCCAACAGAACTAGCAGTGTTAGTGACAGGGCAATGTGGGATCCTTGTGTAATGTCTTGTTCGGGTAGCTTTTTCATAGGGGTAAAAATCAAAGTGTTATGCTTATGGTAGTCCACTGCAGCTAAAGAAACTTGAGGCAAGCCATGGTCATACTAGGATCTGGGGAGTGTGGAGACTGGAAACAACATGATTCTCTCACTGTCTTTCTGCATCTGGGGGAAGTGGAAGAAGAGGACTGACCAAGGGAGACCATCTGAATTGGATTGTTGAGTGAGGTTTTTGCTTCTGTAAAGTTTTACATATAATGTAGGAAGGTACTCAGAGGAAGTGATCACATTTCTACTTGTCAAGTTGATGTGCCAGAAAACTATAATGTGTACATCATCAGTGTCATTATTCTCAGCCTCAACCACCTGATGGAAATTGATGCACACATCACAGCAGCAATCTCTGTAATTTGAACTTGCCCTCTTCATCTGTCGTGATGTCTTCTCTGTGAATGCTGCAGTCATTGTGGCCCACCACTTCCACTGCAATACCCTGTTCGAGTTCTCCATTTAAAGAAGACTCCATGCCATAGGACCTGTAGGTGATTCCATACCCCATGATGGTGATCTTCAGCCTCTGGCCTTCCTGCACCTCAATCATTTGTGAGAATGGCTCAAATTGAAATTCTTTCATCATGGGTTTGAAGTAATACTGGCCAGGGCTCAGGTTTGAGACTGTCAGAATGCCATTGTCTTGAGTCAAGAGGTTGGAAAAATTACACACCACTGCTAAAGGATAAGAGGAGCCTAGGGAAAGGCTGGTCATCTTTAGCTTCTGTGTTAGAGCTTATGCTTGCCAAGGCATATGATTCTTTCCACCATAGTCAGAACATAGCTCTCCCTCTGTGAGGTCACTGTGCAGGAGGGATGAACTCGCCCCCTTTTCACTGATAGTCTTGACTCTTTCCAACTCTGAGTGAATCTGGCCTTCTGAAAACAGATCTGACTGCCTGTGGCATAGTTTTTGATTCCCAAGTCCCCTCTCTATACTTGTTATGGGTCTATTACAGATTTTCTTTAAGTATTATTTCTGCCCATTTCTCTCTCTTTGCCTTCTAGGCATATATTGGTTATGATTTGAGGCTTTGTCTATTTTCCTTCATTCTTTTTTCTTACTGATCCTCAGACTGGATAATGGCAATTGACGTTAAAATTAAAAATAAAATAGCTTCAAGTTTGCTTATTCTTTTTTCTGCTTGCTCAGGTTTGCTGTTGAGTCCCTCTAGTGAATTTTTCCTTTGTTATTGTACATTTCAACTCCAGAATTTCATTTTTGATATGCTATTTAAAAATTAATTTCTCTCTTTATTGATATTCTTTATTTGGTGAGACATTCTCATACTTAAGTTCAGTAGACGTGGTTTCCTTTAGTTCTTTGCACAGATTGAAAATAGCTGATTTAAGTCTTTGACTAGAAGCCCAACTTGGGGCTTCCTTAGGGATAATTTCTGTTGTCTGCTTTTTCCCCGTATGTGGAGATCTGCTTTCTTGGTTCATTGCATGTCTTGTAATATTTTTTTAAACTAGACACTTTAATAATAAAGTGTGGCAGCCCTGGGAATCAGATTCCACCCTCTCTTGAGGGTTTGTTCTTGTCACTGTTTGTGGTTTAGTGATTTTTCTGTAAAGTCTGTATTCTTGGTCGTATCCATCCATGGAAGTCTCTTGCTTGGTTAGTTCGTGGTCAGTTGATGATTAAAAAGAGTTTCCTTCAGTGCCTAGAACCAGATCTTAGCTGGGGAGCTCTGTGTGCATGTTGGGGCACACCTTCAACACTCGGCCAGGCAGTTGGCAGTTCTGCTTTAACCCCTGCTTAATACTTGCCCAGAGCCTCAAGGTCAGCCAGAGGGGAGAGCTTGGAGCTTTATTAGATCTTTTCTGAGCATGTGCAAAGCCCACACATGCACTGTTGCCTCCTAAATCCCATCCAGGAATATGTCAAGTTGTCAGAACTCTCCATGAACGTCTCTTTCTCCAGCTCTTCCTTATAAGGTTTTTAGTTAGTCTTTTGTTTGCCTAAACTGTTATCCTTAATGTTTTTGACAAATGCTCCTGGAAAAAAGGCTATTTGCAGTGGATGAGCTCTTGGTCAGGTCAAATAAAGACAGCCTTGCGAGTGTGTGTTCTGAACAGGTCAGCTAATGACAGTTCTCTGGGAATGGGGCCTTGAAGGGGTGGTAGGAGGGGCAGATTGGAATAGGGCAGTTTTAAGCACCACAGAACTCATTATTCTTACTGAGTTTCAGCTGTTTTTCTTGAATACACTCCAATTTCTGCAAGCCTTTGGTTAATCTCTATCTTATTGAAAAAACTGACCAGGTGCAGTGGCTCATGTTTGTAATCCCAGCACGTTGGAAGGCCAAGGTGGGTGGATAGCTTGAGTCCGGGAATTTGAGACCAGCCTGATCAAAATGGTAAAACCCCATCTTTACAAAAAATAAAAATATTAGCTGGACATGGTGGTGTGCACCTGTGGTGACAGGAATTTGGGAGGCTGAGATGGATCACTTGGGCCTGGGGGGGGCCAAGGTTGCAGTGAGCCAAGATTGTGCCAGTGCACTCCAGCCTGGGTGACAAAGCAAGACCCTATCTTTTTTTAAAAAAAAGGCCTGTAATCCCAGCACTTTGAGAGGCCGAGGCAGGCAGATCACCTGAGGCCAGGAGTTTGAGAACAGCCTGCCCAACATGATGAAACTCCAACTCTACTAAAAATATAAAAAATTAGCCGGGCGTGGCGGCAGGCACCTGTAATCCCAGCTAGTTGGCAGGCTGAGGCAGAATAATCGCGTGAACCCGGGAGGCAGAGGTTGCAGTGAGCCGAGATCATGCCACTTTATTTCAGCATGGGCAACAAGAGTGAAACTCCATGTCAAAAAAAAAGAAGGAAAAACTGATGCTGGTGATTGTTTGCCAGTGGTGTATCTGTGTGTGTTTCATGGTGGAGACGATTTTCAGAGGTCTTTACCATTTTCACTGATGTCACTTCTTTCTTCATTTAAATTGAGTGCTTGTGGAACTCATGATAAAAGTGGATTACTAGCATGAGTAGTAAAGTCTGAATGTAGGACATGGACATCAGGGATCCTCTGGAACTTATTTTATAACTAAGAATATTAATGACTTAGGCCATGTGTGATGGCTCACGCCTATAATCCCAGCACTTTGGGAGGTCGAGGCAGACAGATCACTTGAGGTCAAGAGTTTGAGACCAGCCTGGCCAACATGGCAAAACCCCATCTCTACTAAACATACAAAAATGAGCTAGGGGTGGTGGCATGCGCCGGTAATCTCAGCTATTCAGGAGGCTGAGGCAGGAGGATTGCTTGAACCCGGGAGTAGGAGGTTGCAGTGAACTGAGATCACACCACTGCACTCCAGCCTGGGTGACAGCAAGACTCCATCTCAAAAAATAAAAAAAAAAAGGAAGAAAGAATATGAGTGACTTAAATCTCTCTCTAACCTCCATGTGTGTATATGCACTTGTACACACATGCTTACATGTATGTAGCTAGTAATGAACTGGTTCACACCAGCACACCTGGACCAGTTGTTAGGTTATTGAAATACTTTTTTGTTTGGTACATTGTTACTGTCCCAACCCTCCCAAATCCGTGCCACCGCTCCCCAGTTCTCATTCTTTCCCTGAAGTTCCACTATATGCTAACTAAGCCAGCAGTGGCCATAAGGACTGTACTCCTGATTGGTCAGTGCTTGTGTTGTATAGTTGATAAATGTACAGATTTGTGTTTAGGTGTGTTTATGATATATATGTGGTTATATATTTATATATGTAGTATTGAATCTATCGTCACACATGCAAACCTTGCCAATAGTAAGTAAAGGCTTTTTAAAAGGATTTGGGGGTGAAAGGTGCCCTTTAGAGGGGTATGTGAGAATGTGTTTTCCATATATACGTGTACATAACATTGTCATTCTTTTGCTGCTTCTCCCTTCCTTTCCCTGTGTTTTGTGACTTCTTCACCTCTTCTCCAGTCATTACCCACTCTTTTTTTTTTATTCTGACTTCTGGTCCCTATCTCTTTACTGCTTCTGAAATGCAATCAGTGTGTTTCTAAGTGTCAGAGTTGTTAAAGAGCTGTACTTTAATATGTCTTATATAGAATTTTTACAGCAAATCTGTTTTCTCTCCATAATATCTAGCCTGGGTTTTAACACTCTGCCCAGTGATTTGAGTTCATCTTAGATGATCTCTTTAAAACAAATTTTACTGGAAGGATTTGGGTTTTGTCATCTTATTCAGTCTAATTGGAGCAGAAAGAAGCTGTTTCTTCTTAAAGTGGGATGAAGTAGTGGATGCTGTCTCTCTTTCCTTCATTTTGGTGAGGAGTTTTTCTGTATTATGTTTCCCTGAAACACCTGAGACACCCATCCATTCACTTTTTCTTGCCTTTCATACGATTTATTGCTCTACTAATTTCTTAAGGAGTATGTATGAAAGGTTTTACTTTAATCTGCGTCAAGCAGGAAAGACTGAATTCTGAATTCTCAGAAAGGTTCTGCCTTACTCTCTTAATGCAAGAGAGGTTGTGCTAAACCTCACAGCTTTCCTTACAGCAGATTCTGCTCAGATATCTGATGTGTGATTATCCTAAAAGTGAACTAAAAATGGCTTGATTCTGTGGAAATGCTTCTGTTTTTATGATGGAAAGATTTTTATGCTTATGACTTCTCAATTGAAGTTGTTGCAAGCCTGTAGCTGACTCATTGTGTTGTCTCACATTGGAACTATTGCCTAGTATTTCCAGTAGTTATTTGTAGCACTCTAGAGGATAATGTGTGGTCATTTTCTATTTTCAGTAATAGAAAGCAACTAGTGGTAGGAAGGTGCTAGGTTCTGCAGCTTTTAAGTGATTCATTTGTTCTTGCATTCTGTTTATGTTTATTCTTTTCCTTTCTCAAGACTGTGAGCTTCTTATTTGTTTTAAAATGGACACGTTGTGAGAGTCATGTTTGTGGTGATTTAAAAATTGGGACAGTGCCTCTTAGAATTGCAAGGCCAGCACCTCCCATAACTAGTTCAGATGATCTTTCTTTCTAAAACACTACATTTAAGAGAAACCACTGCTTTCCATTTCAGATGCTTTCCTTTGGCCTTATCCTGTCACCTGTACTCCTTATAAATTGCAGGGATTGTGGTTGCTTTACTGTATGGAATGAAATGTTGTGTTTCCCCCTGTAATAAAGCAGGAGGAAAGCCAAGCCTTCCCTAAGATTTTGTGGCTTCAACTGTTGGGCAGTGAAACGTTTCACTTTGCCTCAAAGTTCAGACCCTGCCTCTTTTGGACACATAGTTAGGGTGATTTACCAAGTTGTTTATTCTGCCTCATTTGTGGCTTGGCACATTATATTCACATCAAGCAATCTAAATGAATTTTTGAGCTGCTGTTTGCACCAGTTGCTGTTAGCTCAAGCCTCAAGAGTATGTTCATTTTGTTGAGTCTGCCCAGATCACCACAAACATGACTCTCACAACGTGTCCATTTTAAAACATAAAGTGCCTTGTCTTTGCTATACAAGACTGCCCAGTAATCTGCTGAATTTATGCTTTTTATAAAGATTTTAGAGTCATCTTAACAAAGGACCCCCACTCTTTGAGATCGTTAAAGCTTACATACCCTCACTATGACCACAGAAATCTAGCGAGGTATCAGCAGTGGTTTCCGGTTCTGACTCTCACACTGAGAGTGGGTAGGAGTAGAATTCTATTGTGCTAACTTTCAGTAACAGTAGTGACTACCTGGGGCTAATCCATAAGCTACTTCCCCCAAATCGGAAGATGGCAGCCACAAATTTTTTTTTTTTTTTTTTTTTTTTTTTTGAGACAGAGTCTTGCTCTGTTACCCAGGCTGGTGTGCAGTTGCATGATCTTGGCTCACTGCAATCTCTGCCTCCCGAATTCAAGTGATTCTCCTGCCTCGGCCTCCTGAGTAGCTGGGATTATAGGCACGTGCCACCACGTGCTAATTTTTGCATTTTTAGCAGAAACAGGGTTTTGCCATGTTGGCCAGGCTGGTCTTGAACTTCTGACCTTAGGTGATCCACCTGCCTCAGCCTCCCAAAATGCTAGGATTACAGGTGTGAGCCACCATGCCCGGCCGTCAGCCACATTTTTGAAAATTGGAAGATTCTAAAGGAAGATATTTCTGCTAATCTAATTCTGTTTAAAATGTCCTTCAGAGCAAATGATCATCAACAAGCTCTTTTAAAAAAGAAAGTTGTCTAAACAAATTTAGGAAGAGGAAAGTAAGTCACCTCCAGTACATCATACATCATCTCTGTCCCCAATAGTCAACTCAGACTATACTGCGAGGCTTTTGTTAGCTGTAGTAAGGAAAGTAATCACAGTATTCAATATGTTTCTGTGTGAAAATGTACCTTTAAGTTCCCAGTAACTGATTTAATATTCAAGTTTTAGGGTATCAGCTGGTGAGAAATGTAGATTGCCTGTAGTGACTCCAGGCTTTAAATGTTCTGGTTAAAAGGTTCTAGTTAAAATAAGACTTGACAGTCTTAGTCTTAGAGAACGTTGACTTCCTCAGAATATTGTTGGATATATATATATATCTCCTAGCCCATGTAGTTAAAGTCCGTGGACCCCTTCCTATTCTGTCTGGGCCTCTTGCCCCTTCTAGCTGTTCACAACCTCCTGAACCACTTAAATTCATCTTTGTATAATTTTCACCTACATCTGAGCCATTTCCCTTTAGCTTATGACCTTTACCAATTTGTTTGTTTGTTTTTGGAGACAGGGTCTTACTCTGTTGCCCAGGCTGGAGGGCAGTGATAAGAACATGGCTCACTGCAGCCTAACCTCCTGGGCTCAAGCAGTCCTTCTGCCTCAGCCTCCCTAATAGCCAGGACTATAGGCATGTACCACGATGCCTGGCTAATTTTTAAGAGAAGCAAGATCTCAGTATGTTGCCCAGGCTGGTCTTGAACTCCCGGGCTCAAGCATTCCACTTGCCTCAGCTTCCGAACAAAGTGTTGGATTACAGGTGCAAGTCACTGCACCCAACCTTTTACCAGTTTTTTGATTCCCGCTTTTTCCATTTGACTACCCATGTGTCTCATATTTTTTAAGCCTGTTCTTCCATATTTAATTGAGTCTGAGAAGCCCTCCTATCACATGTATATTATATGTACCCCAATTTTGTGAATTCAATATTGTTTTGCTTTTAATGATATGTAGGAAACCCAGGATGAGTCAGCTGTGCTGTGGTTGGATGAAATTCAAGGTGGAATCTGGCAGTCCAACAAAGACACCCAAGAAGCACAGAAGTGTATGTATAACCTGTTTTGTTTCTGTTTTGGTGGAGGCTGGGGTGACAAGGTGCTCCATATCTCAGTATTCAGCTTGACCAAGATAGGTATGCAGGAACAATTTGCCAGTAGACATAGTTGGGTAAACCAGTGTGTGAATTTAGAC